>NC_046663.1:79056120-79062520 GCF_010883055.1 Belonocnema kinseyi
ATGCATATTGGTTATCAACAAAAGAGATATAGATTAACGCGGATAATATAAAAGTTAAAGAACAGTAAAATATTGGTTGCAATAAAGTAAATGTAAAGCAAAGTAAATGAATTGTTAGCAATGTCAGTTTTAAGCCCCTGTCCACTTATTAGCAATTTAATATAAAAAGTATACGAAACTCAATTGTTGATTTCGAAGGTCACAATTTCTAGAATAAACTGTAAAAGTAATGTTAGACGCATTATATAATTAATTTTGTAATAAGCTAAAGAAGTGGCATTCCACTTTATTTCGCCGAAGTCGCTTGCGGCGCTATTTTTAAAAATTTGGATACTCAACTATAATAATACTCAATGCTTTTTGAACTTATTAAACACAAAATTTTAATAAATTACCGTAAATTTATTTACAGATTTAGTTTAAAAAATGCAAGGATATAGAAAACGTCATATTTATGTACATTATAAAATAGAGAAATACTCCAATTCTACAATATGAAATTGAATTGAATCTAATCAGACACATTCTTTAGTCTTTATACTGCAAAAGTAACTTTTTACATTCTCATCAGAGAAGGTATTAGATTTGTGTAAAATTTGACTACCCTAGTTTTTGTAAAATGTCCACGTTTTGAGACCCCCTGAATCCGAAAAATCGGTTTTTACGAATGTGTCTGTATGTATGCACGTCTGTCTGTGAACACGATAACTTTTGAAAAAATTAATCTATTAGATTGCCCTTTGGTACACTCGTTAAATGTCCTAAACTAAAGATCAAGTTCGTTAGCCCGCACATTTTGAATATTTTTGGACCACTTTATTTAAAATTCAAAAAATCTCTGTACGGTTATTCATAGTATTCAAAAAGTCGAACAATTTATCCTAATGACTTTTTTCAAAAAATCAAAAATTACCATAATTATAGCATTTGCAAAATTCCAAAAAACACGAAAATGAACCTTTTAAGCCAAATAACGCACTATATGAAAAAAAATCAAGAAAAGAAAAATGTTGCTTTTTGAATGCCCTACAAGATTATCATAACAACCTTTTGAATTTGTTTGAAAAATAAAAAATTCAAATTTTGACAGGATACAAAATAATGAAACAAATTTGTTATCAATTACTTTTTGATAGGATGCATAGTTTTGACTTTAATTATGAAAAACGTAATTAACAGTAAAAAAAATGTGCCCGCTGCGTGGGCACCTTCTTATCACAACTTTTATCTTTTAATGTCTTTTTCGTCTCGTGTGTGGGGTTTCAAAAAATTTAACTTTCAATGTTTTCGATGCTATTTTTTATGATTAAAACTAAAAACAGAACTATCAAAAAATTATTCATGGCAAACAAATCATTTTTATTCTCATCAGAGAAGGTATTGGATTTGTATAAAATTTGAGCCCCCTAGTTTTTGTCAAAAGGTCCACGTTTTGAGACTACCTTAATCCGAAAAACAGGTTTTTACGAATGTGTCTATCTGTCTGTCGTTATGTTTATCTTTATGTCTGTATGTCTGTGAGCACTATACTTTGGAAAAAAATAATCTATTAGATTGGCTTTTGCTACACTCTTTTAGTGTCCTAAGCTAAATGCCCAGTTCGTTAGTCAGACATTTTGGATAAAAATACTGAAAAAGTAAGCCAATTCAGAAAATTTTTGAGTGCACATTTTTTCATGATTCAAAAATTCTGTGTACAGTTGTTCATAGTACTTGAAAAGAAAAATGTTACTTTTCGATAGCCCTACAAGATTATCATATCAACTTTTTGAATTTTTTGAAAAATTCAAATTCTGACCGCACAAACACTAATCAAAAATTGAATTTTGCGGTCAAACTCTGCAAGATAGGAAAAAAAAGAATAAGACAGACATTGTGCACCCAAAAAATATCTACAAATTTGTTATTAATAACTTTTTATAGGACAAGTAGTTTTTGTTTTATTTATAAAAAAAAAAAAAAACATTGAAAATACAAAAATTAAATTTTTCTACGCGCGACACAAGCTAAGCTAAAATAAGTAGATAACATTTTTTCACCGAACGAAGAGCAAAATAAAGTTATTAAGGCCATGTGATGAGTGGGTCACGTGACCAGATTCCTACCTTACCGCGACTTTTTTTATTTCCCAATTTATTATCACACGAAACGCCTTATCGAGTTGAAAATTTGGTATACAAAACAAGAAGCACTGAGAATGGTGGGCCTGGTCCTAAATTTGAATAATTACGAAAAAAGTTTTTTGTTGTAAATAATTTTTTTGCTTTTTTCATAATTATTAAAATTTAAGACCAGGCCCACCTTTCTTAGTGCGTCTTATTTATAATCCCAAATTTTCAACTCTTTTGGCGCTTCGTGTGAAAATAAGTTGGGAAATAAAAAAAGTGAGGGTAAGGTAGGAATCTGGTCACGTTATCCACTCGTCACATGGCCTTAATGGTTTTTTTTACATTCTCATCAGAGAAGGTATTAGATATGTGTAAAATTTGACAACCCCCCCCCCATTTTTGTCAAATCTCCACGTTTTGAGAAACCCTAAATCCGAAAAATAGGTTTTTACGCATGTTTGTGTCGGTCTGTGTTTATGCCGGTCTGTCTATCAGCACGATAACTTTTGAAAAAATTATGCCATTAGATTGGTCTCTGGTACACTCTTATAGTGTCCTAAACTAAAGGTGACTTTTTCATAAAATTAAAAATTATTAGAGTTAAAGCATTTACAAAATTCCAAAAAACACACGAAAATGAACCTTTTAAGCCAATTAACGGACGATATAAAAAACTGGCAAGAGAAGAAAAAGTTTGATTTCTAAATGCCCTGGAAGATTACCGTAACAACTTTTCGAATGAAACTACGTCTGTTTTAATACCAATGTAGGTTATGAATTATAATAATATACATTCATGAGAATGATATAAAATTGCACGGATAAATTGAGTGCGAAGCACGATATACGTGATGAGAATGTTTTCGTTAAAGCCGAAGGAGCTTTAACAAAAGAAAATTTACAATCATCAAATTACTGTTGTCGATACTTTCACCGTTAGTTTTAAAAAATCTATGCAGATAGATCGAGCGCGCAGCGTGAGGTAAATACATTATCGAGCGCGAGAACAAACGGTCGCGCGCCCTAGGCTCCTTATTAAAAACGTTGTGTTTAGTTTTTAAAAATTAAAACTTACCTCTTAAATTTTATTTTTTGCCAGATTTTTCATAGTTGTAGACTTTTTTTAAACGTATCATAATGAAATATTAACATTTTCGTTTTTGAAATCGAGATTGGAGGTTTTGTTCATTTTCGCCGATGAATGACTCAATTAGAGAGGAAATGAAAAAATGCAGGATTTACATTTGATGTAAAACAGATCCTCATTTTATCGCCCTGAAAATTGAATTTAAAAATATTTAGATAACTTCAACTTAGTTATTACCCCGAGTAACCAAGCTTAAAAAACATCTTTCGAGCTATATTAAAAATTGATATTTCAGTATAAAAAACGATCGGGACGAACGCAACATTTTCAGGGGGATAAAATGAGGACGTAATTTACAAATGCTGTAAATATAGAATGCTTATCATTTTCCTCGCTACCAGTTATTCATATTTTAATGAGCCCGTAAAAGTGCTGAAAAATAATTATGTTTAAGTTGCTGTTAAAACACAACACCCAATCATTATTTTACAATAAAATTACTTTTGCACATGCCAAATGAAAGTTTCAAGACTAATTTGATTCAATTTTACAAGATAGAATATGAGCTTTTCTCTATTCTATAGAACACATAATTATTGTGACAGTATGTCCCTTTTCATACTGAAAATCAAACTTATAAATAAAAATAAAGTAATTTAATACATTTATATGATAAACAAATTCAAGAAACAGTGAGTATTATTATAGTTAAGTATTAAACAAAAAATTAATAAGCCGCAACCACACTAAAGCTGATGGTGTCGTTTTTGTTCCAGCCGTATACGAAAATCTGCATCAATATAAAGAAATAAACATCTTAAATACATAATCTTTTATATGTGGAATATAACAATCTTAAGTTTAAATTTATAATTTTTGTATTTGTTATTCTCAGGGCTAACACAGTCTAATTTACTTGAAAAAAAATGAGAAGGTGATCTATTTAAACCGTAAAAGTTACAAAAAAAATTACTAATTTTTGACACAAAAAGTGACCCATGTGCATTGATAATGTGACTAATGTTCCTTTCAATTTGAAAGTAAAATATATTTAAGAAGTTTACAGTATTAACTTTTTTAATTATAAAGTTACCTACTTTGCAATGGTTACATTCTAAAATCTTAAAGTTGAAAATTTTTTCATTTGAGGTCTTCTGAATCTCTTAAAAATTAAGCAATTTACAGACTTTATCGTTAAAGATTGAACAGTTTCAATTCTAAAACCTTGACTGTTAAACCAATGTAAACGTACGATTGAAACATTACAACATATTTTCAATATTAAAAATTTATTTATTCATTTTTCAATTTAGAGCAACTGGAAATTATAACGTGGATTCATATTTTGTAACCATAAATCTTTTTAATTTTTCATTTATAAGTGTTTGAAATTTCAAATTTTGTAGTTTAACGTCATTTAATTAAAAATAGTTTAATTAATTCATTTTTAAAGCTTTCATATTATAAGTGAACTTATTAAGTGTTTGAATTACAATTTTTTTAAGCTTCAATTTTAAAACTTTAAGTTGCATAAAATTCCCGAAAAACTCCTGGATATGCCAGATTTCCCGAGTCGCGAGACACCCTGCGACTCATAAGACTGCAAAAAACAATTCAAAAAATGCAATGGAATTCAAAAAGATGTGATACGTTTAGGGGGGAGGGGGGTCTGCCGAAGTATCATTCTCCAACGGTATAATAATAATAATAATACAAAAAATTTATTGTATTGTGTGAATTTAAAACAATTCAAGAGAGTTCCAAAGAATATAACATAATTTAGGATAAATTAATAAGAATGCAGAGTGATTTCCAAAATAATTCAAGTGAATTTAAAACAAAAAATATTTTACAATATCTTCAAATCTTTTAAACCCATTAAAATATGATAACATTCCGTTATATGTTATGAAAGTATATTATATCATGGAAATCTTCGGAAGTCTTATAAAATCCCTTAGAATCCTCAAATATCTCGAAATCTTATACGCCCTGTAAAAAATATATCATTGAAATATTTGAAATCCCACGAAATTTGTTTAATTTTTTGAAAATAGATTTGAATAATTTGAAATGCCTTATAATAGTTCAAGTCTTTTACAATATTTTGTAATCCTTTCAAACTTTGTGAAGATCTTGAAAATTCGTTTGAATTTAAAAGAATATCATAAAATAAATTTAAAATTCTTTGGAATATTAAAATATCCTAAAATCTTTCAAATATTTGGTAACAGACATGTACCTTTCAATGTTTGAAAAATTTTTAAATCAAATTAAATCCCTTAATTCTTTAAAATAAATTCTTTGTAATCCATTAGAATAATATAGAAACCCGCGAAATTACATGAAATGTGATATTTTCTAAAATCCTAGAGAACCTACTAAAATACCTGAAGAGCTTCTAAAATATCATAAAATCATTGAATATAGAGGATGTTTGGTTTTCTTTAAAATTTTAAATTATAAGTGAAAGGAAGAAATAGCGCACTTAGCAAAAGGGTCCAGCGATGCACTTTTTTTAAAGATGAATATAATTTTTTCCATATTCTCACTTGCAGGGTGCAGTATATGTGTAGCGAGCGTAAAGTTTCATGACGGCTCGGTGGTGAAGTGAGACTCTGCATGTAAACAGCGCGTTTTCAAGTGGAGCCAGCCAAAAAATATTTTTTGTCCGACCCCCTTTGAAAACGCGCCATTGCATGCACGTGAAGCAGGCGCAATGTGGCTGCTTCCAGCCCATGCGACGTTCGCACATGCGCCCTTCGCCGCCGGGCCGACATGAAACCTTATACCCGCTGCATAAAACTTTACGCCCGATAGAGAAAATTATATTTGTCTTTACAAAATTATACCGCTGTACCCTACAGTCTTTCTTCTGATAACTACGCTATTTTTTCTTGTCACTTAAAATAAAAATTTTTAGGAGCAATAAATATCCTTTATCTGCTTCACATGCTTGTTTTCAAGGAGGGTAGGACAAAAAGTATATAGAGTGTATCAAGGGCGTGAAGACGGCTATTTTGACGAGTGTGAATCCTTGCAAATTCATGGAAATTTCTTTAATCACTTGAAAATGCATTGGTATTTTTTTAATACCCTGCAATACAGTGAACCCTAGAGTGAGTGCCGGGTTTGGGACTGAACTTGGACCTAACTCCCTAGACAAAGGTCCACTTTGAATGTAAACAGTCAAGTGTGAGTGAGC
>NC_046663.1:79062530-79063384 GCF_010883055.1 Belonocnema kinseyi
CTCTCATCCATCCCCGTTGCGCCTGTCTCTTCTTGGGTTTACTGTATTTTAAAACTTTTGAAATCTGTTGTAATCTCTTGTAACGTCTAAGAATTCTTTAAAATTCTTTGAAATACCTTGAAATTATCGAAATCTGTTAAAAATTCCTTGGAAAGTTTTGAAATATCTTAAAATATTTCGAATCTTTTCAAATCCTTTGGAGATTTTTAAAGATCTTGAAAATTCCTTGAGAATTTAAAAACAACCTGATATCTAATATTTTTTGGAATCCTTTGAAATTATTGAAATCTTGAAAATTTTAAATTATAAGGATGCTATCCCAGTCATTATTATAATTTTAAGTTTTTAACTTGACTGTCATAGAAAAATGTTAAGCTTCGAATAAGTAATTAATATTTAATTTCAACATACATCTGCATCATACAGGTCCTATATTAAAAAAATGAGCATTCACAGCAATAGTAAGAACGTCTTTTTAATACTACTTAGATTTTTTATCTATCCATATCTATAACTGATTCCAAAAATAGTATACATATAAAGTACGGTTAAATTCTGCGAAATGTAAAAGACGATCTGATGAGGGAATCGCGCAGACTCCAAAAATCGATTGTTGTAAAATTGTGAATAAATAGTCTAGAAGTCGAAAAATTGAGGTTTTTTCTTATAATACGGTTAAGTAATACCACTTCTTTGTTATTTAAATTGAATTTTTTAAATTTATGCAACCTCTAAAAATGTTTTCCACCAAAAAAAAAGAAGAAAAGGATTTCTTCTACAATATAAGGAGGATTTTTGCCACAAGGAAACAGGGTGGAAGTTTTATTCACAGAAAAAAAATGCCGGCCTTTTAC
>NC_046663.1:79063395-79093751 GCF_010883055.1 Belonocnema kinseyi
CCCCCCCCCCCCCGGTTCGCAAACATTTCTCACGGCCAATAAAATTAAAAAATTAAAAATCGATTGCCACAAATTTTCTCTATGAAGTAATAAGAACTAAGCTGCAAATCATTTTAAGCCAGAAAAAAAAATTTCAACAATGACATTTTTGTTATAAATTGAACGCTTCTTAAATTAAAAGTAAAATTATTTTTTGATGATGGATAAAGTTCTCTTAAATTTAATTATGTCAGAACTAAACATTTTTCTTTCTAAATGGTTGAATGCCCTCAAAATAATCTATAAAATGAGCCCAGGGTGATGCCCATTAGTCTATTTTTAAGTAGATATTACAAAAATAGTGTAAATTTGAATGACTTCTTTAATTTTCAATAACTTTCGCAATTATCAATATTTTTTAATGTTCTTGGGTTCATTTTAAAGCTATTCTCTAGTTTTTAGATGCATCAAATACATAACAATAAAGTTTCTATAAAAGTCCCTTTACTGCCGTGGTGCATACGATACTTTATATGAAATAGGTAAAATAGGTGCCCTTTTTCTGTAAACTGGCGCTTGATTGTACGGAAATCCACTTCATAGTTTAAAGTACTTTTAAAATAAATTCTTTTCACTCTTTTCTTTTACTTCTCACTCACTTCTTCCTCCTTGCTGTCACTTTACGTCCCGCTCACCGCGGTACAATAAAGTGTCACTTTACTGCCGCTCCGCGGACAGGTAAAGAGCGCTTATTCTGCCTATTTCAGATAAGGCATTTATTTATTCAATTTTTTTTAATTTGCCTACAGATAAGATGTTTTCAAATTTTTCCGACTCAAAGTTTTTGCACTGTGATAGGAACATTTTTTAGATTTCTGCTCACAAGCTGATGCGATACTGTAGAAAAATACTCAAATATAAGCACGAGAACAATAAAAATATTGAATATCACGGAAGTTATTAGACATTTAGGAAAACATTGAAATTTACACTATTTTTACAATATCTACTTTAAAAATAGACAAATTGGCTTCATTCTGGACTCATTTTATACCGAATTTTAAGAGCATTTCACCCTTCAGGGAAAACTAATTTGAGCTCTGACATAATAAAAATTACGAGAACTTTATCAGTCATCAAAAAAGAGGTGGTCGTAAACTTTTTCACGGTAGTGTAGTTTAGAAATCCTTAAAACCCTTCAAATTTTATATTAAAACCTTGAAATATGTAGACTAAAATTTAGGATATTTAAATCAGATAAGAATCAAACTTGAAACCCTTTTTTAACGTTTTTTTTAATTTTTTAGGGGGAAAGGAGAAGAGGAGAATGTTTTTTTTTTCAGATTGCAATAGGAACATTTTGTGGTGGTTGTCCAAATTTGGTCGTTAGATTCTTGATTTTATTTTCAGGAATTCTTCACAAATATCTGGACATTGTTTTACATTTTTTCAAATTTTAAATTATTTTTCTTATTCTCTTAAAATTAATTTTTCAAAATAAAGACATTTTCAACTTTCCTAAGATTCTTGAGAAATCGTTTTTAAGCCTTTCACTTTTTATAAATGATTTGAAATCATTTTAAGTTTTAAATTAATTTCAATATTTCCAGAACTTCTAAATATTACTTCAACTTACTCAAATTTTTTCTAGGAATAATAGGTGTTCAATATTTATTATACATTAAAATTCAACAATTTTACTTGTAAATTAAACTTTTTTTTACCAAACAATTAAAATTGTGACATTCGAAGTTTAGTTTTAAACATTTGATTTATAATTACCGATTTTCAGTGAACAGAGAAATACTTCTGAATATTAAGCAATTGTTCTTTTTCTTAATTGCAAAGTTTCAATTTTCAAATTTTTGACTAAGAAAATGTTTTAAATTTAATAAAAGCCATTAATTGTGAATACATTATTTTAAAGATATTTTTAAATTGAAAATATTTTATAATGTTTCAATGGAGCCTTTACATATGTTAAACTACTAAGCCTTTCCAATTGGAACAGCCTAATTTTTAACGCTAAAATCTGAAAATTCCTCAATTTTAAACAAATTCCGAATCCTCGTGTAAGATCATTATAATTTATTCACAGTTGATAAATTAAAATGTTTTTAATCCAAAATTGTAGATTTCAAACGCTTCTATTATAAACTGAATTATATCATAATTTACAAATATAAAAATTCAATTAATAATTTAGAAAACGTTGAAATCAAATTTTTACGTTTTTTTTTCTAAAAATTAGTCAAATTCTCGATCAAAAAACAAGTGCCACATCTCGGTTTTTCCCGGTCTCATAAAATTCCCGGTTTCCTGATCCAGCGGTCACTCTGGAAAAACTTTAAAATATTTATACGGGCAACATAAAAAATGTTGAATTTAGAAATACATATTTTGTGTCGTTTGAAGATTCCTATGGTACTTTAAAATGTACTTTTACCAATCATTTACCGGAAAAATATGTGAGTTAGTTAATTAAGATAATTTTTCAGTGCAATTTTGTTTTTTTAAAATAAGTTTTGCTTATCGATTATATTGATTTTATCATTACTAAAATAAAGCTGAATATCAAATGATAAGTAATATACATTTAAAAGTATCATAGAAATCTTTAAACTAACAAAAATGTGTATTTTTTGTGCATTTCGAATTTCAAGATTTGTTTAGGTCACACGGTATAAATATTTTAAAGTTATGACTTATTAAAAATATTCTCTTTATATTGTAGAAGAAATACTGTGCAAATTATTCCAGGAAAAAAATGTTTAAGATACATTTCAGACCATTAATTTTAATGAAATTACAAATTTCCGTATTCCAGGTCGGATAATGCATACAAAACTTTTTTAGTGGATTGTAAAATTTAGGACGTATTCCTCAATAAATACTAAATACTTTCTTGACGTGAAATAATTTCTTAGATTTATACTTTTTTAAACTGAAAATGAAGAAAATACACTTTCAGACCTACAAGTGGAAGAGTGCCTAAAGTAGAAGAAAGAAAGCAAAAATGCAAATGACTACATTTAAATAAACAATCATGACTTCAAATTTTTTAAATTATTTACGTTTAGGTTTAGTTTAGAATTTTTTTTCAATAATTAATGGGCTCTTTTTGTCAATTTTACAAATCAAGTTTCAGTTTCTTTTTAAAATAAAAGAGCAAACAGTTTTTTCAGGACGTATCAAATTCGAATTTCGGCACTTATGCCTCCTTATTCAACGGAAACCTTCGTACATCATCCTTTTGCATTTAGAGGGCCTAGCAAAACTTAATTTTCGAATTTCCGGAAAATTCTCGCATTGAAATTAACGCTTGTCCCGGGTTTTTTCTTGTGATTGTTGCATTTCAATTTTAAACTCGGAAATTTAATAGCAAATTATTTTAAAAACGTTTATCAAAATTTCGTGTTTATATATAACAAACTTTTCGTAAAAATATAAGAAATAAGGCAAAAAACACAGCACAGGAGATTTCTTTGAGTTTCACTTTTACGCTAACAGTAATAGACACATTTACTGCCTGCACCATGTTTTGTTTAATAAATTTCAAGTATTTTCAACCTCATGATTGGCTAGTATTGAATCGAAAAAGATCAACTTGTTACACACTTTTGCCATTGAATCGTATAATTTAATAATAATAATTTTACACAAAACATAAAAATTCCTACTTAAATTTATGACCACAGATTTTACATATCTGCTCACGAAATCCAGACATTTAACCGTATTTTTTGAAGCTGCACAACATTTTCGGCAAATTCCCGGATATTCCGCATAGCTTGATCCTCGTATAGTGTACAAAAATGCGTTCGAAACAATGAAAACTTATTTTTGCTTAATTATTAAAAAAGTTCAATTAATGACAAAGTCAGTTAATTCTAAGTATCTGTCTGCTTATTGGTTGAGTTACCGTAAAAACAAAGCCTTTTGTATACTTTTTAATAAGCGAATACATCCTTATCTTATATCTTTAATAAATGTAAATAATAGTAGCAGCGGCACAACGAAAATTGTCTAATTTCGGCTTAAATTGCTAAGAAAGCACGAAACTTGGTGTATGTATTCATTTTGACCTAAAAAAAAGTTTAAGACCCAATAAAAAGTATTAAAAAGTTTCAAATTAATAACACCGATTGTTTTCCTGAAAATAAAAACCTGTGGTTTGTCTAAAAAAAATAGGCGAGATAAGAAAAAATTTTGAAAAAAGAATGGTTCCTTTAAACGATTTTTTAACATTTCTTAGTCCATAAAATATTTATATATGGTAGATAACAAATTACCTTATAAAATTAGTGCTTTTTTATGATATCTATTATAATAACACAACCGCAAACTGAATACATTTTAAAGAAAAAGTCCAATGCATATACATTTTTTGTTGCAAGTGCTCAATTTGCCGTTCCTGTGGAGCAATTTTCTTCTGAACATTTTCCAAAATTTGGCTTCCTGACTTTCCCATGATTATTGAAAATGAAGTAGTTACACAATTCATAAGATCATTTATAAAAATAGATCCTTATTTTCTTCAAAATGCCAACTCGCAAACGGATTTTACTTAATAAGTAGTGGGGAGGACGTACGCCAAATGGATGATCGTACCAATATAACGCTTGTGTGATGGAAATCTTGATCCAATAACAATCCTTGGTTCGCTCATTCATTCAGCATACTTTGGAAAATTCACACATATATGCCCAGTAATCTCATCTAGCATCTTACTGTACTTATTATTTGTATGTATAAATCAGAAAATGTCCAAGGGACAAGGTTTCCATCCCGGAGTACTACATAGTTGAGGGCGCTGATATCCGCAATATAATTTAAAAGGGATTTTTAAGCTTCTAGAATTCGCCACGCGAGTGAGCACCTTTTCATTTTGTCTTAACGAGTTAGCATTTTCTTACTTGGTCTCTCCGAGATGAAACCTGATCATTTGGACACGCACATACTAGATATTGAAGCGTAAAAAATAACTAATTGACTCCACATGCGCCTCACAGGTAAATGTTGACTCACGGCACTACTTAAAAATTTCACATAATCCTGCTGCAAGTCCAGCGTATAAACAAAGGACTTGAAATAGTATTGAATGCAAGCGCGACATAGGGCACAGCTTTAAATTGGGACGTTTAGTTCAAAAAGAATATTCTTGAAAATGGATAAATTGCGAAAAAGGGTCAGCTTAATGATTTGATAGACAGTTTGCTTCTGTCTTGAAATCTTTTTGTTGAAGTACATTAGTAGTACAGAGCGTCCTGCCTCAAGAAGCAAATAAACATCTGATACTCAGCTGTTGATGGTATAAAGTGAAAGATGATGAAGTATCAACGCATTTAATTTATTTACAGACATAGCATGTCCTTTCCGTCGTCATCATTTTCTAAAGAAAGTTAGTGAACCATTTTTAATTCAAAGAGAGCTGAAAAGCTGATCAATGTCTTCAATCTTCAAAGAGTTCCATTTCCCATAATTAGATGAACTTTTATATAGTACACACCCAAGAAAAAGTGTAATTCAAAAGTTTAAGGAAAGAGAATACCAGCAAATAAAAGAGCAAGCCTGAAAGAATCTAATAATAAAAACCACCCAATAAAATAATATCGACTTGCCGAAATGACAAGGTTTTATCTCGGCCTATGCGTATTGAAAGAGTCTACCTTGGGAATCTAAATAGCACGCTTTTATCCCGGTGGCAAAATCTGGAACTTGATAATTGCCATGCAAATTGTACGGAACATCAGCGCCCTCTCCGAGATCATTACTTTCTATTTGTACGCTATGAGATAGAACCTTGTAATTTGGCACGTCGATACTACAAGGTTAATTTATATTATATGTTTTCCTCTAATCATTTTAGTGCGAATAAAATTCTTTATCGTGGACATCTATTCTTCTTGGTCAACAGTGCAAGTTTGAACGTCTTTTTTAACCGCTAATCACGTAATTAAAAATTGAAAGCTTAAAGTCTACAAGTACTATAAAGTCTCATTTTGTATACAAAAAATGGATCTAAATTACTGAAATTAGTATCAACAAATTTCAAGTCATAACAATGGGTAGAGCGCCGAATCGATCATCAAGAGATTTTATATCCTGTCCAGATGCTGCCCCCTACATTTAGTTTGATTGAAGTAAAGCCCCTTACATTATTTTTTGTTTCTAAGCAAACAGCCGCTCCGATAAGATGCGAAAAAGGCATTGTTCTCCAGATGGCGCGGGTGTCTTTACATAATAAATACTACGTGGCTGATAATAAAATATCTAACATTGTTTCTGATTCTCGTTATGACTGAACAAAATTTACACATAATTATCGATATGAACGCCGTCTAGACAGAACCTATTTTTTTTAATTCGACTAAATCGAAGTTGACTGCAGATAGGTGGAATGCAAATTAAAATCTCTGCTCCAAGAGGCTTTAAAATATAGGGATATAACTCTAAAACGAACTTCCGTGCTCAGAAGGAAGATTAAATTTTTCTGTTGACGCTAGTACTGAAACATGCAGAATTACGAAAAAAAGGGACTTACAGGTCTGGCAATATTGGACGGTCTGTTCAATAATGTTGATCCTGATTTTCTGGCTGCAGCTGAGTGATTTAGAGCAGGACTGAGGCTTCCTACTCGAATGCTATTACTGGTACTTGACTCTGTTCTTTGCTTTTTGGCTGGGCGACGAATTTCTGCGCTGTCTAATCGTTTTTGCTTTGGAGTTTCCTGAAGAAATAAATATTCGCTTTATTCCGTTGCCTTTTTAATCATTCAAATTATTGAAGTATGTTAAATTTCAGTTTTTAATAGTGGAGTTACTTTTACTATATACCCTAGGAACTGTTTAATTAATTATGAATATATAACATTTAGAAATTGTCAAACAACCAACCTTGCGCATTTTTGGAGTCGTCTTCGGTGTCCTCTTCTCAACTGAGATCGTGTCATCTTTTAGTCTATCAAATAAGGAGTCAGGATCAAGGCCATCCTCAAATATCTACAAAATAAAACAATGACTTAGAAAAATATTTAAAAATCTTAAGCTCTAAGGAAAACGGCTTGAATGTTTTACGAAACTCACCTCTCCTTTAGCAATAAAATCTTCGATTGCCTCTACTGCATCTTTAAAAGCACCTGTTTTGCTGGATTTAACCAAGGTCTCTTTGAATTCATGATAGGGCTTGATGTTCGATTCTTCTATCCATGCACTAAAACAAAAACAGAACTGTTTAAGAGTCAAAGAACAAGGAAAATGACGAAATTATTTTAAAAATAGGATAATAAACATACTAATTGTTGGTACCAAAGAAGAATATGCACTGCACTGGGCCTTTTTTGGTGTTCGAAGGCTTCTTTAAATCCTTGGAAGGGTGGGACACCTTGGAATATTGTTAAAATTAGTATTTTGGATACATAATTAAATTAAATTAGTGGTAAAAGTGTGTAAGGGAGTCAGTTTGCCGTTGGTAGTTTAGAAAGTAAGTCACATCTTTGTGGGTAATGGTCAAAAGTAATCAATAACCGTTATTAGTTATTTGTCGTAAAATGGGGCTAACCGGTTCTTTTTTCGGATTATTTTGAAATAAATTGCAGGAAGGAAACTAAATTAGATATTAATAAATATATAATCTCTATCTGGATCTCTTATGTGTACTATACAATACGGAACATACAAAAATATGGGGCTAAGAAGCTTATTCATAAAAAAGTAAGAGAAAGGGTTTGGAATGAATTTTTGGAAAAAAACAAAAAAAATGTCACCCCTCAGCATAAATGAAGAGGTGAAGGAAGCAAAGAAAGATTTAGTACCCCAAAAATCTGAGGATAAATATGAGCTGACCTTCAAGGAATTTGACAGATGGAGAAAACAAAACGGAAGAATATTCGGTCAGCGATCATCATCATTGTCAAAAAACATTCACTTCATAGGATGTTATCGCACCATTCCAGTAAAGGACTATCGAACGCTCACTTTTCAGGAGGCACTATAGACTCATAACATATCGCGGCATCCTATCGTTGGGACGTCTCGATATGGTTTCGAATTATCTTATAATTTGATGGATTTTCTACTTTTTGAGCACTTGTGAAAGGTATTTTTAATCACTCAAGCGACATGATTATCAAGGGAAGCATTTTTTTCGGATGGTTTATTATAAAATGCTATGAGCCACAAGAATTTATGTGAAAAACTTCATAAATCTGGTTCTGACGTTAGAACATATGATCCATTGAACAAATTCCCAAAAACTTCTGCATTCAAGTTATTCACAAATTATTTGTACATAACCTAAGCAAATTTTCAAAACTGAGGATCTAATACGAATGTACATTTCAGTCGGTGTAACTAAATAAACTGCACCAAACAAGATTTTAAATCACATTTAACATCTGTACAAACCACAACTATCGCTGATCTTACAATTTATTATGCAGGGAGAGAGATAACTAATTATAAAAAATGAAGTTGCGGGTGAGCCGGTTTCTGGCTTACTTAATAACCCGGTACTACGGGGGCTGCGATTTGTTAAGTTCAACGCAGAAGACAGTACCGAGAGTCGAGATATGTCTTAGCTTAGACGCAGTGCAAAGCATTATACACAGTTCACTTATTTTTTTATCATTTGAAAAGCGACCTGCTCGTTTATTTTTACATCCAAATGCCACACACATACCTGGTATTTCAAAATAGTACAGTGAAACTCTTCTATAGCACCGATTTTAGGGCTGGCGGTGAGTGGCAACTAAATCATTATAGTCCGCTCCGCTTTCGTTTGTTCTCGCCTGAGCGATAACTGCAGACACCGCGCAACCCCTGTTACATCTACCTGCGGCATCAATTCTCGGAAGGGCTATAGAAGAGAGGGCTATTGAAGGATTTCACTATACTTAGAACTAACACCTCAACAATGCGTTATCGGGGACTGATATATAGTGATATAATGCCCCTAGCGGCCGGAATTGTCAGTCGCCGTCCTCATTAGATATTTTGACTTCAACAATCAGCTAACTTCACTTCGATGACAGCTGAGAGGGAAAAAAATGGACCAAATGCATTGAACAAAACTATTTCTGTAATATCTTTACAATTAATAATAATTACCATCATTTTATTATGTCATTAGATAGTTCATAATTAGTAACAACTATTTTTCTGATACACTTATATGGAAAAAATTAGTTTTTAAAATCATATTGGCAAAATAGGGCAAAAATGGACCGAATCCCATGTATCTGGTCCATTGTTATCCCCCCAGCAAACAACGAAGTGAAGTTAGCTGGCGACTTAAGTGAAAACACCTACTTGATGAAGAAAACATCCACCGCATCAAAAGGGGCGCTGCAGCACCATAATAAATATGGCCCCTATGAGCATTTAGCAGCAGCAATAACTTTAAAAAAAGTGTGCTTGAGCATAGATAATCTTTTTTTTTTATCAGAATAATATAATTGAAATTTATCTTCTACTTATTTATTAAAGCGAACGATCATTAAACTAAGAGGCTACGCTTTTGAGTGTTCTTACTATAATCATGCCGGCCGTATCAGTTGAATTTCGTTAGTTAGCATACGGATTGACAATGTCGCAGAACATATTAAATCCCCAATATTGTGTTAATAAAAAAGCTACCGATAGTAGCCGCATATTGCGTTTAATAGAAAAACTATTATAGCTTATAGATGTTAAGTAAGTTTGGCTAGTGTCCTGATTCTGTTTTCCCTGTATTTCATAAGTGGCAGATAATAAAAAAATAATTAATATTTAGTGAAAGGTTTTCTGCAGTTTCTCTTTCTTTTGACCAAATGCTCGAATCTACATTGCCGATCACGAGTATGACACCAGTTCATCGATGATTGCTGTAGTTTTTAAAATGTTAATTGTACAACAGCTACATTTTTTCTCTTAAATAGGTTAAAAGCTATCGGAATTCTTTATATAATGAGGCAGGACGAAGTCCTTTTGTCAATATTTTTAAAGAAAGTATTTCAAAAGTGCTGTAAATAAAAAACTTTAAATAAAATATAAGATAATAAACATTTTTCATTGCTGTTTGGACCATTTTGAAAATAAATTTCTAAAAAATCGCACCAAATGATCACCATTATTGTGACACATTTGGCTTGCATGATGTAAAATGTTTAAAGTTGAAACAAAAATGTTGGAAAAATGTTAATATTTTTTCTGCTGAAAGAAATATTTTTGTAATATAAGGAAGCGCGAAGTTTTTAATAAATTTATTTAAATTATATATTCATTTCATTTTGATTACTATTTGCCTTCATCCTGGCTTTTTTTTATAGAGAATTCTGATATCTTTCAACCTCTCCAAGGAACAAGTTTTAACTCATATAATTAACATCAAAAGAACTTAAGCGATAATCGAAAAGCAATCTGATTAACCTCACTCTAATTCTCGAGTAAACAATTAAAAGAAGATAAAGTAGAAACAGAGTAGATTTTGCGACAAAAGAACAAATTTCGATCTTAAATTAAATTCTCGATGTCACAGTTCGTTGGACACCCTGACTCTAAAGAGAAAAATAAAAATGGTTAAAATTTAAATGCTTTTAACGATTATAGGTGACTGAAATTATATAATAACGGATATTTTAAATACTTTTCGGAACGTCCTTAAATTACGTAAAAGCTTCAGGGGTCAAATGTATGGAAAACTTGAAGAATGAATATTTTCAATAATTCAGTTTTTGTTTTGATTACTTCAAAGTAATTAAGTTATGCTATTACACATCCATTCTTAATTTCTATTAAAAGTACAAAATGAAATTATAATTTATATTGTGACTTATTTTCAACTGTAATAAAAATATTGCAATCAAAATAAAAAATATGAAATATATTTAATTACGTAACAAGTTCTAGGGGGAGGGGGTTCAAGGGAATCCTATGCTTTTTTATATTGGGGAGAGGGCGTTAAAAATCTCAAAAAACCATTACGTAATTTAAGAACGTTCCCTTTGGACCTATTTTAAGGGCAAATTTCTGTAGTATCAAGATGGCTCATTCACAAAATTGAAAATATTGCATCCTTGCGAGTGTAAGATGCTGAATTTAGAACAATAAAGTTAAGAAAATGCGAAAGTATTGCTAACGACTTTTAATATTTCTTCAAAAGGAATCATGCATTCTCGAATTTTCATGAGTTTCCTCAACAAGTTGGTACAATTTCGTTAGTAAGATATTGAAATTTAACATTTTAATGAATCAGAGTATTTAAAATAATAAAATGCATTCAATATGGAATTATTTAAACGCAAAATTATTTATACCTTTGGAACCATTTCAGAAAAAATGTATCTGTTATATTTTTCAAATCATGAAACCTTGCAACCAGGTGAAAAAGACTGGTCTTGCAATTTGGAACGATATTACACATTTTTTAACTTAAATTATTCAAGGTATTCAATTTATTTTTCGATATTTTAAACTCTTAAAGTTATAATTTTATTATTTCAATAGACTCAAAAATAAAGTCTTGCCCGTTAAAATTGATGTGGAGACAGTGGAACAGAGTTCGAAAGACGGTTATAAATGAAATGATTAAGAATTGGGATGGTCTAAAGAACGCAAATGATTAATATTAGGAATAGATACAAAGATCTTATCAGCACTGAACCGATATTTCAAATTACATAATCTTCATCTTTTGTAATAAGCTCCTAGTTGCTTATATACATATTTAAATATGGCTCGTTATCTTAAATAATCAAACAAGAAAGCGGTCACAAAAGTGTAATTTTAAAACGTTTAATATAACTCTATTAAGTGCACGGAGAAAAAGGGAGATCCAAAAAATAGCAATGCCCGGTGAGAAGGCTTACACTGACATTCAATTCTGCTTAATAACATACTTTTAAATATTTTTATTTAAGGTTTATCGAATAATTATTCACTAAAAGCTTTTCAAAATACTGAATTGATCACTTTACAATTTACATAATTAGGGCTCATTTCCACATAGAATGTTGTGGCAAAACATAATTTTATAAATTTTTACCACAATTTTATTTTATAACGATAAAATTAATATGTATAGTATTTACCAATGAGGTCATGCCGTTTCATGCCAAACCTTCAGATGTTTTAAATTTTATGCTTTGCGGGTGTTCATGACACGTACAATACAAGTCGTTTTTTAATTTTATTTTAGGTTGTGTTTCACCAAATTTAACTTTGTAAACAGGACGGAAATCGATTTCATTTTTCTCATCTTCCGGATTCAAAAAACTGCTCTATCCAGGATTGGAAACAGTTGAACATTTTTAATAATTTTTCTATGTAATTCTACTTACTGGGTGAGTACCACCAAAAAGGATATATTGTATTCTTTGTACCAACCCTAACGATTTTATGTAAAAAAATCATCCTTTGAATTTTACACTTGACTGCTAGTATTCAATTTTGTCTTGTATTATATCAAAAACAAAGTCTCTTTGAAATTTATTTTCTTCGTAAAAATGTTGACTTACATGTGGAATCATAAAAAAAATAACAATAAAACTCTTAATTCATGTTGCATAATTAAACGCAAATTAAGATGCTGTAAAAAGCTGCAGACTAAATTCTTTAAACATGACTAAAGCAATTGAAATTGACGCTTGAATGTGTCCAATTATAATAATGACTTACAATATTGAATCTAATATGTATTTTTTGTGATTCATAATATCATTTCAAAGTTTAAATTCTATCATTTCTCTTGACCATATTTAAAATGTTCAAAAAGAGCGGTCAGCATATTACCTGACGTAAGGCATGAAACCAGAATTCCAAAAAGACTCCAAAAACATATTAAATATTTTCTTTGGTTGAAGGCTTTTTAGAAACAAATCAAATTTTAAATTTTTAAGATTTTTACAATTCAACTCATCTATCGAAGATAAAATATGTCAAACTATTCGTTTCGAACGGGAAGATAACTCACAAAATGTAGATATTGTGAAGTTACAAACTAGAAGGCACCTTCAAAAATAGTAACTCTTGCAAATTCAAGAAAAAAACAATTATTTACATTTATGAAGCTTTCGAACAAATAAGTAATTTGGTAAAAGGGTTCTAGTTTTGGTGTAAAGTAGTTGAAGAATATAAATATTGTTTCCAAAAAAGTTGTTTCTTAGATCATAAGTGTGGCAATTTTTCCAAGGTAACTGGACTTAATACAAAAATAAAAAATTTTCTAATAAAATGTAAAATTATGTGGCAAAGAAAGACTTCCAGTTTGAATTATGTCTCATGTATTTCATATAAATATCAGTGTCTGCTCAACCTTTCTTTTCGCGCTTGAATAATTAATATTATACTTTTCTGTGACATTTAGGTTACCCTCATTATAATAAATCCAATAAATAATCTATGAAATCAAGCAGCTTTTGAGTAATCGTTCAATACCTATTCACCTAAAAAAGCAATACGTCCTCATTGTTTAAGTCTCTACCCTTGGTTAGCTCTAGAATCCGAAATCAAATAAAATACTTTCGTAAATCAATCAAAATCATCGATACTTACACGCGAAATTGACAACCATTTCCAGCAGACGAGAACCGGTTGATCAAATAACCCAAAAACACAAAAAAGAAATAGGTCACTGACCTCCGACAGGAATACCCAGAAACAAAAATATTCACTGCATCGGAAAACAGAGCATAATTGAAACGAGAAAACGTATTAAACGTGTAATTATATTGAAGAGGTACGAAACCGGTGAATTTAGGTTATAATTTCACTTTATGCGCGCCAATTTGAATTTGAAGAGCGGGTGTGGCGGGAGACGTGCACTACAAGTGAAATCACTGAACATCAACAGATGTAAGAAGATGGCATTTTAAAGCACAGAAGTTTTCAATGAAGACTGATCAAAACCGAGTACACATTTTTGCGACGGGCAACTTTGAAGTTGATACGCGCGGGCAACGAAACGGGTAGTGTGAGTGTGTGAGGTAAGATGAGCCGTTAACGAGCGGCAAATGCAACTCACCCGACCAGGCCACGGCGAGAATCCCTTCATTTTGGCCCTGAAATCCAGAGAACAAGTGATTAGTAAACGTCACAGATCCTTCTATCATTTCGTTAATGAAACACCGGCAAATTCGAAAAACACTTGATACACACCATACTAGATCACCCAATTTGTAAACCTCAGACATTTTGACAATATCTTACTCTCCTTTCACTATCGGCAAGCAACTGAAGCGGCCGACTGACGAGCAAGCGAGAGCGTCGTTTGTGTACTACTATCCTAGTCAAAAATGTAACTCCTAACTCAAAAGAACAACTAACCTTCTGAAAAAGTTCCTTTTGGCTCAATAAAAATAATTTCGAGCATAATCAGTCACGATCTTATATTTTTGACCGATTTGAATACTGATTTTGTTATTTTCTATGAAATTTTAAAACTTTAGGGGAAAATATGATATTTCGATTTTAATGCAAAACAGAGCCATTTTGAAAGACTCGCGATGTCTTGCATACTAAATGTGTTAGATCTCTGATTTAACTTTGCCTTTTTAGTTAAAAAAAAAGTAGTTTTTCTCTTTCAGGAACATATTTTTCTTAGAGATTTTTACATTTTTTGATTTAGGACCAAGAATTTGCTGACATCAGATCCGGTACTGCTTTGCCGGTAAAGAAGGTTCGACCAATAAGAAGTTGCAAGAATGCGTTCCAAATTAGGTATTTCAAGTTGTGACGTTCGCTGGCAAGATGTCTGCACGCTGAGGGCCATGCAATAATACTAATCCTATGAGAGGAAACATAATTTTTTAAATAATTTGGCAAAAAATCATTTTTCACAGTAAGTGTATTCGGGTATTTTATTTTATTTTTCAAAAGATACTTAATTAAATACCAAACTTATTACAAAAAAATTATCTACTTTATTATACAATTGAATAGCTATTGAAAAATAAAAAAATTAGAATTGAATACACTTATGATGAAAAATGATTTTTTTTCAAAGTTATCATAACAGTAAAGTTTCGGAAAATGCATTTGGTTTTGGTATTATTGTTTGGCCCTCGGCGAGCAGACATCTTGGATATCCCCCACCTAACCTGAAAAACATAATTAGGTAGTTTAGGTTGAGTGGGGGAAAACAAAGATGTCTACAAGTCGAGGGTCAAACATTAATAATAATTGCATAACAAAGAAATTTATTTTTTTAAGAACTTTAAAAAAAAATTTTTCAGAACAATCAAAATAGACAATATACAAAAAAGATGGGTTAACAAACATACAGTTGAATTTTAACCTGAAAAGGTCAATTTTCATTCAATAAAAAAAAACGAGTTTGTAACATAATTGTTAAATTTTCAATTATAGAAATTAATTTTCAACTAAAAATGGAATAGTTCAAATTTCAGATAAAGAATTGAATTTTCAACAAAATAGTTCATTTTTGAACGAAAGAAATTAATTTTTAACCAAAACTGGAACAGTTAAATTTTCAGTTAAAAAAATTAAATTTTAAACAAACGAAATCGAATTTTCACAACAAATAGTTAAATTATCAACCAAACAAAATGAATTTAAAAACAAAAAGAATGATATTCTTCCAAAAAGAATAATTTTTAACAAAATACATTAATTTTCAACAATATTGATAAGTTTTGAACTATTTTCTATTACATGGAGTATAATATACTACTAAAGAAGACGAATTTTCGAGAAAACACATGAATTTTCTATGAAAGAGATTCATTTTCAACTAAAAAAAGGTAATATTTAAGAAAATGGATATTTAAGTATTCAGTTGAAAAAATGAATTTTCAAAACAAAACAAAAAATGATTTTCAACAAAATTCATAGATTTTCAAACATATTGTAAGACTTTAATTTTCGACTAAAAATATATATTTTTAACCAAAATTGAAATAGCTTAACCTCCACTACAAAATGTTGAACGAAAAAATAGTTCAATTTTCAACGAAAGATATGAATGTTTAACTAAAAGAGATACATTTAAAGAAAAAGATAATTAAATATTCAGTTAGAAGTTAAGACTTTGAAACAATCAGAATATTATTTTACAAAATTATGTGGATAAATTTTCAACAAAATACATACATTTTCTCACGCGTAATTGAATTTGAAACCAACCATAAAAAAAGTTTGTAAACAAAAAATGGAATAGATTAATTTTCAGTTAAAAAAAGTTTTAACAAAATAGTTGAATTGTCAACTAAAAGAAAATGAATTTACAAAAAAAAATATTTTGCTACCAAAAAAGGTGAATAATTTACCAAAAAAGGTGACTAATTTCAATTTCATGTAGATGCGCCCCATGAATTTCTGTTTTCAACTAGTTTATCTATTTCATTAGTATATTGAGAATAGATAATCTTTTTATACTTTTATAGATTTCTTGTGGATTTAAAAAAGAATAAATAAGCATAATAAATTTTCCAACATACATGCTTTTCCCAATTTTAATTCTAATTGAAGTATGGATGACTGCTAAACCAATAGCAATCGTGATAAATAAAAATCATGGGAATTTAACATTTTGAGTTTAAAGCTAATATAAAACTTCAATTCAACACCTCGTACATATTTTCGTATAAAACCGTTATAAAATTCACACGTAAAAGGTATTCTTATAGCATTATAAGTTACATAATTATATACTTTTCTAATAGTGTTATTAAATTATAGATTCCTTCGTATCTCTTCGATCATTAAATAAAACGTTTAACTGAAACATTGAAAGTTTTATGAAAGAATGAAACGTGTCATTAGAATAAATTTTCAGAAACATTCGAAAATTTGACAATATATTAAATTCAATTTTAATCGCTTTATTTTAAACAAAAATTATGAATCTTCAAATTAGAAAATAAATGTTCAATTTCATCTTTTCGCGAACTAGTCGAATTTTCTACAAAAAAGACAAGTTCCCAAAGAAAAACGTAATAGTTTATATTAAAAAAAAAGGATTTGTATTTTGAGTTAAAACCAATTGAATTCAACTAAAAAGACAACTTTTTAACAAAATAGTTGAATTACAGATTTAATCGGAAGGGCTATAGAAGGCAGGGCTATTGAGGGGTTTAACTGTATATTATCACAATTCATAAAATATGCATTAGTATTAACACAGATGTATTTTCATGGCCTACCCTAATATAATGGAACGTTCCGGGAACGTGCCTGAAACGTTTTGCGGGAACCTTTGGAATTATCTACAGAGTAACGTTTCAGGAATGTTCCCGAAGGGTGTAAAATGTCCGTCGCTTGGGAACGTTCCACTGGGACCTGTGGGGAACCTTCCATTCTTGTTATTTTTAATAACAATTATCTCGTAAACCGTAAGAGATAGGTTAAAACAGATGTCATTTTTTAGTATTGAGTACCGAATATACTACATTGTAATATGGTATCTACATCACGTTCAGGGAATTTTCCTGGGACTTTCCAGACACGTTCCTGGAACGTTCCGTGCTATTAGGATAGTCTTTATAATTTTAAGAAGGTGCGCGTACCATAAAAATTTTTGTATTAAACATTTTATTGCAACTTGTGTCTTTTTCATATATTTAATTTGTTTATTTACAATGTTATTGTTTACGATTTAAGCAAATATTTTAACAAATTCAAACAAATTTGATTATAAAAAATGTTATTGTGACTTGTGTCGTTTTTCCAAAAAGTTTATTTTTTCTTTCTAAGCCTGGAACCGCGTGGGGCCCGCGACTCACAAGCTAATTTTTTATGATATAAATCCTACCCGAATAATCAGCTGAAAATTAATTAAAATTAGGATGTGGGGGCCATACCTCTGAGAAATAAACAGGAAGTTTTATATAGTTTAATCGGGCTACATAAAGTGTGTTGGACCTTGCTACATATTAGGCCTTGTAATGGCTACGAATTGATACAGAATTCAATATTTATATAATTTTGTATGAAATTCATTATTAATATGTATTTATTATATATTGATTATGTAATTAGAGTTTTTTTTAATATTTTGAATTTTCCCGCTTTAATATTTGAAATAGTAGGTACAGGTAGCAAAGATCTTTGTTATAGGTATGTCACGTTGTGATGTCCGTTAGAAAGATGTCTGCACGCTGAGAGCCAATAAGTAATGTCATTTGCATGGAAAGAAAGTTTATTTTTTTAATAACTTTGAAAAAAATTATTTTTTACAATAAGTGTATTTAGAAATATTTGTTTATGTTTCAAAACATATTCAACTACAGAATAACGTCATTATAAAAAGAATCATCGATTATATTATTAAATTGAATAGTTTTTGAAAAATAAAAAATAATATCCAAGTACACTTATAGTGAAAAATAATTTTTTTCCAAGTTACCAAAATAAAATAATTTCATCGTAAGTAAATGGGTATTATTGTTTGTCCCTCAACGTTCAGACATCTTAGATTTACCCCACCCAAAAGGAAATACCTACTCTGAAACTTTTCCAAAGTTTCATGAAACTTTTCATTTAGCCAATGTTTCATGAAACTTTACAACCCTTAAATTAAAATTAGAGAAAAGACTTTGACGTCGTCGCAGAAGAAAATGCAAATGTACGGTGCGCAGAAGCTCGCGGAGTTATTTTATCCACTTTATCCAACTTACCGAAGGATCATTTCTGATATCCAGCTGTCAGCCATCAGTTATTGTGGAAAAGTTTATTACTTGCTGTTTGTCAGGACGATTGTATTTTCAGTGTTCGAGGAAAAATCACAACGTTACTGAAGACTGTTGACGGAGTATGGATAGTAACAATCGTTACAACTCGGTATGTCAGATGTCCTGGCAGCAATTTGATCAATAGTTTATAACTTTAGGACCGTATGTTTTAAAGACTAATAGATTGCCATCTCCCTTATTTTCATTTTTGTTGCATTAAATGTCACGCTTTTGTGTAGTTATCTCGTGATTATCATTTCAAGAAAGTCAAATTAAAATTAAAGTGATGTGTATTTGTGAAATATTGTCATTGAGGATAGAAGTTTAAACAAGTGCTGAAGGTGTATTCTGTTACCGTTGTTCATTACGCTGAAAAGAGTATCATATTCGCTTTCATAGTTTCGTATTTAATTGTCATGTTCCTCTCGTGACGTGCAGGAGAACGACAGTCCGGGTGAGACTTCTCCTCGCAAGGACGTTTCTCCACTGACTGTAGCTGACCCTGACCCTGCTAATGGTGCTTCAAATATGATACTTAATCAGTCTAACACAACCACTGACACCCCTACGAATCCTACGACAGCACAAATGGTAATGGCCCATGAAAAAGTACTCTATTATCCGATGTAAATAATTCCACCCTTACGTATTGATTTGCTTTGAATAGAATTCAGAATTTGTTATTGTACTATCCTCACGGCTAGCAACCAATTTCTCTTTTTACGTGTTTTGGATATGCCCTCCGGTTATTTCGAGCCAAGGAAAAAAAACATACTACGCGTTTAAAAAAAAACAACTTTCAGTGGCTGTTTTCAGTTTGTTTATCTATTAGCAAACATAAATTTCTGCACCATCAATTTTGTAAATCAAAATTTATAAACAAGTAACATTTTATTTCACGACATATTTATTCCTATCTAAATGTTTCTAAAAATTATTGATAAAAGAGAAAGTTTCAATTGGAAATAATTTTTTAATATTGGAAAATAATCCCGAGAAGTACAATATCCGACATTATAAAATTCCCGAATTGGAACCGAATAATATTACCGAATTTAAAGATTCCCGACAGAAAATTATCAATCTAGAATATCCCATGTAGAAAATTCCTGAACTTAAACAATACAATTTTTATCATTATTTTTTATTTATTAAAAACAAAATAATCAATTATTTCTTATCGAGAAGAAATTATTTAAAAATTTTAAGTATTAGTTATTTGAAAATATATGTTGCTGGACGAGTTTTTTTAAAAATTATTATTTTAAATCCAAACAATAATTTTAGAAACGTTAACCATTTTTTTAAATAAGAATATTTGATTATTGTATTTTTATTAAATAAATAATATTTCAAAAATAAAATTTAATTTTTTAAAATCGGGAATTTACTTGTTCGGATATTTTACAATTCGGCAATTTGCTGTCGGAAATTTCTTAATATTATATACTGGGAATTTTATTATTCAGGAAATTTATAATTTGGTAATTTTTATAAACTGGCTGGAAATTTTCAATTTGTGTTATTACATACTTTTAGGAAATTTGCCAGTTTGGGAAATGCCAAATTAGAAAATATCCGAGGTAGAAAATTCCCAAATAAAAATGATTTCCATTTTTGTATTTAAAAAATAAATTAAATTATTACAATTGAAATTTTAATTGTTTATATTTGGGAATTTTATTATTTGGAAATTTTCTAGTTCTTATATTTTATGAATTGACAATTTTCTGTCGAGAATTTTCAAACTTCGATAATATTATAAACTGTCGACTATTTTATTAATAGAGAATTTTGCAATACGATAATATTATAAACTGTTTGGGAATTTTCTAATTCAGGAATTTTATTATTCGAGATTTTTAGGTCGTCCCGTATTTCCCATAAGAAAAAAAATACATTTTTATTAATTTTACTCAGAATCGTCAATATTAAGTTAATGTAGTTGAATCTTTTTTAGTACATGCAATATATTTTTAATAAATGCAATACTGCTTTCTACTGATAATTAGATGTTTATATTAATTGTTTAAATAAAAACTCATTGTTTGTAAGCATCTTCTCCCGTATTAATGCGAGAAAGTTGCCGTCTTTTTCTGATTTTTTACTTTGCTTTGGGCTTTTATTTATTAACAAATAATAGATAAACATCATTCTTTAAACAATCTCTTTCTTTTTTGTTGCAATTTTTAGAAAAAACCGCAACTATCTAACATTATTATAGAAGAAGATAGTTATAAGCAATAATATGTTTAAAGAATTTTGTTAAATATAATTATTATCTCACTCCAAGTGAAAAAATGATAAAAAGTGGAAAATTTCAGAAAAAACAGCAACTATCTAGCTTTTTAAATGAGAAAATAAACAATTGCATTAATTCTTACCTCGCTTCATGTGAAAAGGGGCAAAAAGTTGAATATTTCATAAAAAGCAGTACCATTCTAGAGCTATTCAATGATATTATTATTGTTAATAATAACTTGATAATAATGATAATATTAAGAAAAATAATAACTTGAATGAACTATTAACTCACTCGATTGGAAAAGTGTACAAAAAGGGGAAAATATTAGAAAAAACTGCAAATTTCTAGCATTATTCCAATAAAATATTATTAAAGATAATAATAAATGTTTAAACAGCTATTTCTGTTAAATTCAATTGATGATTGCCTCGGTCTAACTGAAAAGTTGAAGGCAAGTTGAAAAATTTGAAAAAAATCACTGTTCTAAGGAAAAATTGAAATGAACAATAACAAATTGTTATCAAAAATTTTGAACACCTAATTATCAAAAGAAAGTAATACTTTATGTATCAGAAACAATTTGTATTAAGAAAAAAAATTGTAAATTATTTTTAGACACATTTGGAATCTTCAAAAATCTTCTTGAATTTTCACAAGAATCTTAGTAAATTTATATTATTTGTATAAGTTTAAAAACAAACTGATTATCTTATTTTCTTGTTCCAGTATTTTGAAATCTGGTTTTAGCTCTAATTTAAGTATTCAAAAACTTATACGAACAAATAGTTATTCGAAAATTTTATTTTGTATTAAAAAGTATTTGGCCACTCAAATTGAAAAACTGCCAGTGTCGATTAAAAATTTTTTTTAAAAGAAAAAGAAGTATTTCTTCTTATCATTAAAAAGATTAACTACGTGTATTTAGAACGCTTCTTAATTTTCATTTGTTTAGAATTAAAAAAGGAATTCTCGATAGTAAGAATGATTTTAACGTATCTATAACATTCAAATGTTTTCTTATCTATCTGAAATAATCAAAAGACTTCTTAGAATGAAATACAAGGCAAAAACGTTATATCAATAAAAAAAAACTGGTTTTCTCTGTTTATTATTACTGAACAGAAAACAAATACAATGAAACTCTTCTATTGTGCTGATTGTGAAACTGGCGGCATTGGGGAACAAGCCCCATATTATACGGCTTCGGATGTAAACGCTTTTGTTTGTTCACGCCTGAGTAACCCCGGGCGTAAATTCTCGGAAGGACGATAGTGAGGCGTTCTATCTAAGAGTTTCACTGTATTAAAAAAAAGTAGTTGGTTTAATTAGTAGTACATTGTTAACCGAGTGAGAAAACTATAGGAGATTCCCAATTATGTGTGTTGGTAATCGACGAGTCCCCTATATCGGTTACTTACTGTTTCACGCTAGGGTCCCAAAATCGCATTTCCCATTCAAGTATTAAAGACATTATATTTTATTATATTTTTGTATGTCTTTGAAAAAACTGTATCATACATAAGATAAATGTCAGCTGAAGATATCATTTTATAGATATCAGGAAAGGAAACAATTTGCAACAATAAACTACTATTCATATATTGATTTTGTTCCGGATATTTCCGAAATACGTACAAAAGAGAAACTGGGTGTGAAAATACTTTTGGATTGAATTTAATCGAGGCTATCGTCCTAGATCATTTAAAATTCCAAGTAATGTGTGATTTTTAGCTTGACCCTTTCTTTAAAAATGCTGTTTGGTATTTCAGAGTTGAATTTTATTAGTGGTATGGCACAAAATCGTCTTGGCATGAAGCTCTTATTATTTTTATTGTAGGCAGAGGAAGACACAATATCACCGCCCAAACCCGATTTTTCTGCGCCACCTCCGTACGAACTAGCTACAAAATTACCCAGCTATGAGGACGTTCAGCGTGAGAAAACACTACAGGGAGAAACCACCCCTCACATACATCCTCAAATTCATATGGTAATTTTTACGTAGCTTTCGTATCTTTGCAGTTCAGAGTGATAACTTGAGGTGACAATTTCTATTTTTTAGCCTGCTGGAATTAGACCGCCACAGCAACCATTAACAATTCTAGCTATTGACACTGATGGCGTGGACGGTGATGCATTGTCAGAGAGCCGAATGCTCGGTACAGATTTTATGTTTTTCACGGCTTTTTTGGGTAAGTTCATGAAAAATCTAGGAATTTAGTCAGGCCTGAGTTTGTCAAAAAATAAGTGAGTGGATTGAGTTATTTTCTGTCTAATTTATAACATCGTAAAATTTTACCTTGTCCTTGTCGTCGACTATTTTTTTATTGGAAAATTAAACGATCATAGCTTCATATAAAAAATGCAATGACGGGAGTGACTATGAAGAGAATATTCCTGAAGAATGGAGTGATTTGCTGAAGTCTGCAAAGGATAAATTGATTCCTGCGCCCCGCTAGAGGCTCCGTATTTGGGTCATTACTGCTTTCTGCTCATGCTCTAAATGTGTATGATCTCAATTTTGATAGAAGGTAATACATAAATTAGATTGTGTAATGCGAATACATGTAGCATATATTTGAGCGCATATATTTTTTAAACTACTTTTAACTAGTTATAACGCCAAAATACCAGGAGCATTGGTCAAAACTAGCTTTTACTATTAAAAACGCGGAGTAAGAAAATGCCTTTGTGAAAACCTGAAGTTTCACATGAAACTATTAGTTTTACTTGCACTTTTCAGCGAAAACCCGAAATACCACGCTGAATACTACAAGTAAAATTAGTTCTCCAAACGCATAATTGGGCTAATCTAGTTTAAACTGATATTTTCAGTTAAAACACGAAATAAGATGGAATTCAAAAAATCGTCGGGTTTTTACAAAAAGGACTTTGTTACTTCGCGTTTTGACTAGTTAAATCTATTTTTGACAAACGCTCGTGGTAATTTCGCTTTTTAGACAGTTAAAACAGGTTTAACCTGAATTCGGGTTAAAACGGTAACACATACAAAAATACACCTCGTTCCAAACTACCTAAAAAAATTTAACCAAATCCAAACCCCTAACATTATTGAAGAAGTGAAAGAAGTAAAACAATAATTACTGCCCGAAAAATCTAAGGATTAATATGAGCTGGCCTTTGATAAATTTGATAAATGGTGGAAACAAAACAGAAGAATTTTCGGAAAGTGATCATCATAATTATAAAAAAACATTCATTTCATATGACGTTTTCGCACCATTTCGGTAAACAGCTATCAGACGCTCACTTTTCAGGGAGCTCTATAGTCTCATAAAATGGTGTTTTCAAATTAAATATCGTACATCACTCGTATGTTTTCATACGTCTTCACGTGAAATTGAGCTCCCCATGTAAAGAAGTGCTTTTTAAATTGCTATAAGCCTTTGAAATCCTCGGAGATTTAATAAAATCCTCTAATTCTTATCAAATACTTTTAAATTTCCTAAAATTGAGCTTACATTCTGTGGAAAATCCTACTAAATTCTTTAGAATCTTTTTAAATAACTTAAACTCTTTGGAAATCCTAGAAAATTCTTTGACATCTCTTGTAATTCTTTAAATCTGAATATTCTTTGGAATCTCGTAAAATAACTTAAATTCATTTTAAATTTTGTAAGTTTCTTCACATCCCTGAAAATGCTTGGAGAACGGAGTATCCTTTGAAACCTAGAAATTTATTTAAATCCTTTAAAATCCATTGCAATTTTTGAAAATGGTACAAATCCTTTAAAATAAGTAGCAGATATTTGACATTTTTTCAATATGAATTAAAATGATCGTTTTCGTTAAATTAAAATAAAGTCAGTTCAAGTCCATGGGAATCTTTGAAGTTAAGAAAAAATTAAAAACCTTGTGAAATTTCTAGAAATACCTTAAAATGTCGTACAACGTTTGACTTAACTAGAGTTTTCCTCAAACTTAAAATACTTGTACTTGTAAATACTGTAAAATTGTTTGATCTTTCTATAATCCTACGTTAAGTAAATAAGTCAATCATTCGTTTGCAGTTTTTCTATTTTTTTCATCACTTTAATATTTAACATTATTTATTTCTGTATTGAGTTTTGTATTATAATTTTCTAAAATGATTTTTCTAGAATCGCGAAAAAATGATTAAAAATCTATTATAGGCCTATACTGAAAACGTTTATACTAACAAAATTAATATAATATATGTGTGTGTGTGTGTGTGTGTGTGTGTGTGTGTGTGTGTGTGTGTGTGTGTGTGTGATGCGTTATGTTTTTAAAAAATAATCCTCCATGCAATCTCAGGCCTGAGTTTAGTCATATTTAAAGATACCATGTACAGACCTTACGTACTTACATAAAATTGTTTACCAATTGCAGTTGCCTTTCTGTTTAACTGGATTGGTTTCTTGCTTCTGATGTGCTTCTGCCACACAGTTGCCTCTCGGTATGGAGCACTATCAGGCTTCGGACTTTCGTTGACAAAATGGACTCTGATTGTTAAACATTCCACCGATTTAGCTTCTCGCGAGAATTCCTGGCTTTGGTGGCTTATCATGGCATTCGGTGAGTAATTGCAATCCCTATAATATGATCTCAGAGAAGAAAATTCTCTAATTTTGGTTTCTTCCAGGAGTTCTAATCTGTGTCCGTGCCATCATCCAATATTTGAATATCAAGCGAGGCTGGAGGCTTCTCTCTGGTAGTCCCCAAGAGCATTTCCTATTTTTTTATTGAGGCTTTGAGCAGAAAATATTGTAACCTTTATGGTATAGAGCAAACAGCATTTTTACTTGAAATTATACTTGTATGGTACATATAACCGACACCCATAGGCAAACATCACTCTAGAAATGTACGAATTGTACTGTGAGAAGCGCAAAACTCAGAAGAGAGCTACTGGAGTTTGCCAAATTTGTTAAAAACCCATAGACTACAAACCAAACTTAGAGAAAAAATTTAATCCAGTAAAGAGATGAAATGGCACCTAAAAATTAGGTTCCTCTTATACTTTTTTATTGCTCAAATAGCAGTGATAGCGCTTGCGACAAACTCCAGTCCTTAATTTACACGTTTTCGCTTCGAACGTACTCGTGTAATTTGTGACACTATTTTCTTTATCGTGCTGTAATCATTATTGGTCTGCACCCGAAGTTTTCGGATCGTGTGACTTTCTTCAATTTTATTCTTCTTTTGTGAAATCACAGATTCCAAACACATTGGCATGATCACAATCAGTGTGAAAATTACCATCGAAGCGGCTTCATATTAGAAATTTGATTAATATGTCCGTCGATATTTCTTGTTTTTACTTTGTAATTTATATATAAACATATTATACATATATAATTATAAATTATGTAAGAATACCTAGGTTAGAGTAAGCTACACGAGTGTTTTAAAAATAATCGATTGGTAATATTACACTTAAGTTCTTTATCAAATACGTCATTGTTATATAATTATTACAATAGTACATTATACCAAATGTATTATAGTACCTTACCAGGATCATTTTTTATTTCCTGGACATGTAAAAAATTCCTCAGAGCCGTAACTAGCCTTTTATGCGCCTGGTGGGAATACATAATTCTGCGAACCCTCTAAATAGTCTAAATCTAAAAGAAGTAATGCCGCAGGCAAGTAAAATATTTCAAGGTTTACATGGCATGTCTCGGATTAATTTTAGAATTCAAATTAGTATCAATAGTAGTATACATTTTGAAAAATAGTAGGAAAATATTAGCAAGAAAATTTTTTAATACATTTCCCCTAAAATCTCATAAAATCATTTCGAATCTTTTAAGATATACCCCATGTACTTTGAAATCCGTTGAAATCCTTCTGGAAAAAAATCCTGGAAAATTCTTTAATCTTTTTACATCCCTTAAAATCCGTATAAATCTCTTGAAATCTGGTCATTTATTTTGCAATCTCTTAATTCTGGAGAAATCTCTGAAATCCGTTGGATATCTTTTAAAAATCTTTTGAAAAATTCTGAAATTCTTTGAAATCTCTGTACAAATTTAAATGCAGCAAACCTGGATTCCGTGTTCCTCCATTTCATATTTCCGAGAATTGAGGCCGTGCGATGTGGATGAGTGGGAAAAGCTTCGGGAGGAAAAAAAACAGGAGAGACAAAATAGTTCCGTGACTCTTGATTTAATGTAACGCTCAATCCCAAAATTGACATTAAATCCAGGTTTGACTGCACTTTAAAATCCTTTGCTTAATCCTTTAAACAATCAAATTAAGTAAGCCTTTTAGTTTGGAATTTATAACATCCATTAAATCTTGTGAAATCCCGAATAATCCTACAAAAATCGAAGAATATCCTGTAAAACATCTTTAAATCTATAATATCTTTCAAAACTCCTACAAAAAGAATGATACTCTCGTAAAATCATCAAAATAAAAAAAATCCTTTAGAATCCCCTGAAATCTCTTATATTTTTTGAGGTTCCTTAAATCCTACTCTCTGATATCTATTAAAAATCCTTGAATTCTCTTAAAATTTCTGGAATATTCTGTAATTTTTTCTAAATCTTATACAATCTTTTAATTTGTTTTGAAATCCTTTGAATCCCTCAAATTTGGTCAAATTCCTTAAATTCCTTAAAATCTTTTGAATTTCTGTAGCCTTATGAAATCATTCGAATCTCCTGATAATTTTTTAAATATATAAATTGGCATTGAAAAAAGTTAAAATCAAACTTATTTTCAATTTCATTACATCATTTGATACGAAATTTGTGATATTTCAAGTGATTCGATAAATTTGTTTAATTTGCAAAAATTCCCGGTGAAACAATAAATTCCCTGTCATTTGCCAATCCAGTGTCCACCTTAATAATCTTACAAAATTCTTTTAAACGTTATTGAATTCCTCGGTATTTAAAAAAATACACTGTTCTTTAAAATACTTTGATAATATTTTTAAATGCATTACATTTGGTGAAATCCGATTCAACATCTTGGAATATTTAATATCTTTTGAAATTCCTTTAAAAATCTTTAAAACTTTTAAATCCTCTGAGACTCCAAAAAGTCCATAGAAGTCCCTTAAAATTGCATTCCATTTCATTTACCCCCTAAAGTTCTTCAGAAAGTCTTTGAAATGATGTACATAAATTCCCTTAAAGTCTCATTTGCAATCCCTTGATACCCTTTTTGAAATTTGCAATATATCTTAGAATTTATTCAAAACTTTTAATTCTTTTGATATCATAATTATAAAAACTTTTTAAATTTTGATTTTCGAGATAACGGATATGTTATTTTAGCCAATCATCAGGGCATATTCTAAGCCTCAATCAGAACGCGTATGGTGTCGGAACTGTTAACATACTTATTTGTGTTTGTAGTGCACTGCTGCGCAATTAACAAAAATTATAGCTAAAATCAATTACTTTTCATGGCCGTTATGTGCTAAAATGTAGTTTTGCACCGACCATTATCAAGTTTTAGAACTGACCTTCTGGTCAGAACTGATCGTTAGAATATGCCCTGCCAATCATCGAAGTTTTAAAAAAATGCATTGTGAGCAATTAAGTGTCGTGAGTCCGTGGCCTGAAATAAAATTGAAATATTTTGATTTGAAATTCAAAAATTCTACATTTCTTTATAAGTGATTTAAAGCCCAAGCCAAATTGTATAATCACATCTTTATTTTAATAAATTTATAATTAGAAAATAAAATACTCTATTAATAATATTTTAATTCTTATAATTTTTATTTCAGGCATTTTTTTAGTTTCTACGAAGAAAGTATGAATGCAATTATTTTAATATTTTCAAGGACAAACTAAATTCTGCAACATCAAAATATAAAAAAAAGAGTGCTTATAAAACATGTATAATTTAAAAAAAATTGAATTTAACAATATTTAGATCTTGAAGGTAGTCCTTTATTTCCTTAAGCAGAGTTTTTGCTATTTTAACAAAGGAAATTTTAATTTTACTTAAAAGTAGGTAAATATTTTTTAAAGGATTGAAAAATTCTTTATAAAAAATTATGGTATTCTTGTACCAGTACTGGAAAGATATAATTCGTTCGGTCCCATGGTGTAATGGTTAGCACTCTGGACTCTGAATCCAGCGATCCGAGTTCAAATCTCGGTGGGACCTGTAACTTTTTTACTAAGTTCAATTTTTTTGTTATTTAGATCATTCGAAGATCTTCTAATTTTTATTCAAAATTGTCAATCTGTTTCTTTAAAAAAGATATTTCGCGACAAGATTGTTATTATTTATTGTTGATTCATTGATTATCGAACTGTCAAGAAACAAAGAAAGCCGAATGCGCGGACGTGTACCTACTACTTTGCGGCACGTTGTTGATCGCTCTGTTTGTTGATGACGAATGATAGTTTTCACTTGAAACCTCCCTGTAATGACGAAGGAGTGAAATCTAATTGTTATTACTAAAAAATCTCTTTGAAAACATCATGAAGCGAACACTCGAAGAAGATATTGATAATTATCTCTCAGAAAAAAATCCACTTGTCTTTTTGGACATAGCGATTGGCGAAGAAAAAGGTAAGGAGAGGTTATGTGCATTTTTCGTATAAAATAGAAAAATTCTTTCTGCATGTTTCAGGAGGGTTAATGATCCCTGTATTTTAAAATTGTGAATAAAAGCTTAATCTTTTAAAATACTTGTCTTCGTTGAACAAATATTTTAGTTTATTGATTCTAATCTGTAAAATGTGAAGTATATATTATGATGTAATTTTATAATTATTGTAATGTATGACACGAAAGTTACACGATTATGAATTTATCTATACATATTTATTAATACGTAGGTAGAAATTGGAAACGAGATTATTTTTTGGCTAGGCAACTTCATTAATTATACGTAAGGGTGAATTTTGAATTTTTAGACCCCTTCGCCCTTTCAGGGCTCTTAAGATTTTGTGATCACGCCCCCCTCTTTTTTCTTATGTCAGATTATATATTTTTTACTCAATATATAAATTATTTTCACTGTAAACGACGTTTTAAGGGATTTCAAAAGATTTGAAAAACTTACAGTGAAGTAATATGATTTAAACAGATTTTCAAGGATTTTAAGGCATTTCAAAAAACAACAAATTATTTAAAAGTGTTACAGTAGTTTTATGAAATTTACCGAATTTTCCAAGCTTTTTAGAAATTTCAAAAGATTTAAAAAATGTAGGGTTTACAATTTTCACCAATTACAAAAGATTATTAGTGATTTTAAGATTTTAAGAAATATTTCGAAGTCACAGAATTTTATTTCGAGAGATACTGAATCATTTTCACAGTTTCTAAAGAATGTCCAAGAATTTTAATGAGATTTCGAAGATTTTAAGGCATTTGAAAGGACCACAAAGTATGTGAAAGAAATACACAATTGTGGGTCCGGATGCAATAAGGGCACATAAAATTTTTTCGTGCGAAAACGAAGTCCCCTGGAGGCTTTAGAAAAATTTTCGAATTTTAATTTTCAAA
>NC_046663.1:79093851-79136885 GCF_010883055.1 Belonocnema kinseyi
TGAAAATTAAAATTCGAAATTTTTTTCTAAAGCCTCCAGGGGACTTCGTTTTCGCACGAAAAAATTTTATGTGCCCTTATTGCATCCGGACCCACAATTGTCACGGAATTTAAAGAGATTTTCAAAGTCTTTTCTAGAGTTTCAAAGGATTAAATCAATTTCAGCATTTAAGATATCCGCGAATTGCAAAAGATTTCAAGGGAATTTGAGAGATTTTAAGAAGTTTGGAAATATTTAAAAAGCAGTCAAAGGATTTCAGTTTAATAGATACCGAAGTATTTTCAAGAGATTTTACAGGGTTTTAAGGAACTTCAAGCAGATTTATAAGTTTTTACGAGATTCCAAAGGATACCAATCTAGTTCCACGGGTCTTTCGTATTTTCAGGGACTTCAAGGAATTACCAAAACGATTTCCGCAAATTGCAAAGGATTTTATGAAATTTTAGAAAATTCTGAAATATTTCATAATAATTCAAACAATTTCAGTGTAAGAGAAACCGGACTATTTGCATGAATTTTAAAGGATGGAAGGGGATTTAAAGGGATTTCGAAAATTTCAATTAATTGTAAAGCAATTTCATAGATTTCAAGAGATCTTTTATGATCGTAAAATCTCGTTTAAAAGATTTTAAGAGATTTGTATGGAATTCTAAAGATATAGAACCATATAGAGCTATATTCACGGGGTCACAATAACATTCTAGCTTCCTTTGATGTAATTGCGATGTATCCTATAACATTCCGCTTAACAAAGTAAAGTCTGCTGTTGGAAAAAAATGGGGCAGATTTAAAAAGACGCACTAAGAGCTTATACACACAATTTAATTATACAATTGATTTTTTTTTACACTAAATTTATTTTCAGTTTAATGGGAAGTTTAATAAACAACAAATTTTAACACGAACAGGGTTGGTTCTCTCACCTATATAGCTATGTGTAAGCAAAACTTCTAAACGCTTTCAACGGTGTACATCCAAGATTGAAATTCACTTCAGAAATACAAAAGACGGAAAACCTAATTTTTTATATTTAATACGTATAAAAAGTATTGAATGTATAATTATCACTATAAAAAAGTCGTTTTCAGGACATAGACTAAGTTTTCTTTTGAATCATTCGATAAAAAAAAAAATTGGTATTGTAAAAAATATGGTTGACAGATGAAAGAATTGTCACATGAGAAATTTCATTACAAAAATATAACAATTTGCCAACAGATTCTTTTCCTTGTCCTAAACCACATAAATAGAAAAGACAATAATTAATCAACAAAAAGACTAATAGAGATTTAAAAAGATATAACACATTAGTTTTCCCATATTTTAGGGAAATTTCAAAGGCTTTCATATCATTTATAGGAAAAAGGGTTTACAGATCATTGATAGAATACCCATTAAAAGTAACAGAACCATGCAATTAGGAAAAGGCATGCGTCATAATGTACATAAACAGAATGTCATTTAAAAAGTCAATGTTGAAACTGCAACGCAATATACATATAATAAGTGAATCAAAAAGGCCCCCATAGACATAAGGAGAGATTAACTAAAAAATAGTTTTGGGAAAATAGAGAAATACAACATTCTCCTTTCTCTAAATATAAAATCACACATGGCCATTCCTTTGATCGGGATGGTGTGAATGTTTTATATAAGGGGCCATCCATAAATTACATAATAGCTTTGAGGGGAGAGGGCTTCGGGAAAATCTTACGATCTGTTATATAAATGGGAAGGGGAGATTGATACTGTTTCATAACATTTTAACAAATCAACGCGATGCAAAATCCAAGTATCCAAAATTATAATACAACCTTAAAGTTGAGTAATTACTTATTAGATTAGAATTTTGATATTCTTTCAACCATTCTATAGAAAAATATCCGTGAAAAAGTCTTTTTACTGGTTTTTAAATTACTATTATCCGCAAAATTATTTAATTTTATTGGGTTACGGTAAGATATTTGAAAAGATATCAAGGGATTTTCAGAAGCTTTAAAACATTGCAAGAGATATCAAAATATTTGAAATAATTTCATGTGGTTTTAAATAATTTCATAAGATTTTAAAGTATTACATGGACCTGTAAGTTTTTAGGATATTTTAAAAGATTCTAAAGAATTTTCAAGAGCTTTCAAAAATTGCAAGGGATTACAGAAGATTTTATTATATATTTGAATAAAATTTTTAAAAAATTTATTAACAAGAATTAAGCGATTTCACTGAATTTCAAATATTTAAAAAGATTTTCATACATTTCCCAGTATTTCCAAAGATTTAAAAGATTTTAGCATATTTAAAAATATTTCAAGGAATTTCAAAAAATTTGAACGATTTTAAGGTATATTAAAAGAATTGCATGAACTTTCAAGAGCATCAGCAAATTTCAAGGCATTTCAAAAGATTCACAGGGATTGGAAATATTTTAGGGAGTAAAAATATCTAAAACCCTTAGCAAAAGGTTTCGATCTTCTGAATTATTGTTGAAAATATAAAGTTCAATGATTCGATAAAAGATTTTGAAAAATTCTAAAATCGAAAAATCTAGAAAAATGCATAACCAATATCAATCTTTTTTATCTATATTTTTGTACTAAACGTTTTAATTGTATAGTTTCTTTGTTGCATTTCTAATGATTTTCATTATCCTTCTTTTTATTTTAGTAATTTTTAATTATTTGGTAATTCGGGTATCTCAGAAAGTTACTAAATTGTATTTAATACGAGATGACTAAAAATATTTGGAAAGGTTACGTAGGTTATCTTGGGGAGGGGGGCTGCCTTATTACGACTTCTCATGCGGGGTGGGGTAAAAGCTGATTTTTCTAAATATAATAAAACATTTAATAGCTTTATTAATTTTTCATTAGAAAACAATTTTATCTCGGAATTTCTGTGTTTTGTTGATCAAATAATTAAAAGCATGTATTATATAAAAGATTCCCGAAAATATTAAATATTAACACATATAGAAAAATTGTAAATAGTATCTTAATAATTAATTTAAATTTCATATCTACAGTTATAATTAATATTAAGTATAAAATAAACATATTTACTGGTAGTTTCATATTAAAGTTCAACGATTAGGATGTTTAAAAATAGTCCTCGAAATATATGAGGGTTCTCCGTACTTCACCGTCTCTCGGTTTAGCCACTCGCAGTTTAGTAATTCCTAGAACTGCTGTCACACGCAGTTTCTCAGCGCGCGGGACGGGAGATGATTGTGACTTTTATCTGAAAAACACTAGGAGCGTAGCGGAAAGGCACAGTGTGCAGGTACTCACATTCGAAGATTGTGCAATATTATGCATTCCAATTGGAAACTGTTCAGACGGCCCTGACTGCTTACGTTTCGATACTTCCGATTTAGCAACAAAGCTACTTGTACATGCAATCCCCGACACCATGGTTAAGCCGAGAGTCGGATTATAAAAAATAACGAAAAAAAATAGGTAAAAGAGATTGAGATTCTATTTGTTATCTCTTTAATTTTCTCCTTATTTTTCCATTATCATATAACTATCTCTAATGAGCTGATTAAATTATAATATATAATTTCTTTGATTTTATGTTTTTAAATATTCCTTTCTAAACTAAATTATCTTTTCGTACATTACATCATGCTTTTTTCGTGTGGGGGGGGGGGATTTTTCCTGCTGATAGGCTGTTCTTTATCTCCATTTCTTTTCTTAATTTTTTTAATTTGATAGTTTCACAAAAACAAGATAACAAATTTAATAATATTTTTTTAGTGGGACGTGTCGTCATTGAACTCTTCCAAAATTTAGCGCCACGAACAGTTGAAAATTTTCGAGCACTATGTACTGGAGAGAAAGGAGTCGGAATAAACGGAAAGAAACTCTGTTACAAAGGATCTATTTTTCATAAGAGTACAATGTTTTTTAATGCATTTATTTAAACTTTTGTATAGTCTTTGAAACCTTACAATAAATTAATTTTTTTTAAATTATTCATTTTAGTTGTATCACAATGCATGATCCAAGGCGGCGACATAATAAATTACGATGGAACCGGTGGGGAAAGTATATATGGTCCACATTTTGAAGATGAGAGTCTCAAAACTCCTCACATCATTCCGGGTCTGGTTAGCATGGTAAACGAAGGACGACCACATTCAAACAGTTCACAATTTGTTATCACTGTAATGTCCTGTCGCCATTTGGACGATAGAAACGTTGTTTTCGGAAAAGTTGTAAGAGGCCTAGGTGTCATTATGGAAGTAGAAAAAATTCCAACCACAAATCATGTACCATACGAGGTAACTCATATTTAAAAATGAAAAGATTTCTTAGGCCAAAACAAAGTTTTTTTTCTCAGACTTTTTTTTTCTACAAGGTTTGCTACATTTTACGCATTTTTTTAAAGGTCACTTTTAATACTTTTGTTTGGCGGAATGAATAGATCAATATAAAAATTATTCACTTTTTTCAGAAAGTTACAATTATTGATTGCGGAGAGTTAAAAAGAGGAGAGAGTTTGGGGTTGGAAGAAGATGATGGAACCAATGACGTATTTACCCCTTGGCCTGATGATTGGTATTACGAATCTTGTGTCGATAAACTTACTGTGAGTAATATTAAGGAATTACAGTTCTTATTAATAATAAAACGAGAAAGTTTCTTATGAACTGAAATTTTCAGTATAAATACGTTCAGAACGTAATAAATCAAATTAAAAATTCGGGAAACTTGCACTTCTCAAAAGGCATGTATTCGAATGCGTCTAGAAAGTACAAAAAGGCTTTAAGATACTACGATTGGCTAATGAAGTTAGAAGACTTACCGGATAAGCCGGACGAATCTTTTAAGAGGCAAAAGATAGCCTTGCAGTTGAATCTTACAGCTGTGAAATTGAAAGAATACAAGTACAGGGATGCGCTGGAAATCTGCAATCAGGTGAAAATCTGAATCCCAAAGTTAAAGTTTACTTCTCTCTTTGAATCAAATACTTACCTGGACAAATATAAAATAATCATTTTTCTTCTAATCATAGGTCTTAGCAGTCGACGAAAATAACAGTAAAGCTCTATTCAGAAGAGGTCAGGCTCACCTGGGACTAAACGAACATGAATTATGCCTTACAGATCTCACAAAAGCAAACCAAGAATGTCCCAACAACAAAGACATATTGCGGGAAATAGATAAAGTGAAACGAGTAATGACTTCGTACTTAGCAGTAGAGAAAGCTGCTTGCAAAAGGATGTTTTCGTGAAAAAAAACTATTGTACATAATGAAGCATTCAGTGACGTTGCAAGAGTCTCTTTACATCATGAAAAAGCGAAGAGGAACGCAATTTTAAGCTCACTCTACCATTGAATGCTCAAATTGACGATTTTTCTAAAGATCCAATTTATTTACAATGTCGGTTCAGAATCTACATTTATGCGCAAAGCGCTGATTAAAAAAAGAGGTTTACAAACAACTATACATTTACGAGGAAAAGTCTTTATTTTTATACTCAGTCACTATCTCCCTGATTCATATTTTATATCTGAATAAAAAAATGTGTAAATGTAACAAGTAGCATATACAGTACAAATTTTCCAACAGGTATACTTCTGTAAAACTAAATCGAGCTATGGACCTATTATGTGTTCTTTTATGAACAAAAAGAAAAGAGAAAAACTGAGAAAGTGGCTTAATCAAATCACTTATTGTTTGGAACTAGGTGTTTGTTATATGTAATTTTTCGTGTGAAAATGGATGTTTCCAAAGTAGCAACATTTTATTTTTATTGTTAAATGTGCTCGAATGAAATTTGTATACACAAAAATGGTAATCCCAAAAGATGAGTTTGTGATGAAGTGTATATTACAGATTCTAATAAAAGAAATTAACAAGAAGTCTGGTTAAACAGTATCGTAACAATATTTATTATTAGAGAAAGCGCACGGTGAGCTTCAACTACTTTTAACTTGAAAAATATATTGGGAAAAGTTTTTTTGCGAAATAGCATTTGTACATAGTATGCGCATATTTTGCACCAAAAAAATCGTCGGAGTGCTTTTTTTTAAATTAAAATGTTTGATTATTTAAAAAAAAATGTTACTCAGTGATTTATGAAAATTAAGTATAAAGACAAAACAGTCTATTACTGTACTTTTTTTTTGCAGAAAATTCTACGCAGATGATGTTCTTCAAAAAACAATTTGTATTTTTATATTTATTTTATTCTGGATTTTCAATATAATAGGCTTCTTTTTCCTTAAAAGATGAGTGAAAAAATATTATAAAATTATGTTCCAAAATGAGAACTATAATATACAGGGGTTTTTATATATTTGAAAATAAAAACTTTTATTACAGCAAAATTGGTTGAAAAATTTTCTTAATCCCCGTTTCACCTCAGGTTGTAATTAAATGATACTGGAATGATTTAAAAAACAATTAATACAATAATAAAAGCTTCAAATGTTGAAAAAAACGTATTGGGAACTTGTTTTTAAAAGTAATTTTATGCCAACATTAAACAGTACCCAATAAATATAATATAACTTGAAGGATTTTTCGGTCAAAGTTGGTTGAGGCTCACCGTGAGCGATTTGTAGATGTTTATGTAAAATAAAATTGATTATATATAATATGGGTCTATGGTAAGTTTCTAGGATATTTAAATGTCTCAAGGGTGATATTGAAATACATATCCCACATGTGACATTTGAATGTTCAATAGATATCCCGGTTATATCAAATTAAACAAAAATTAATTCTAGAAAAATTATATTCAATAAATATTCGGGACCCTAAGGATTGATATATTTTTTATAATATATTGATATTTTTGTGACAATAAGTGAAAAATAGGAAAATGATAATTATAGATGAGTGCAAAAAAATTACATTCGTAAGAAAGATTTCCATATGATCCAGGCCAAATAACAAAATTTTGACGAAATTACCAAATTGTTCTTCCATAAACTAATATCCAGTAGCACAAAACTTTACCCAAGTTTTAAAACTTTGACTTTTTAATCTAATGATGCACGGTACAAAAAAGCCTGCCTTTGTATATTGTGTAATAGCGCGTTAAGTTATTAATTATAAAAAAATGAATTTAACAAAAAGGTAATATCATGAATTATTTGTTTGCAAAGTATATTACTGCGTTGAAAATACTTGCTTTTTTCAACAAGATGATACTTTTTCTTCATATGTAAACATGGTAATTATTCTGGTTCGTTAGTTGAAAAGTAAAACTCACAGATTTATTTTTTTAAATTGATATAATTCAGATAATTATAGCTTCTTATTATTTTTTTTAAATTATAGAACTTATGTACCCTCACACCGCGATATCCTTGAAGGCGGGAACTGTGATATCCCCAGGATATCTGTGAGGTCTATGAGATGTTTCTGGAATATTCAAATATCCCAAGTAGGATATTAAAATTTTGTATATATTCTACCTAGAACATTAAAATATCCCGGATATCCTGGGGTATCCAAAGTTCCGCCTTGCAGGATGATAACCACAGTTTATCCCTGGGATAAAATGGGATATCCTATATCTGTGAGGGTAATTACACATTTTGTATATGATTAAAAATAGTTATACATTAAATCTAAGGAAATTTTGGCGATCAGTTTCCAAAATATTAAAATAAAATAAGAAATAAATTATTCACTATTCCTTATTTTCCAGCCAAGACAATCCTCTGTTTCTCCATATCAATATTTTTCTATTTTCTTGTCTGATATCTCCGGATATCCCATTTATATGCCGAGATATGATTGGACCACCCGGTAAGAAGGTTTTCTGGAATAAAGTTCTGGAAAACCTTTTTCAAACAGCTCTTTAGAAAAGTCCAAGAACCGATAATATATCATGCTTTTTTACATTCTCATTCATAAGAGTGTAATGGAATCGTTCTCATTATTGATCTCTATTTTTTAATGGAGCTTAACGTTTCGGCACTCACAGACTCCAAAAATGGTAAAGCTTTTTTGGTGTCTGTCCGTGTGATTACCTACATTTTGTAGCCACGTTAACTTTTGGAATCGAATCAGCCTTTTTCGAGTCCAAGCTTCAACTTCAGGTTTTCTTGTTTACGAGCATAGAACTCACACATTAAGAATTGTATCTTATCTTTCCAAACTATTTAAGATCTACTTGATGAAGCAAATCGCCTACATTTTCGAAACATAATCGATTATATTTGTTAATAAACTGGGTATTTTGTATGGAAGATTTCCTTTTATTAGGTTCCCTTACCTTAAATTTATAAATTATAAGTTTTCCCAAACGCAAAAAATTTAATTCTGCCTGATATGATTATCTCATTTTTTTGTTTATAAAGGCAAACCGAACGCGTCCATAGTAATTTTTTAGGTTTGACTTAGTTTTACAGAGGTACACCTGCGTGTCTTCGATATAATAAAAAAGTTTATTTATATTGAAATTTTTATTTGTATACCCAAAAATGGTAAATCCAAAAGGTAAATTGGTGCAAAAACGAGTACAATATGACCAATATAAATGAAATAAATAGGTGTACTTTTACAGGTACTAATAAAAAAAAATTAACAAGACGTCTAGATAAAAAGTTTGTTAACAATACATTTTGAGTAATTTACCTGTACAAAAAGTACTAAAGAGTAATGCACCAATTACGTATGTGTTTAAAAGACGTCAATTACATCCCTAATGATGGAAATTTACCCTACGTAATTTGCGCATACACCCGCAGTTAGCCATTGTGCAGAAATTCAAATTTGAGATCATCGCAATAAATCCAAGAAAATATCTCCAACAAATGAAATTTAACCAATCAGATTTTTGTGCAACTTGGAATATTCAAATGGAATGTACTGTTAGTACGCCAGATAACTACCAATATCAACTACGTTTATCACATATTCTCGGAAATTAATAAATAAATTACGTACTCATTTCCACGAGACTTTTCTTAAAGCTCAACTTAATTACAACACTATAACGCACTTAAGTTTCTTCTTTCAATAAGTGAGGATTAAGTATTGACTAGAAATTTTTAATTCTATAAGCTGAGTAATTCTAATGACAAAGAAACGCATAACGAAATTTTCGAAGCACCGAATTTTTCGTAGAGTCCAGATAACAAAAATACGACATTAATCCAGATATATATTTTCATTTTGAAGTTTCTTTACTGTTCTTAACCAGTCGGACGGATAGACTTTCAAAAACTAAAAACATGTGTTCGATTTTTAATTCAAAATTTTAAAACTAGAGCGAAGCTTTGCTAAATTCATGCGCTTTCAATGGCGAATAACAATAGTGCCTTTAAAAATTGCAACAAAAATACTGATGTACTGGAAAGAATTCTTTCGTCGTAAAACCTATGAGAATCTTAAAGATACCTTTAATAAAGCTTTCGCATCTCTCTTATATTTACATTGAGTGTTTTTGGTTAAGCATCGCACAGTAATTTTTCCCAGCGAGTTTTTATAAAAAGACTAGGTTGGTCCAAAAAAATAGTTTGATAAATGTGAACTCTCGTATGTCTAATATTTGTAATTTAATAACAAAACAAACTCTAATACTTGATTAATCTTAAAAGAACTAGATTTTATTTTCTCAGAAAGTAATCGATCAAAGTAAAAAAATATTTTTTTGGACCATTCCATTAAAGACGTGAGCTTCCTCGAAAGTGTCCATGATTAAAAAACTCACGCCTCTAATCTTATATCTACAACAAGGCATGAGTACGTAACAATTACCTAATTAATTTTAATCTAATTGATTTCGACATTCTCGGCTTTGTACCCATCGGTAAATTGTTCGACTCCCTTCCCTTTACCGTTGCATTTTGTGTCTTTTTCGGTTTCCATCATACTTTGCAATAATTCTTTGCAAAGAACTTCTTCGCAAACGTCCCTTTTTCTAGAAGGGTCATCAATGATGTCTTTGAAAGTCCCATCAACGCCGGTTCTCACGTTTTCAATTACGTTTTTGAACTCTTCGCCTAGACCTTCGTCATTTTTAAGAAGAGATTCACCGATTTCATCGCAGCTAGTTGACATATCAGGATTTTCGTGAGAATTGAAAACCTCAGGATTATCGTTAGAATTAAGAATATCGGTATTACATTCGTCGTCTGTCATGTCTGTGGACTGAGACACTTTTTTTAAAACACTGTCAACTAAATTCGAGGCAAAACTCTTGTTTTCGTTTCCTTCCTGGATGGTTTGGTGAATTGCTAAAGACTGAGGTCTACTCGGTCGATGGTATGGGAAAACGTTCTCCTCGCCAGCGGGAGTGTGAACCGCGGATATTTCGGTTTGTGTACTTACACCGTTATCCACCATCTGTGGTTTTTGGCTTATCATGCAACGCTTTATTTCTGTCATTGAGTCCTGCAGCTGTTGCACCTTTGATATAAAACATTCGAATGTTTCCATTATTTCTTCAAAACTTAATTAATTAATTTAATTACTAATTCTTTTCAGAATAAAACATTCAAAATTTTAAAATGGCCTAAAAAATTTAATAAATTAGGAATCAAAGTCTATAAAATTATACATTCTTTAAATATTAGAATCACTTAGGGTTTGATTTTTCATTTTAGGCTGGATTCGTAGATACTTTCGAATCTACGAAATTTAAATGTCATGTAACATTCCAAATGCTTGGATAGATTAACAAATAAATTTAATATTGATTTAACTGTTAAAAATTTTAGAAAATTTGATGAGATCAAAATGAAAAAATAAAAATTTGGAAGATTTAAAAACTAAACAATTCAAACTACCCAGCGTTCAGAATTTTTAACAATTTTAAACTTCGTTAGAAATGAGCATTCAATTACAAGATTTTCAAATTAAATAATATAAAATTATTAATACAATTTTTATGCATATGTGATATTTGCAATTAAAAGTGTTTTAAAATTTTTTTTAATTTTATTATAAAGAGCCTCTTGTTTCCAAATTCAGATTTCATATTTGGTTATTTACCATTTTTAACTACATTTGCACGATGAGCCTCAACATGATTTGCCCCGAAGGTACTTGTTAATGTAAATTTCGTTACACGTTTTGAATCTGGGTAGTTTCCTGAGTTGTTTGCAACAAGAATCGAAATATTTCATCGAGTCGTTTTTTTAGAAAATCTCCTTTTTATTTCATTTTTAGTTTTTTTTGAGGTATGCGTATCGTCATGATATAAATAATATAATAAGATTCATTTTATAAAAATAAGTTAATGTTTTTCACTATTAGTTTAGAAATAACAATTTAATTTAATTCAAATTGCTTATTCAGCTATTTATCTTTTTGCGATGACAAATCTAATATTTGAAGTGATATTTTCCAAAAAATCATGAAGCAGATGCATCGCGACTTTAAAACTCGTAGGAGAAAAAATAAAGTTTAGGATACTCATCCGCTTCTATTTTTTTAATTTAATCAAATTTAATCTTCATAGAACTTATACTTTTTCTGTCAAAATTAGTTTAAAGTATGTTGCAAATTAGTTAAGGAATACGTTTTTCCTTACTAAAATTTCAAAAACACCTACAGAATTGTTCGGAAATATCACCTGGAAATATAAAAAACATATTTTTACCAGATACATTGCACTAATCGAGTTTATACTAGATTATTCATCGAAGAATATTAACAAATGGCTAAATAAACAAATTTCTTGAAAGTATATCAGGCGTGACCCAAGCGGTGGTAGTAAAAATAACAAAGACGGGGGTTGATTAAATTATGAATTAAAAACTAACTTACTTTTATAAAACAAATCTTATTTTATCATTTTTATTATGCTGTTATGCATATTTTATAAAAAGGATTAAAAATTCAATTCTATAACCTAAAAAGTGGATATTCTAAAAAACGGATCCATGAAAGTATTTGCTTCTTGTTGCGAAATTTTCCGGGAACTACTCAGATTCAAAACCTAAAGGAAAATTGACAGTGCAAGGGTCTTTGTATTAAATCATGTCAAGGCTCATCATGATAGCATCATTTTGGAATAAATTGTTCACTAAACTAATGAAAATTTGCATCTTGTACAACGTATCATAATGTATCATAAAACTAGATAAATTAAATCGTTTATTCTTTAATTTTGAAGTACATCTTGGACTTTCCTTTAAAGTGATAATTTTATAAGAAATAAAACAGGCCCACAAAAAAGTTGTCTGAACTAGACAAGTTACTAGGCTATCCTTATGGATTTTGAGCCGCTGAATCCGAATCTGGCCTCGGAATTTCTCGTGCACGTCTCAGTTTTACCCTAGATGCAGAAAGTAAGGGAATACCTAGGTATATTCTGGACATTATTTTGATAATACCAGTATGCGCAAAAAAAAGACACATCAATATTAAATTTTCTAGTGTAGCGACTTGTAGAGACTTAATTTGTACACAGAAATTCTTCAGTATGCCTCCTATTTTCCCTAGCTTGGCTAATTCTAGAGATATTGAAGGCCTTTCTCAGATTATATAGATTTATACGGGAAAAATAACAAATCTCATTTCCTTTGCAGTTTTGCGTGCGAAATCAGTCACTTGTCCCATGCAGAACACTTTTTTTGGTGGGACCTTCAAATTCCCTAGAATTACCGGAACTAGGGGAATCAGAAGGCACCCTAGAGAATGTCTGTGTACAAATTAAGTCTCTATAAATCGCTACAATTAAGAATATAACATCCATGTATCTATTTTCACTAATACCAGTACTATCCTAATAACGTCCAGAATATCCCTAGATTTGTCCCTATTTTCTGCATGTAGGGAAAAACTGAGACGTACGAGAAATTCCGAGGCCAGATTCGGATTCAGCGGCTTAAAAATCCATACAGGTAGCGTAGTCACTTGTTTCGTGCAGACAACTTTTTTTTGTGTCGGTCTAATTAAAGCTCATATTGTTTAATTACTACTGTCTATACACTTTTTTTTATTAATGATTATAAGAAGAAATTAATCGTTAAAAGTTGAAAAATATATATATTTTAAAGAGGTGTTTAATGAATTATAAATTCCTCTCTGCAAATACATTCGTCCGTGGATCAAAATATGAAAAGCGAATTTGTCTTACCTGGTTATGTAACAAGTTACAAGTCTGGGCCAAGTTAGTTACGACGTCGAAGTTGGCGTTCGAGATTCCTTCTCCATTTGCAGTGCCACTTTCTCGACCACTTGGAGGTTGAAGTGCAACAACTTTTTTCCACAATGCATTGATCGCTTGCATTTGCAGCAACTGTAATTTGTGCTCGCTTTCGAGTGCACTTCGCGTTGCTTCCATATCAGTCGATAGTTTCCTTTTAGAAAACAGAAAACAGAATGAAGTTACATCGCGTAAATGCCGTTTTGCCTGTTACGCAGCAAACGGGGACTCGACTTACTGAATATACTTGTTGGTTCTCGTCATTTCGATCGTTTTCAACACGCTGGTGACCTTCTTGTTTAAATTCCTCGTGTGGTACCCTCGCCACATTCTTTGAATACAGACTGCTGCTTTTTCAGTTGGATCTTCTGGAAATAAATAAAAATATAAGAGATAAAATGAATGAAATAATACACATATTTAATATATACATCACGAATAAAATCTGTGAATCAATATTTTATGCTTTCAATTTAGGGATCGTCCATAAACTACGTTATTACTTTAGGCAGGGGGGGGGGGGGGCTCTCAAAGTCCAACGGTTGGTTACGGGTAGTGGGGAGGGAGGCAGTAAAATTAACGTAACACATATATTAATTAACCTTTTAGAATTTATAAAAAAATCTGAAGTACATATGATAACGTTTTTAGAACGCTTCCAGATGATGAATTTTTTTGTAGAAAATTAACTTTTTTGTTTAAAAATTTATGCTTTTAGTTCAAAATCAAATTTTTGGTTGAGAATTCTTGAATTTGATTACAAATTCGTCTTTTTTGGTAGTAAATTATTCTTGTTTGATTAAAAATTTACCTTTTTTAGTAGAAACTTTAACTTTTTAGTTGAGAACTCTTGAATTGTTAAAAATTCTTCTTTTTTGGTAATACAGTAATCTTTTTATTCAAAAAGTCATCTCTTTTAGTTGAAAATTCCACTTTATGGTGGAAAATTGTTCAATTTTATTTAAAAATTTTTGTTTTTAGTTGAAAATTCAAATTTTTGCTTAAGAAGTCTTGGATTTGATTAAGAATTCGTTTTTTTTTATAGTAAATTATTCTTTTTGTTTAAAAATGTATCTTTTTTAGTTAAAACTTCAACGTTTTAGTTGAGAACTATTGAATTTTTTTAAATGTCATCTTTTTACAGTAAATTAATCTTTTTGTTTAAAAATTCAACTTTTTTGTTCAGAATGCTTGAATTTTGTTCAAAATTCGTCTTTTTTGGTAGTATTCTTTTAGTTTAAAAATGTATATTTTTTAGTTGAAACTTCAACTTTTTTGTTGAAAACTCTTGAATTCTGTTAAAAATTCACCTTTTTGGTATTAAAAGTTTAACAACTAGATTTTAAAATTGAAATACTTTCTTAAAAATAAAAAAATTTCATTCCTAAAAATTCAACTTTTTTGTTGATAATCCTTCAATTTTGTTAAAAAGTCGTTCTTTTCCGTAGAAAATTAATGTTTTTATTTAACAATTCATATTTTTCGTTGAAATTTTAACAACTAGGTTTTAAAGTTGACCTATTATCTTAAAAATTCATTTTTTGATTGACGACTCAAAATGTTAATTAGAAATTCATCTCTTTGGTTGAAAATTAAACTGTGTTGAAAATTCCTTATTTTTTGCTGAAAAATTACTTTGGTAATTGAAAATTAACCTATTCCATTTTTTTTAAATGGTTATTTTTTAAGTAAAAATGTAACTTTTTGTTAAAATTGAACTATTTTGTTAAAAACTCGTTTTTCGTTGGGGGAAAATCATGTTGAGTTTAAAATTCCACGGCTGGGTTGACAGTTCTTGTATTTTGTTAGAAACTCGTCTTTTTGAAAAAAAATTAACTTTTCTATCTAATTTTTATATTTTTGATTAGACAATTCAATTATTTTGTATAGAAAATTCATCATTTTGTCCTGAAAGTTCAATAAATTAGTAAAAATTCAACTATTTGGTAGAAAATTCCTTTTTTTATAATGAAAAGTTTAACTGTTTCATGTTTAGTTAAAAATTTACATTTTTTAGTTTAAAAATTCAATAACACACATAATAATTGTCACATAAAATTCAATTAGGGGCATTTTTAAAATTTCTCTGAAAATCACTTTTTTTATTTTAATTGTTAATTGTTGGTCACAAACAATTCAAAAGTTGTTGACGAGGAGGAGGAGGGAGTCAAAAATTGCCCAAAATTGGTAACGCAGTTTATGCATGATCCCTTAAATACCCTTATTTGTGTCTTCTTGTCGCCTTTGCACGGCCCTGTGCCGAATACTATTCAGCTTAGCCTGGCAAACTTCGCTTTCTTCATCGCTGCTAATCACAGCCACACTTCCATCTCCATTTCCGCATTTTTTCAAAGAACTTTGTTTCATGCCGTCCCCAACAACTTTAGCTTTCAGATCTTTGTTCCTTCCTAAATTTGGAGAGTTTTTAACATTTCTCCTCATGGGCAGAGTTTTGCTTTGTACATAATTGTTTATCTTTACACTCTGAGGACATTTTCCGTTGGCATTCGTGATGACAGGCTTGGCGACGTTTGCTTTCCCAGGGCTACAGTTGGGTGCATTTCTTTTAACATTGTCATTAGACTTAAGTACGCTTATATTAGTTTTTGTCGGGGCCGTTGTATTCAATGTCGGAACTGGTTTGTCTGCTGTATCACAAGTTACTTTGGCTGGTGTTGTCACTTGACCCTGAGAGCTTAATTTACTAGGTGGAGTCTTGATGGGTAAAATTCTACAGAGACCCGATGGTGGTCGAAAATCCGGACTCATCAGAGATTCAGGTACTGGTACGAGTTTTGTTGCGGCTTGAAGGGGACTCGATTTTTCTGAAAGAACGTTTAGCTTTTCGGATTGGTACTCAAACATTATATTTATAGGAAAATGGGAACGCTTCTTTTGAATTTGTGGGCCCAAATCGAGACTTTGGCAAAGATAAACATACCTTCCACATCTTGTAGAGTTGAGCCATTCGAAGATTTATTGAGTGTGCCCGATAACATATGAGGATCCAGGCTTTGCGTCATCAACTGGTCCTGGCCGTGATCACCACCTAAGAGAGCATGACAGGATGAAACCATAGCTTCAGTATGATAACTGGCGGCCATACGCTCAGGTGATTGCATCCTCATCGAATTGCGCGACGAACCTACTTTCAAAGAATCTATTTCAACACTAATGACATTTTACAGACTCTATAACTCTAGATATAAGGTGCATGGAATACGTTTGCGCTAGAAATGCTAGCCGAAGCATGCAAAACTAAGCTAATTCTCTTGCTAATTCGAAAATTAGAACCACTTTTGCAAAAATTCAATTCGGAAAATATTTTAAAATTAAAGCAACTTTGAAGCGCCTTAATTTTACAAAATATGTGCTGAAACCAAGTATCACAACAACTATTCAGCTTTGTCGATTACTCTCTTTCTTCTAAATTGATTCATTCCATAAATTAAACTGCTCTAGAAGCCGGCAAAAGCGGCTGTCTGTGAAGAAAATACTACGAAATAAGGCTTTGCTTTGACAACATGTACCTTTGCAAGGTGAACAGCAGAACCTTGCGTCGCAAAATTTTCGTGTCTGATAACATTTATCTTCATAGTACTCTAACATCGGGGCAACTAGGGAAAACAAATTGTACAGGAAAGTGTGTCGTGTAAAGTTTTGCTTATTTTTAGAAAGATTCTCTCAAATATGTTTCAAAATTCAAAGCTCAAGAATGTCATCTTGAATTGTGAATACAATTTCAAGTCAATGATATGCATGAAAATTGAAATTGACTCTAGCTTTGATTCAGACTCACTCGGTCTTCTGGGCGAACTGGTTCTGTTATGACTAAGTCTACGTCTAGTTGCCGGAGACGGGCTCATTCCAACGCTGCTAAGGCTGTGAACGCTTCCTGCATCGCTCTGTTGGCTCAGTTGCATCTGATGGTGCTGTGCTTTACTTAAAATAAGCCTAAGCTTTCTGTCAGTCTCATTTTCGAGGGACTCACCCGAAAGAGGACAAACTGAGGCGAGATACTGCGCCAGCAGCGAATGCTCGCCAATCCGGAATTGTCGACCTCGTCCTTGTGAATAGAGCCACTCCGCTTTCAGGCTGCATGGAACCGATCGCAATTAGAAGCAAAGGCAGATTTTTTATGGCATCGTAATTAAAAATTATGACTTACCTTTCTATGGGATCGACCGCATAGCCATCGATCGATTTCAGATTCATACACCAGTTGATTATGAAAGGTCGATAATCAAATCCACTATAGGCTACTGGTTAAGAAAAAGAAACTATCTATCTGATTTCTCTTTTTTTTCTATCTTTACTTAGGGGCCATACTAAAATTACGTAACGGATTATAGGCCCTCTCTACGCCCGTCCTCCCCTCTGTTTCCCTTACTGTACGTAATTTTTGGGTAGTTATTGCTAGGAGTGTTAGGGTGTCCGAGAACATCATTTTCAAAATTCCCTGGTGTTTTCTTGATTAATTTTCATTTTCCTTGAACATTAACATTCAAATATCAGCATTTTAATCTTGTAATACTTTAAACATAGAATCTTTTATAATCGGAATAAAACAGTATTTCAGATAAAAATAAAAATCTTCAAGTTTATTAGTTTATTTTAAACAATGAAATGTCTTTTCTGCTATGAAATATGACTTCTTAAGGAAGTACTTGAATTTTCAACAAAATAATTAAATTTTCAACACCATAATTGAATTTTCAACCAAAAAATATAAATTCCCAATAAAAAAGTGTCATAGTTTATATTTAAATCAAAAAAGAAGAAATGTATACAAAAAATTGTTATTAACTAAAAAGACGAATTTTCAACAAATAAAGATTTTTCACTCAAGAAATAAATAAAAGTTTATCTACACTGTTGAACTTTTAAGCTAAAAGACGAATTTTTTCTACAAAAATTGAATTTTTAAACAAAAAATTAGTTTTCCACGAAACTGATGCATTGTTACCCAACAAAAATGAAATTTCAAACTAAGAAAATGATTTTTTTTTTTACCGAAAAATGTAAAATAATTACATTTTTAACTAAAGACATAAGCTTTTAATAAAAAAATGGTTAACAATGCAGTTTAACTCTATGACGTATTTATCTAGCGCTTCGCGCTCGATTATGTATTTTGTGATTTTGAACTCTCTTTTGTTAAAGCGCTTTCGCCTTTTAACGAACACATTCTCATCACGTATCTCGTGCTTCGCACTCGATTTGTCGAAAATGATAACTTTTCTACATTACACACAACACTTTTATATTAAATATGATACATTTTTTATGTAACTCTGTCTGGGATTGCTTATTAAAAAATTAGAAAATAAAGAGCAAATTGTATTTATCATGATTATATATATTACACATATATATAGGATATTGTGTCCTCTTTCGTCTTTTCTGTTCTTGTTCCAAAAATTTAATTTTTTTATTTTTAATCTTATTTTTTTACAATTAAAAGAAAATCTACTCGTCCTATCTAAAGGTGATTAATAATAAATTAATAGATTTTTTCAGGTTAACATTTTTTGTCTGCTAATTTTAGTTTGTATGTTGTGTCATTTTCAAAAAAATTTAATATATATTTTTTAATGTTAATTTTTACGTCCAAAGCAAAAACTACGTGTCCTATTAAAAATTATAGCTCTTTTTCAGATGAACAAGTTTTGTCTCATTTTTTTCCGGAGCTTGTGTAGCTATAGTCCAAAACAAATTATTTTTTATTTTTAATGTTTTTTTTACGACTAAAAACAAAATCTACGCATCCTATCGAAAAATGATTTATTATAAATTTGTAGGTCTTTCCAGGGAGCGCAATTTTAGCTTATTAATTTTTTTCCTATCTTATAAAATGATTTGATGAAACAAATCAATCCTTTCTTCGACCGTTGATATTTATTGATTTCAAATCGTAGATTTCAAATTATTTATGTCTTACGGTCCAATCGCAAATCGAAAAATAAATATGAGTCAAAAAAACATGTTCTTCGAAACTCAGATATTTATTTAATAGAAAGAACTCCTTTTGAAACTTCCTGACGTTTCGGTACACATGCGTACCTTTTTCAAAGGTTCTTAACCTGAGTTGATGATGGTTTAAAATAGTCAAACAGGTCAAATTTCAGTCAAAAAAGTAACAATTAAGTCAATTGTTTAAAAAAATTAATTAAAATTTAGTCATTTTAGAAGTCTCAAAAAATTTCGAGCCTTCAATCGATTAGACTACATTTTTTTAAAAAATATAGTACGAGAAAACAAATTAGCGTCCGTTAGGACGGACGAACAGAAATTTTCCTATCTTGCATAGTTTGATCAAAAAATGGAATTTTTTGATTTTTCATTATTTTTGGTACAATCAAATTGGGAATTTTTAACTATTCGACCAAATTAAAAAATTTATTATCATAAGCTTGTAGGGCTTTCAAAAAGCAACGTTTTTCTTTTCGTGGCTTTTTTTTCATATCGTGCGTTGTTTGGCCTAAAATGTATATTTTAGTTTTTTTTTTTTTGATTTTTAAAATGCTCTGACTCTGATAATTTTGTTTTTACAGAAAAAAGTCATAGGGATAAATTGTATGAGTTTCTGATTACTATGAATAATTTACATAGAATTTTGAAATCTTCAAAAAATGTGGTTTCAAAAATTTATGGTACGATCAAATTGTGAATTTTCAACTTTTTAAGAAAAATCGAAAACGTGTTTAAACAATATTATGGGGCATTGGAAAAGAAACATTTCTCTTCTCTTGACTTCTTTTCATATCATGCGTTATTGTGCTTAAAACGTTAATTTTCGTGTTTTTTGAAATTTTGTAAATGCTGTAACTGTGGTAAATTTTGGTTTTATAAAAAAAAGCCATTAGGATAAATTGTTCGTCTGATTGCATACTATGAACATCTTGACGGACAATTTTTGAATTAAAAAAAGTGGTCTCAAAAACTTTCAAAATACGCTCACTTTTTTCATTTTCACTCAAAATGGTTGGCTGACGAACTTGACCTATATTTTAGGATACTATAAGAGTATACCAAAGGCCAATCCAATCTGTCAATTCTTTCGAAAGTTATCGTGCTGACAAACTAAAAATCTACAGACAGACACACAGACAGAGCGACACACATTCGTAAAAACCTGTCTTCGGATTCAGGGAGTCTTAAAACGTGGACATTTGACAAAAACGACGGGGGGAGGGGGTCAAATTTTACACAAATCTAATACCTTCTCTTGATGAGAATGTAAAAACATAAGTTGTGATGAGAATGTGCCCACGCAGCGGGCTGATTTTTTATTGTTAATATCGTGTTTCACGATTAAAACACAAAATGCACATGCTATCCAAAAGTTATATATAACAAATTTTTAGATCTTTTTGAAATGCTCAATTTTTGTTGAGTCATCTTTTTACCTATTTTGCACATTTTAACCGCAAAATGTAATTTTTTAGTTTTCATTCTTTTTTTATTCTGTCAAAATTTGAATTTTCAATTTTTTAAGAAAAATCAAAAAGATGTCTGAACAATGTTGTAGGGCATTGCAAAGGAAACATTTTTCTTCTCCTGACTTTTTTTCATATCATGCGTTATTTGGCTTAAAATGTTGATTTTCGTGTGTTTTTTTGAAATATTGTCAATGCGATAACTCTGGTAAATTTGGGTTTTATAAAAGAAAGTCATTAGGATAAATTATTCGTCTGACTGAATACTATGAATATCCGGACCAAACTCCAATCCAATCTAACAAATCTTTCGAAAGTAATCGTGTTAACAAACTAGAAATCTACAGACACACACACAGACAGAAATTTTCGTAAAAACCTGCTTTTCGGAATCAGGGGGTCTCAAAACGTGGACATTTGACAAAAACGGGGGGGGGGGGGGGGGGGGGGGGGGGGGGGGGGTAAAATTTTACACGAATCTAATACCTTCTCTTGATGAGAATGTAAAAAAAAAGATTACTTAACAAACTGATTCAACAAAATAGTTGCATACGCAAGCAAAGTAGACTAATTTTTAACCAAAAAGTTGTATTTTCATAAAAAAAATGAAATTTCGACTAAAACAGATTTATTTTTAAATCAAAAAGATAAAAAATCAAGTCAAAAAGACAAATTTTCAATAAAAAAGGATGACCTTTTAACAAAATCGTTGAATTCTCTACCAAATCTTTGCCTCCTATTAATTTCAAAACAATAATGGTTCTTTTTTATCCAAAAAAGATTTCAGTTGACTTTTCAAGATCAAAATATAAATTTTGCAAAGAAAATATAAGTTCCTACGAAAAAAAAATAGATTTTATATTCAAAACGACGTTTTTTTGTAACCAAAAAGGCTGGATCTTTCATCCAGAAAAGATTTCAGTTCATTTTTCAACACCTTAACATAAATTTTAAACAGAAAGTAAATTTTCTACGAAATACTTACGTTATCAGCAAAACAATAGAATTTGCAACCAAAAAGTATGACTTTTTAACTAAATAGTTTAATTTTAAACGAAACAGTTGTATTTTTATCCAAGAAAGATGGGATTTTTCTTAAAACATGTGAATTTTTTACTTAATTTAATTCTGGAATTTTCATCCGGAAAAGATTTCAGTTATCTTTTCACCAAAATATTAAATTTAAACAAAAAGTACAATTTCCACAAAATCGTTGAATTTTCAAAAAGACAGTAGAATTTTCAACTAAAAGTATAACTTTTCAACAAAAATTGTTCAATTTTCCACCAAAAGTTGCATTTTTATTCAAGATGAAAGTTCTGCTTAAACAGATGAATTTTTAAATCAAAAAGATAAATTTTCAAAAACCAGTTGAATTTTCATCCAAAAAGATTTCAATTGAGTCTTCAAAACAAAAATACGAATTTCAAACAAAAAGTACATTTTTCCGGAAACAGTTGAATTTTCAACAAAACAGTTGCATTTTTATCCACGAAACATGCAATATTTGTACTAAAAGATATTAAGTTTTAAATCAAAAAGACCAATTTTCAGAAAAGTTTTTATCCAAAAAAGATTTCATTTGATTTATCAGCAACAAAATATACATTTTAAACAAAAAGTGAATATTCTACAGAGATGACTTTCATCCAAAAAGACGAACTTTTAACAAAAAAGTTGAATATGCAACCATAAAGTATGTCTTTATAAGAAAACTGTTACATATTCAACCAAATAATAAAATTTATAACTAAAAAGATAATTTTCAAAGGAGAAAGTTTTTGCAAATTTGTAAAAATTAAGTAGATGACTGAAGGACCCGCTCCATCCTACTGTAACAAAGGATAACAAAACTGTGTGCCCCCCCCCCCACCGGAGCTGTTTCGCGATTTAAGTATGGTCCCTTAAGACTCGTAACTGTATTCGTAAATAAGTGTTGAATGGTAAGTGTTTCTTTTTTGTTATGCTACCTTAATTCTATTAAATAAGCTGCTGTTATCAACAAGACTAAGAAACTAAATCGAACTTCTATATGAGAATTATTAAAATAATAAATTTTAACAAATAATCGTTAATGTAGTAAATTTATAAATAAAGGATACATGTCATTACCTGCCATGCTAACGCAGGGATTATTTGCGATTGAAAAATTGATGAGGTTCGTGAGATTCGCCAAATGTGACATTTCATTCAAGTCTGTTATATTGTTATTAGCTAATGTGAAAGTTTCTAGAGAAGCTGGCAAATATCTTTCACACTGACGCAGCGTTATTATGCGATTATTGTGCAAAAAAAATTCCTGAAAGGTAATAATAGATGTCAGTGAATTAAAATGAATGACACACAAATTTCAAAGAAATTCAGCTGTTTTCAATTAAACAAATCTTTTTAAATACCTTTAAATTTCTCAGGTATGAGATATCTGAAACATGACTAATGCTGTTTTCTGACAAATCCAAATGTTCCAACTTTGTATTTGTATGTAAATGTTCGATGGACTGTAACAAAATTTATTGTGAGATAACAGAAGTAAAAAGCACAGTTAGTAATAAAGTAGAACAGGTGAAAAAATGAATTCACCTTAATGTTGTTGCCAGCTAGGCAAAGTGTTTGCAAGTTCATCATGTCTTTTATACCCTCTATTGTTAAAATACCGTTGTTTGCGAGATTTAGAGTGACAAGATTGTGCAGTTTAGAAACACCATACATACGCAGTAGTTGATTTCTTACTATAGAAAGCTGAAAATATTGTGAAACATTAAACCTTTCATATAACTCTTACCAAAAGTCATCAAATAAAATAAAATCAATACTTTCAATAAGGTCAATAGACGTGAGTGCGGTACGAAATTACAAAATTATACTTTGATTGATATTTTAAATAATTGAGAAGAATATTGTTTCAAATTTTGCGTAAATCATATTTCGACTTTTAACTGTATTCTTCTTTAATCAACAAAAATTCGACAGAAGAAATATTTTTAATTCTCTTTGGCAGTGTCGACGATTTAAGATTTAACATTAATAAGGGTAAGTATAGTACGTGTAGAAAAAAACACCACAATCTAAGTTTTACAAGATTGTACTTTCGCATCTATTAATATGATATCTACTCTTCTTATAATGCCCTTATAATTTCCTCATGCTAGAATAAAAGTTAACAACACTTTGCGTCTAACAAGCCCAAGATGAAAGCAAAATGTCAATTTAATAAAAATATATTGCAAAAAGACGTCACACTTTGATGTTTCAGAAAAGTAATATAACCCTCAATAGTATTTTTATAAACTGTTCAGATAGTTTTAGACTTTTTTCCCTTGAGGTTGAAATGGGACAAACAACTTAAAAAAGTGTTAATTATTTCCAGAATTATTCAAAAATTAAAAAAAAAATCAATTTGATGTTTTTTGCAATATCTTCATATAAAATTGACATTCTGCCTTCGGCTTGAGCTTATTAGGCGCAGAATTTTAGCAACAAGAATTGAGCAATAGCTTCAAAAAACAGACGTGTAGATAATATTGCCAAAAGCGTATAAAAGCATGAAGAAAATAACAAAATAAAATTCGCATTCAGAATGAAGGTTCAGTGATTTCGAAAATCTTAATTGTTTTACATTGTATGATTTCTAAATTGATTTGAAAATAATTTGTCTGTGAATATACACATGAAAATCTTATTTACCAATTATTATTATATTTTTACATATTTATTACAAAAATGAGGTTCAGTAACCTCTCCAACTGACCTAAAAACTGATGACAGATTTACGTATTTCACAATGAAAATAAGAAAAAAATATATATATTACACTTATCCTGAGTCTAATTTTTAATTATAAAAACGTATCTTCCTTCGTCCCTAAAAAAATTAATAAAACGTGCTTTATGTAGGAAAATTTAAAATAAAAAAACAATTACGAATTTGAGTTTTCCAAAAGAATATGAGTTTCTTTAAAAACAAATGATTGAAGCAATAACTATTGACAATCGTCTTTTTCTGTAAATAATAAAAGATAATCTTTACGATGTAATAAAAAAAGTATTACTAATTTGTGTTCCATTCCAAATTTTTTCTTAATCCCCCTATCGACCCTATCAAAAATTTTTAAAATATTTGAAAAAAATTTTTTAAACTTGACAATAATTTTAGAATATAACAAAAAACATACTTATGTCAAAAGTGAAGCAAATAAACTGTCACAAAACGAATCAAAACAATTCGACATGAATGTTGACAAATAGATTCGATCCCGAAATTACTTCGAATCTAGCACAATCTCTTTTATGATTCAAAAAACACAGACGAGTCTAGTAAGAAAAACGCAAAAATTCACTAACCTTTGTGATTCTATGGTAAGAATCAAGATTATCAAGTCGTTGAAGCTCATTGTCGTCGACGATCAACGTACTAATGTCAGCATCCGACGGACACCTGCCAATTTTCTTGAGGCCCTGACCGCTCAGGTCCAGAGTTTCGCAAACGAGAGACTCTAAAACAAAAGCGAGACTCATTGATCCTTGCACTTTTTTCAAAGTTGGTGTCCATTTAATTCTTCAACTGGACAGGGGAAAAAGCAATTTTAGAATAACGATCAGACAGTTGGGAGCTGTCAAAAATGTTATAAACTGTATTTCACGCGTGGAAAAATATTAGACTATTTATTGCGTCCCTTTTGGAAGATTAGAAATCAGCAAACACTATATTTAAAGGAAGAATATAAATAAAAAGTCACTTTTATTGATAACTAACCCGTTGAAGCCATGATGAATACAATTATTGAACACAATACTAGTAGACGCTACAACGATCTTGAAAAAGTGAGAAATTTCGTAGAAAGGAAACTTACCGATCGAGTGACATACATGTTGCCAATGTCGTAAGAAAAATACCGCCAAATTAAAAACATTTTGAGATATGTATTTACACTTGATTCTAACTTTTATGTAGGAAATATTATAGATTTGACAATTTATTCGTGGCTTCAGATTCTTCATCAGTCAGATTTGATCAATCTTATAATAACTGAAGATACAATTAAAGTATATTAATTTTTTTTAGAAACCGTTCATAAAATGTAAATTTTACTCAATTCCAAACTACTTCAAGAATATTTTCCATAATTATTACAATTTTCTATAAATCAAGTACTTCACGAATCTCTTCTTGGTTAGGATAAGTACTATAATTAATTAATTTTGTTTTAAATCAATAAAGATTAACTTTTTATGCTTCTTATTTCCAAAGAATTTTCTATGTTGGTAACGAAGTTGGGATCCCTGCAAGCTGCCATTTTGAAAATTGATACAAATCTAAGCATTCAAAATATAATTTAATAGGTAAAAGACATGCTGAAATTATAAAAAGTGCAATAAATAAAAACTTGGAAACTTTTTTAAACATAATTTAAAAGAAGCAAAATGACTGAAAGAAGCAATTACTGTGTATAAATAAAAACAATTGTTTCATCTTAGGCAGAATTTTATTTTTTAGGTTGGCACTTTGGCAGAAGAGCAAGATGGCGGCTGTTCCGTATAGTGCTCGGTGACAGACTGACAGCGCCCTGTGACCTGTGCCTAGACGTTTCTTTAGCATTTATGCTGACAAATTTTCGATTTTTCGCATTAAAATCCGCGGATGATGTCTTGAACGACCCTTTGTGTGTTTGAGATCTAAAGGAAGTGAAAATGTCTACTAGATCGCAGTTAACGAAAGATTTAAACGGTGAGTGCCACCCGCGATGTTTACGTTCGTGTGTGTTCGATCTGTCAAATTCGCAATGGCAAAGTTCAGCCATCAATAGAAATTAGTATAAAAAAGAGTAATCAAGTTTTCAGTCTATTATCAATCGTTCCTTACAGGTAGTATCAAATAAAAAAATCTGAGTTACAAATTTAGTGTAATTTAGATTCTTGATTTTATACACTACATCGGAATTTTAAAATCTTCTTTGACCCATAAATACATCTTATTTCCTTAGAATCGGTGAAATCATTGCTCGGAAAGCACGTCAAGATCCTATTGAAGACTGTGGTCAAATTGGAGACCAAGCCGGATAAACTTGAAAATCGTGTATTGGTAAGTCAATTTTTGTGTACTCTGGTCTCGTTGTTCATAGACTTTTTGGAATTTCCGTTCTGTCAAAACGATGTTTTTATGATTAATAATAGACGTATTGTTTTGCGACTTGAATTTGAAATATTCTGAGAATATTTTATAATTTTTATTGATAATTTTCAGTTTAACCTTAATTTTACATTGTTAGTGACTACTTACTTTTACCAAAACTTAAGCATAATTTTAGGAACGTAAATATAATTTTCAAAACGCATGTTTTTAAAAAATAATGAAGGCAGTTTCACTTGAGATTTTGTTTTTTGAAAGCTTTTTACTATTAAGTAATGTTTTTGTTTTGTAACAATGGCTAATTTATGAAAATTTGCACTGCAGAATCGCCGCCAAACAAGTTTTCTTTGCAAGTACGATTAGATTTACATCAAAGCCACTTCCGTCTTTGCTAAACACAATTTATTATTTTTGAGATCAATCTTCAATTTTCCACACCATTTACATATTTTCTATTTCATGTTTCTAAGGAAAAACTTGATAAGAAAAGAACCTTGTTTATAAATTATCATGTATGAATCACCGAACACTATAGTGCCAAGTATGAAAACTATTTTTAAACTTGCATTTTAAAGAGAAAGAAAATAATTTCAACGTTTTAGTTGAAAGGGCGGCAGTACAGGATTAGATAACCAAAATTTGTCCGAAAATGGGTTTATTGTATAAAAAATAATTTAAAAGTCAAATAAGTAGACGTCGTGATACTAAGATTTTTTCGAATTTTGATTTTTTAATATAGCAATAAAATCAGTTTAATTTAAATTTTATTTACATTCTTAGAATAGTATCATTCAGAGTAAATTGTTATAGTATCACACATTCAGTATTCTTATTCAGCTTCCTCATATATCGAGAGCGACTTTTATTCTTGTGAAAAAATAAAACTTTTTTTGACTATTTACTCAAAAATGGTTCACTTGTTTTGATCAAAACGCTTTTGCCCTTATTCAGAAGCTTAATATCTCGGAAGTAAGTTTTTATTTTGTATTTAAACTGCGTATTATTTTTTTTATCGCTATCCGCAGTTGAGCTTGTTCCACTTTGAGATTATCAACTGACTCATCTATTTCTTCCAAAATGGATAACTTTTTCCAATCAAATTTGATGGTCATAAATCAGCAACAGGTCTTCCCGGAAGTAGCCTTTTGTCTGATCTGTAAATAGTTATTTTGATGTTATAGAATGTTTTTTCGCTGTCCTGGAAAATTCCGATTTTGTTAGTTATCTAGTTCTTTAGTACATTCAATACTTTTATGTAATGACATCAATTTTACTTTATCATAAATATATCCAATCTTTCTGTTCATATGCATTATTGATGCAATTTTAACATTGTTTTTGTCATTAAATCTACTCATCCTTTTTCTTTAGGATTCTGTTATTGTATTATAACATGAGGATGAATTATATTTTTTGTAAAAATTTAATTATTGCAATAATTCATCAAATGTATGATGAGAAAACTATTGAAACTAATTTTCTGAAAATTGAAGCTTTTTAAAGAGTTCAGAAGTTGAATAATTTCCAAGAAGCTTGTCATATCTCTCATTTTTTCAGGTATTTTCACCATGTCGCCTCTTCCTCTTAACAGCAAAAGTGCCAACCAGAGTAAATAATCTTGAATATTTTCACACAAAAATTTTGATCTTCATGCTTTCTTACATATTTTTTTTTCTTTTCAGATCGATTTTCACTTCCATTACTTAGAAATAACAGCAGTAGAGTCAAAAAGGTCAAATCTCTTCAGTCTAACAGTAGGCGAGAGAGTTTACAATTTCACAACAATAGGTGCTGCTGCAGACACTTCGGAAGTCGATGCTATGATCGAAGCTCTGCACACTGCCATACGAAATATATTTCCCACAGTTCCTTTAAAGTGAGTTACTCGAAGGAGTACACTAGTTTAAGATTTTATTCCTTCGCACTTTCTAAATTTAAGAAATTTAAATTAGATTAAAATCCAAATTAAAAATCCTATTTAACGTCCAATAATCAAATTGATGCAAACTCCTGTTAAAAAATAAAGAATCCAACGACCAAATTTGGACGAAAACGAACAAATAAAAACCAAAAATTCTATTGTAATATGAAAAAAAATAAATAAAAAAATTCTTACAAAAATATAAAAGAGGAAAGAGAAATGAGAAGGCAGCCAACCACATCCCCTTCTTTTTCTTTCTTTCATCTTTTTTATTTTTATTATCATCACATTACAATAAAATAACATTCAAAATAAAAATAAATAAAATTGCATTACCAACGTTTCGGTACTCGTACAGTACCCGTTATCAAGGCAAAACAAATTTAATAGGTAGAAATTGACAGCACCCATGAACAGGTGCTCTCTCTTTGATACTCTTTGTAAGAATTTTTTATTTCACTTTTTTCGGATTGCAATAGGATTTTTTGTTTCTGTTTGTTCGTTTTGGTCTAAATTTGATCTTTGAATTCATGTTTTTTTTAACAAGGGTTTGCATCGATTCGTACTTTCTTCTCGTAGTGTGTAAAATATTAATTTCATTGACCTGATGACTTTGATTGGATTCTTCCACTTATTTGATTGCTTTCTTTTGCAGTTACGTTATAAGAAAAATCGACGTCATACCAGTTAGCAGATTGCAAAGTATAAGAGGCAGTGATTTAGCCAGAAGTACAGAAGCAACGAGACATACTGGTCCCTGTGGAGGGTTTTCAACTCAATATGCCTGCATGTGTGATTTGCATGGGGTGCCATACAGAGAAGAAGTTGCTTGGGTAAGTTTCAGTAATTCAGACGTTCACTAAGTCCATGTTTTTAAATTAACTACTTAAATTTGCTTCTTCTAAAACTTGAAATTAAATGTTCAGGATGTAGATACGATATATTTGTCACATGACACGAGGGAGTTGAATTTAAGAGATTTTGATCATCTCGACCAGAAAGATTTAGTGCCTATAATCTCGGCATTAGAATACAACACGTGGTTCACTAAACTCAGAGTCTCTCACTTAAAACTAAGTCATGAACCATTGGAAAGATTGCTGCATGTACTGCGACGGTCTCTCTCAATTCAGGAAATTTATTTGGATAACTTGGGAATAAAATGGTGAAAAAGGCTGAAACTTATAACTTTTTTTCACAAAAGTTTTACATTTCCTTACAATTTTGTAATGAAAATTCTTTTTTAGGGATTTTGCGCACAAGTTATCGCTAGCTTTGATGTCAAATGCTAACTCGATGTTGCATACTATAGATTTATCTAATAATATGATTGAGGACAAAGGTAAGTTTCGATCCACGAAGATTGTCATACTAAAATATTGACGCTGAATATTGTTGTCTAGTATTGTTGTTTAATATTCTGTATAATCTACTCAATATTGTATTGTATGTCCACGAACAATTGCACAGACTGCACAGTACACCATTTTTTTTGTAATTTTTTAGGGGCCTCTAGCTTGTGTGGGATAATAGCCAAGTTAATGCAAGGTGTGCAAAGTATACCACAAATAATCACTAACCAAACATGCACTTAAGTTTTCACCATACCATTTTACTCTTCTTTATTCACCCATCTTCTTGTTTGCATTCGTATTTATCGTACGCATTTCACATCTTCATCGATCAATCAATCTTTTTTTTTCCCAATTAAGTTTTGGTACATTATCTGCAATAAAGAAATTGCTAGATCGATTTTAAATCTCGCGAAGCTATCTCGTCATTTTCATGAAGCATGCTTTTACTGCATCCATTTTTTCGTGTTGAATTTAACCAAAAGCTATACTTTAAGGTGCCTCGCACTTGAACGGACCAATAACAAAATTGCCCAAGGGTCTGCAGAAATTAAACTTAGCGCATTGTGGACTAACGGGAAAGGGCGTTGGTCAAATCGCACACGCTCTGAGTTTAAACAGGAGCATGCCGACTAGTCTTCAGCACCTAAACTTTTCTGGAAATACTTTAAAGGATGATATTAATGTAAGTATTCAGTGTTTTATTACGGTGGTGTAGTCCTAAAAGAAAAAGTGCCTCGCCGATACTTTCCATAAACTAAATTACCAGTTTTATGGGGGGGGGGGGCTAAAAGCTAGTTTATAACTGAGAGGGAGGGCATAAGTGAAACGTCAAAATAAGTAGAACGGGCCACCTAAAAAGTCTTTCTCTCAGAATTCTCTCGGAACATTTTTTTGTGCCAAATTCCACTGATTTTGCAAATAATTGTCAATTGAATATTGACGTATTCAATTTTTTTATTTATTTATATCTTGTAAACGAATAGAGATGTATGCTGTTTTTATGATGACGCGCGGCCTCCAACGTGCTTGCAGAGGGTGATCCCGAGAACGCGCCAGCACTCTCGCCTTGTTTGAAGCCGCGCGTCATCAGAAAAACATGAATAATTTCCTTCATATAAAAGGTTGCTGACATTGTTTTGAATATACTCGGTGACGTTTTAGACATAAAGAGCATTTCTGCTCATTGTTGCGTGAAACCAAGAATACGGTTTTGTTTGCAATTGTTTAAAAAAATGTTATAACTTAAAAAAAAAATTTCACAACTTTCATAATCTAAATAAAAAATATAGAGGTTTTAGCTTTATTAAAAAAAAAACGGTTCAGTTATCTCTATTCGTTCGCGAGATATAAATAAATTAAAAATTGAGTACGCCAATATTCAATTAGCGATTATTTCCGAAAAGTACGTAGAATTTTGCACAACAAAGTTTATGGGGTAGAAAAGTACTTGTACCTCTATCTAAAAACGTAGCTATTTTATTAATCCTAAAGAAAGATTTTTCATATGTCCCGTTTTAATTTTTTGACCCTATTGAAAAGGCTACTATTATATTTTTGTTTCGAAATCTATCTCGTTTGGTTAAAAATGCTATTAAGTAGTTAAAAATTTATGTATTTTGTAGAAGATGCAACTCTATTGTAAAAAATTGATCTTTTTTAACGAAAATTCAACTACTTTGTCAAAAATTGATCTTTTTTAACGAAAATTCAACTACTTTGTCAAAAATTGATCTTTTTAGTTGAAGGTTCATCTCTTTGGTTGAAAATAATTTTTTTAATCTGTCCATTTAATTATTACTCCATTTTGTGTTAAAAAACTATTTTTCTCTGTTAAAAATTTAACTGCTTGTTTAAAAATGTATCTTTTATAGTTGAAAGTTCAACTTTTTGGTTGACCTATTCAAGTATTTTGTTGAAAATTCGTATTTCTTGGTAGAAATTTAAGCTACTCCGTTAAAAATATATCCTTTTTAGTTAAAACTGCAAATGTTTGGTTAAAATCTCAAATGTTAAATGCTTTGTTGGAAATTCATCTTTTTTGGTTAAAAATTGTCGATTATTCGACTACAAGTTTAACTATTTTGTACAAAAGTTAGATTTTTTTATTCAGGAATCATAATTATAATTGAATTTTTATGCTAAAGATTCTGTTTCATAAAAAATTTATCTTTTTGGCTCAAACATTCAAAAATTGGGTAGAAGATTAAATTACTGAGTTAAAAATTAAACTTTTTGGCAGAAAAATCATATTTCTGGGTTAAAAATTCAACGTTTTTTGGAGATAATTCGCTTTTTGGATTTAAATTTTAATCATGTCTTTGAAGATTCATTTATTAGTTCGAAATTTGTTTCTTTTTATAGAACAATTATCTTCTTGGTCGAAAATGCATAATTTTGTTAAGAATTTATTCATTTTGTTGAATTTTTTTTTATCAGAGTTTTTGTCTGAAAACTTAACTGTCCATTTTGTATTGAAACTTTATCTTGTTTATTGTATTAGTTAAAAATTCAACCATTTAATAGAAAATTCATGTATATTTTGTTGAAAGTTTTTTTTTTGTAGAAAAATAATCAGTTTAACTTTTTGGTTGAGAATTTAACTATCTTATAAAAAATCCATCTTTCTTAAACGAAAATTATCTTTTTAATAAACATTTATCTTTTCTGATTTAAAGGTTTACTGTTTTGTAAAACTTTCGAAGTTTTAACTTCATGTTTGCAAAGTCACCTTTCTTGACTGAAAATGTACTTTTTGATGCACATTCAAGCTTCTTCTTATAAATTTGTCTCGAAAATTCAAATATTTGATTAAATTTTAATCATTTTTGTTCGAACATTCCATTTTGTTGTTAAAAATTCATCATTTTGGTTTAAAAATTCATATTTTATGGTCGAGAAGTCATCCTTGGCTTAAAGTTTTAGTATTTGGTTAAGTCTTTAACTATTTTTTTAGAAGAGTTGTCTTTTACTGAAAATTTCATTTATTTGTTTATTAATGCAACTGTTTTGTTGGAAATTATTATTATTATATTTTTTTGATTTGTCGTTTTCTGTTCAAAATTCATATATTTGTGTAGACAATCTTTTTTGGTTGAAAATTGAAATATTTTCTTGAAAATGCAATATATTTCGGCTTGAAATCTTAGAAATATAAAGTGTTTCGTATTGAATTCAATACGTTTTCTACATTAGAAGCCCAAAATTGGTAACGTAGTTTATGAAAGGACCATAACCGACTACGCCACTGGTTTATTAACCCTAAGATTAATACATTACTGAACATAATTCAGTTTTCGTAAAATTCTACGACATTACTTTTTTATTACAGAATTTATGCAATTTTTTGGCGCAGCCTAACAGTATAACGCACTTAGATCTTAGTGGCACTGATACTACTCTTGAATGCGTGAGTATTTTAATTATTGAATAATAGTTCATGTTTCTCAAGATCATAGCAAGATGAAGGCATATTTTTTACAGTTGTTTGGCGCTCTTTTGAGAGGGTGCGCAACCAATCTAGTCCACTTAAACGTCGCTCGCAACTCATTTTCGAGCAAGAAAACCAAAGAAATTCCTCCTAGCTTTAAGCAGTTTTTTACGGCTACTCTCTCGCTCAAGTACTTAAACATCTCGTGCTGCAAACTGCCACTGGAAGCTCTTAAGCACCTTTTACTCGGCTTGGCCTGTAATGAGAGCACGGTTGGATTAGAGCTAGACATGAGTGGAAACAACTTGGGTTCGATGGGTGCTCACGTTCTAGAATCCTGCATACATGGCGTTCGGTGCATATCGTCACTTGATATTTCTGATAGCAGTAAGTAACCCTTTTCATACACACTTCGGATAAACAGCTTTACAGCGAATGCCGTACATTTTTAAGAGTTTATTTTTTTCCAAACTCGTACTACTACAAATGGCTCTTTCTGTTTTGAAAATGTAAAAATATTTTGACAGAATTAAAAAACATATGTACATATTGGAAGTCGCAGAAGTGCAAGACGTCCAAAGGCGGCGGAGCCCTAGGGGACACAGGTGGCAATGCCCCCCCCCCCCACCTAGAAATCGACTAGGCAGGGGAAAAGTCTTGATTTGCCCCCTCTGAAATCGAATGATTAAATTCATTGTACTGTATTAACTAGAAATCTTCCAATTCTAACTGGCTTTGTTTAATCTTTGAAATCTGTCCAGAATATTTGTGAAATAATAGAAGTAATTATGAAATCGTTTAAATCTATCCAAAATCTTTGCGAAATGTTTGAAATCTTTGTAAAATCGTTATGAAATCTTTGAGATATCATGGAAACCTTTGTCAAATGTTTGTAAAATCTTTGAAATTTATCTGAAAACTTTGCAAAATATTTGAAACTTTTTTTCAGTCTTTTAAATATATATGAAAACGTTGTGCAATGATAGAAGTCTTTGTAAATAATAGAAATATTTGTGAAATCTTTATGAAAACTTCGGGAAATAATTGCAATTTTGTCAAGTCATTGTCATTTAATTATGAAATCTTTGGGAAAGCTTTGAAATCTTTAAGAAATCTTAGCGATTTCTCTAAAAATCTTTCTGAAATATTTGAAACCTTTTTGGTATCATTAGAAAATTTGTGTGTTCAATCTTTGAAGTTCATTTGAAATCTTTGTAAAATAATAGAAGTCTTTGTGAATTCTTTCAAATCTATCCGAAATCTTTGGGAAATATTTATGAAATCTTTGAAAAATTATTGCAATCTTTGTCAAATCTTTTGAATCTTTCTGAAATGGTATTTACAAAATCTGTGAAATCTTGGTTAATCGTTGAAATCTTCGACAATATGAATTTTATGTCTGTATTTATTATTTATTGATTATTTATTATTTATGTTCAATTTTTACATATTGTAATATTATTATACTATGTCCGAATTATACCATTCAATATTATAAGTCTATACCCCTGCCACCTTTAGAAAAAAATTAATTTTAATTTATGCATAAAAGTTAGTTTGCGGTTGTTTTGTGGAGTTCAAAATGATTAGTGAACAATATAAAATAAATATTTATTAACCCCAGAATTTCAGATGAAATTTTCAAAAAACACATTTCCTATTAAAAATCTGTTTTCTTTCTAAAAAAAAATTAATATATCATGTACGTTTCAACTCATTATAAGCTTAAATGAACTTATTTTGATGTAAGCGTAAACTCAAATTAAATTCGTATCAATTTCTGATAAAATATTTACTATCTGAAAAATGTAACCTAGAAGTTAGGACTCTGTTCAATACTTGTTTATTGAAAGGCATTGCATGACATACAATTTGGCGGATCGCCGAGGAGCATTAAATGTCATAAACTCAAGGCATTCTGGATGACCACTCGACCAGGAAATCACTGAGGCTTTTTAAATAATGCATATTTTTCTCTCATTTCAAGAAACTGCCCTTTTTTCTAGTTTCTTTCGCTTGAATTCAAACTGAATTAAAAACCCAATAAGCAAATCCAACTATGTTTTATTGAAATTCAATTGTTTTTCGTTTTAAATATTTTATTAAAAATTTATCCTTTTTTATGGAAAATTCGTTTTGGCTTAAAGATTGAATTATTTGTTTAAAAATTTAACTTTTTTGCTTAAAATTCATCTCTTTTAATTGAAAGTTTAACTATGTAAATGCAACTTTTTGTTTGAGCATTAGTTTTTTTCTAAATATCATCTATTTGATATAAAATTCATCTTGATTGAAAGTTATATTTTATGTTGAAAATTAATGTTTTCATTATGATAATTCAACTGTTTTCTGCTAAATTATTCTTTCCGATTTAAAAATGCAGCTATTTGGTTGAAAACGTAAATTTTCAAGTTGTTACTTCAACTATTCGATTGAAAATTCATCTACTGTGTTATAAATTTAATTGTTTTATTTAAAAAGCAACTATTTTCTGAACCATTCTATTTTTTAAATTAAAAACTCAACTCTTTTATTAAAAAATCGTCCTTTATTGGAAAATTAATTTCAATTGGTTGAAAATTTAACTGAAGGGTGACAATACAAAAATAAAAAAAAATTTATTCTAAAATGGGCTTATAGCATTCAAAAATCTTGAATAATCAAATACACTTTGTGAGAAAAATATTCGTTCGAATCCTCATTTTTTATTAAAGCAATAAGAAAATATCATTTAAATTTAAATAAAAATTTTAGCGTGGTAATAATTGTTTTCTTCCGGTTACGATATTTTTAAAAAGTATTATCGCTTATTGAAGAAAATCTTCTTTCTATAGTCCTTTCACGGATTAATCGTGTATCTCAGTGGGGTACCGTCACACTAAATTTTTATTTTCTTAGAACAGAATTTATTTTTGTGAAAAATTGAAGATTCGATTTTCTATCACTACTAAAACCCGATTTTCAAAACCTGTGAAATTGTAACCTCAAAATTCTTGGACGATTTACTCGGAATTGGTTCACTGTTTTAGATAAAAACTTTTTGTACCCTAATTCAGAAGCTCAATTCTCGAGTTTAAGTTTAAATTTTTTATTGAGACTGAAGATTACATTTTATATCGCAATCCTCAGCCTAGCCTGTTCCAATTTATCGCCAGTGTCGCACGGTATTATCAGCTGTAGATCCTATTTCTTTGAAAATAAGTAACTGTTTCTATTGAGTTTTTTTGGCGTAAATCAGCAGCGTAAATCAGCAACACGACATCTCGGAAGTGTACTTTTGTCTTATCTTTAAATTGTGATTTTGATTTTAGAGAATATTTCTTCGCTCTTCTGAAAAAGACCGATTTTGTTGGTTATCTAGTTCTGTACCTCTACCCTTCAACTATTAAAATGAAAATGCAATATATTTCGAATTTAACTCTTAGGAATTTAAAGCGTTTCATACTTAATTTAACATGGAGCCTATATATTTCTTTTATTTAAAAGAATTATATCTACATTATTCTCATACTATTCTCTTGTGTTCCTGAAAAGTCACCCTATTTCCCCTGTTTTAAGAGCATTTTCTGCTGTAAGACTGTAGTTTCCAGAGCATTGTTTTATGCGTATGTGTGTGAAAAAATATTTAAAACTTTATCAACTTAAATGTTTGTTTGCGAGATAAAGTATTTTTTGTATCTCTTAGAATTGAACCTATTGAGATGAGAAGGTTTCCGTTACATGACATTAAAATTGAGAAGAAATCAATTTTAACTGCTTTAATTTGCTGTTTAGTTCTGATTGCTTCAAATGAAAAAATCTCCATCTTTAACAGTTTTTACTTTTTAATTTCAATGACCGCGAAAAATGTTTGCGAACCGGGCAGTTACCAGAATTTTGTTCTGGTGATAAAATTGGCCGACCTGACATGACGAACAAATCACTCTAATGCCTTGTAGTTTTCGATCATTAAAAATGATAAAAATGAAGTGAATTTGATCGAATAAAGTGCATTTAATGGCATTTCCAACAGAATACAGTTAGTGCGCATTTAAAAACGTTGAAATATCCCTTTTTTAAATGCTACTCTATGCCTCCCTTCTTACCGTTTTCATAACTATTAGAATTGAGATTAAAGTCGATGTTTCATTCACAGATATGGATGTTGACCTGGCTCAAGTAATAACCGCAATCGGCAAGAATAAATCGATAAAACATCTGTATATGGGCCGTAACACTGCTGGCATGAAAAGCAAGCACATTGCTGTCATAATGGACGCTTTGGTGCAAATGATCCAAGAAGATGATTGTGTATTGCAAGCTCTGCATTTGCCTGATTCAAGACTGAAGGGTGATCTTTACAATTTGATTAACGCTCTCGGCAGCAATACATGTCTTCATACTTTAGATATCAGTGGTAATCATATTGGAGATCCCGGTGCGAGGCTTTTGGCTAAGGCTTTGCAAATAAATAATCATCTGAAGATCATCATTTATGACAGGAACAGCATTGGTCTTCTAGGATATACAGATATAGTCCACGCTTTAGAAAAGTAAGCTTTATTTATTCAAAATAGATTCATTTAAGTACTAAAGTAGAGCCTTATTCTGACAATATAATTCCTTGCAGAAATTACAGCGTGAGGCACATGCCATTTCCTATTTTTGACCTTCAGCCGTGTATGAAGGCTTCGGCAGAGAAAACGGAACAGTTAGTTAGAAAGATTCAGGATTTGCTTCAGAGAAATGTCACGCCGTGTAAATACAGTCATGGGCAAGCTTTCAGACTTCAACAAGGATTTTTGTTGAGTTCGACTCAGCAAATGGTCGATAGACTCGTTGTTCAGACACAGGATACTATCAAGCTTTTAGCTGCAGAGAGCTGTGATGCTAATAACGATATTAATTACGCCACTGGACTTATACAAGATGCTGATAATTCAAAGCAGGTTTGTATTCTTTTCGAATTAAATTAAACTCTTCAATATAGATACTTTATATACCTAACTTTTTTACTTATTTTCAGCTCTTGCCAAGGTTGCACGAAATGCTACAGAGAAAAGACGAGAATAATCCGATTGAAATGAAGCTTCTCAAAATGGCGGATGACATCCATAACGTCGTTTCTGTATACTTGCAGGTTTGTATTCCTTAAATTGTGAAAAGTTAAAAAGTTAAAAATATTAAAAATGACCTTAAATCTAGGATTCTTTGGATGCAATGCTCAAGTGTGCCAGTGAGCAGTGTCCTACAATTCTTTCGCAAACTGTGATAAAAGACGATGAAAGCGATCCGACAACCGTCGAGTGCGATCTTCGTGTCTCTTGCAAAGAAAAGAATCAAGTCGGTCATGAATTCATTCAAACAACAATTACCGAACAAGCTGGCGCTGATATTCTGAATAGAGTAAAGTATGTATCGACTTTCAGGGTGACGATTTGATCGGGAAACCGAGAACTGACCGGGAATTTAATTTAAAAACCGGAAATCTACTTCTGGTAGCAGTAAAATTAAAGTTTTCATTATTTTAATAATTTCTGTCAATTTAGGAAAGTGATTTGTACTTTATCTATAGTCGCGAGGCTTTATTACTTATTTTTTAATATTTTTTTATTTTAGTTTATTAGATTACTAATAAATTAAGAATTTACGTAAAGATACTTAATATTAGCCAAATTATTTGTTTATGTGCAACTATCATTTAATGAAATTGGTTTAACCTAGCAGATTGAACAATTTCAACGTGTAAAACCCGAGAAATGACCGGCTTTTTTATTAATTAAAAAGAAAGCTTATCATATTATTTTAAAAAAGGATTTTGTAATCTGTGAGATTTTTTTGGCTGACTTAAGTTTTATAATCGAATTTATGGTATTCCAAGCATATAGAAACAATAACTTTCTCAATTTTATCAACAAATGCATTTATCACGTTTTATTAGCTTTTTCCCCATTTATCCTAATGTGAACAGGGAATTTTAGAAGATAATTATCATTTTATTTCAGGACAGGAAGTTTCCGTAAAGAAATATAATATATCTTGGAACAGGGAATTTTTTACATGGAACGAGAATTCTTTAAAAGAATTCTATGTAATTCGAATTGAGAAGAAAGAAATGTCAAAGTTTCCTCTTCCAAATTTTAGAAAAAGAAAGTGCTTCAAGTAGTTTTAAAAGTAGAAGTATTGTTTCAAAGAGGAAATATTTCTAAATTATAATTGAAAATTTTATTAGATTGATCGTTAAGAATTTATTTTTAATTTATTTAAAAATTCAACTACTTGTTGTTAAAAGTAAAACTCTTTTGTTAAAAGTCGATTTTTTTGTTTGTAGATTCAATATTCTAATTGAAAATTCATCTCTTTAAAAAAAAAACTTTGTTCAAAATCATTTTTTTTATCTAAAAGTTTGAACTATTCGAGTATAAAATTGAACTATTTTGATGAAAATCCGGTTTTTTTTTATTTTATTAAGAATTAGATTTTTAACTGAAAATTCAACATCTCTATTTTTGGTTGGAAATGTATATTTTTTGGATGAAAATTTAACTGTTTGCTAGAAAATGAGCATATTTGGTTAAAAATTAAACTATTTCTTTGAAGACTTATGTACTCTTATGATTAAAAATTCATCTTTTTGGTAGGTATAAAATTCACCTATTGCAGTTGAAGGTTCATCATTTTAGGTCAAAATCCATCAGTTTGGTTGAAAATTAATTTCTCCAACTAAAATTTTTACAGTTACATATTTTATTCAAAATTTATCTTTTCTAGTTCAAAATTTAACAATTAGTCTTAAATTTTGTACATTTTGTTAGAAAATAGATTTTTTTGTAAAACATAATCATTTTCTTTGCAAATTGTCTAATTATCATTCCAGTTGAATATTCCATAATTGTAGCTAAAAATTCCTCTTTTTGGTTGAAAATTTATCTTTCGACTAATAATGTAATTATTCCATTTTTGGCTTAAAATTTATCTTTTCTAGTTAAAAATTCGTCTTTTTTGGTTGTCAATTGATTTTTTAATGTTAAAACATAATTATTTCAGTTTTGATTGACAATTTGTCTTTTTTAGGCAAAATTAATTTTTTTTGCAAATTCAACAATTTCAGTTAAAAATTCATTGGTTTAGTTGAAAAGATATCTTTTTGGTTTAAAATTCTAATATTCCAGTTGAAAATTCATTAGTTGAAAAATTGTATTTTTTTCTTAAAAAATTGATCTTTCTATTTGAAAATTAATCGTATTGTTCGAATATTAATTCTTTTTTAACAATTCATCTTTTTGGTTGAAAATTCAAGTATTTCAGTTAAATCTTCATAATTTTATTTGAAAATTCATCTTTTTGGTTTCAAATTTAACTATTCCAGTTGAAGATTCATAATTTAATTTTTTTTAATAATTTATTTGACAATTTTTTACTTTGTTTTGTTAAAGGATGTTAACATAAGAGCTTGCATAAATGCTGTAAATAATAATTATTTATTTTATCATTAATTATTTTCGATACTTTCCAGCGAATTGAATTTGGCAGTGGCTTCGCACGTATCGGACCGTGTTACTGATGAAGTAATTGAATCTTTATCGAGAAGTTATAAAACTTTGGTGAGGTTTCCTTTTAATTTCGCATGTTTATAAACTCCGAAGTATGATTTTTCAGACTACAATTCTTTAAATCTTTCATTTAGATTGGAGATTCGGAATGTAGAACGAGAAGCAGCACGCCCGACGTTCTGCGACCAAGTGCCGGTTCCATGAGTAGTGGCAGTGTTATTGGTGTCGCAGTAGGACCTCAATCACTCAGTATTGGTAGATCCAGCCTCGCTTCAGAAGAGGAGAGCACTGCAGAGAATTATTCCTTAACTAGCACATTAGGTCCATGTATTAACGATCCTTCGCCAATGGTAAGATAATTGATTTAATTTACTGAAATTAAATCGCAATTACGCTCTCATTTTTTTCATGCAACTCAAGAAATTGGATTACCTGAATCTCGTAAGTATAGTCTAACCATAAGAGTTCATTGTTCTCAAAGTAGACATGAGATGTTTGCAAAGTAAAAGCAAAAGATAAGATCTATTATTTTTATAGTTTTGATTGATTATTAATTTATTTATCGTTTGCTGTCTTATTGATTAATGGCAATTTTGTTAATTATGGATTTATTTATTTAGGCTACACCGCATTTGTCAAATAAACGGAAGAGTTTGCATGGGAGAAAATTAAGGCCTAAATCGGTGGTAGATTCGGTTGAAGGTCTCTCGGCTGATGATATTCCAGACTTGCTTCCGTCTCTTCCAAAAGGTCAAACTGAAGGTAATTTAAAGGGTGCAAATAAACAATTTTCAAAATTACAAATTAGATTCTATTTGATAGTTTTTTTTTCTCATGAATTGGCCTTTTTCAGGAATATCTGAGAACGAACATTCTTTGACGGAATCTTTAGACTCAGTTTCGGAATTACCGAATACAGTTGGACAGCAATTACAGCATCTCGTCAAGTCCAGACCTCGAAGAGCAAAAACGAGAGCGCCTTCTCGACCAATGTTGCGACCGGATCAACAGCCAGATGGACTTACTCTTGGGGAAGGCCTTGATGTTTTCTTTCGGCCAACAACGCCCACAACTCCACTTATTTCGCCTACAAGTGACGACAGGTAATTTTAGAACCAAATTTATACTCCTTGTTTATTATCTTTGCCAATTAACAATATTAATCTTTCAAAAATACTTTCAGTTTCATTTTTATTTAAGTTTGTTTTTGTTTGATTTTATTTTGATTCAATTCACTTTTTACTCCTTAGCTCTCTACACATCTTCCCCCCTACCGAAGGGAGTCCCAATTTATCTTCCAACAGTCAAAAAAGCATTCCACCAGACGTCGAAAAAAAATACGGCTGTAGTTCTCCAATGTTAAAAACTCTTCTTGAGCCAGCACCGCGTTCAAGATCCAGCGACAATCTTGAGAAATTCTCTCCTCTCATTGGCAGAAGATCTCAAGGCGATTCTCCCTTGACTGCCTCGCCCTTAGCACGTCGTATGATGAGTGAAAATTCGCATGAGAAGACCCTGTATGAAGGAAGTGCGGAATCAGGTATCAACGAAAGTATGTCCGAGTCATTGCAAAGAAATACTCTGCCAATCGTGGGCTCAAGTATGACTTCACGCCCTGCATTGAGAGACGCGAATACGGAAGAGAATGGGAGATCTTTGCAAACTAGTGCTAGTTTTAGTTCCTCGGACAGAGATACTGAGTCTCGACGAGCGCTTATGAAGAGAGCAGATACCGAGAAGACGGGACAGGTGTCTTCTGTTAAATTGAGGTCAACGGCCTTCGATCTTAAGAGTCCGACAAACGGCGCTGGTTCAAAAAATCTTTACAGCGATACTTCCAAATCTCCGGTATTGAAATCGTTCACTAAAGGAAACGGTCTTAATTCAAAGATAACCCCGCCAATCACGGCACCAAAACCAAGGCCTTGGAGTATGGCTACGGATAGAAAATCAGGTGAGAATAATTTGGAATTGAAATATTAGGTGCGCTAGTGCCGGGAACTAGTGAGACCAGTTAGAGTTAATACTTTGCCACATGAGCATTATACGCTTTTTATCCACAATTTTTTTTCAAAACATTATTAGTATCAATACTTCCGCGTGATTGATCTTCA
>NC_046663.1:79136985-79148002 GCF_010883055.1 Belonocnema kinseyi
AATTGTGGATAAAAATTAGGGGAAATTAAACTGCTCGCATGATAAAGTATCACATGCTCTTAAAGCGATTTTACTTTTTTGAAGGTTTTAAACAATTCTTATGTACCTGGAAAACCCCGAAAACGTAAGGACATTTTTTTTAAGCCAGGAATAGGAATAGCTTTATATTAATGGATTTAATTATTTTTATGGAAATTCAACTCTTATTCAAAATTCGCCTTTTTGTGTTGAATTCAGTTGAATGTTCCATCATTTTAGTTTGAAAATTAATCTATTTGGTTGAACAATAATATTTTACCTGAAATTTTAACTATTCAATTTTTTGTCGAAAATGTTACCTTTTTCAGTAATATATTCATGAATTTTGTTTAAATTTAGTTTTATTGGTAAAAAATAAAAAATTTTATTTCAACTTCAACTATTCGAATAGAAGAATCATAATTTGAGTAAAAATTCAACACTCTGGTTACAAATTTAACAATTTTTTGAAAATTCGCTTTTTTTCTTGCAAATAAGTTTTTAAAACTGAAAATATAACCATATCACATTTAGTAAAAATCTATACTTTTAGTTAAAAATTCAATTATTTGGCTGAAAATTTTTAGCTGATTGACGTATTCATTTTTTGGATGAAAATTTATCTTTTTGAGTTGTAAATTCATGAATTTTGTTGAACATTCGATTTTCGTAGATATCGATTTTCTTGATTGAAGCGTCAACTATTTCAGTTCAAAATCAATCATTTTAGTTGACAATTCATTCTTTTTGGTTTAAAATTAAAGTATTCCAGTAGGAGGTTCATAATTTTAGTTAAAAAGTAATTGCATTGGTTAAAAATGTTACTTCTTTTATGAAAATTAATGTTTTTTGCAAATTATTTTTTTTTAACGGAAAATTTAGCTACTCCATATTTGTTTGAAAATTTATCTTTTTTAATTGAAATTTCAACTATTTTAGTTACAGATTTATGGTTTTAGTTAAAAAATGTATCTCTGATTAAAAATGGTATTATTTTGTTGAAAAATTATTGCTGTTTTGTTGAAAATTCAACTATCCCGGTAGAAAATTCATCATTTAAAAAATGTTAGCCGTAGTGAAAAATTGAACTATTTTCTTTAAAAATGATGTATTTTATTGCAAATTTGCTTTCCGGCTAGAAATTTAATCTTCTTGGTTGAAATTTTATCTTTTTTGTTGAAAATTTTAATATTTCAGTTACAGATTCACCTTTTTGGTTTAAAATTCAACTACTCCTGAAGGATATTTATAAATTTTGTTTAAAATTCATCACTATGGTTACAAATTCAATTATTTTGTTGTGAATCCATTTTTTGGTTTGAAAATTATTTTGTTAACTAAAAATTTAGCTAGTCTATGTTTGTTTGAAAATTTATCTTTTTCAGTTATATATTCAACTATTTGGTTGAAAATTGAGGTATTGTGTTAAACTATCATCTTTTTGGTAGAGAATTAGTATTGTTGGTTGAAACCCGCCTTTCAGTAGAAATTTCATCTATTTATTTACAGATCCATGGTCTTAGTTTAAAATGCATGCCTTTGATTAAATATTGAATTATTTTGTTATGAATTAATTTTGTTTGCAAATGATTTTTTTTAACTGAAGATATAGCTGTTCCTTATTTGGTTGAAAATTAATCTTCTTTAGTTAAATATTCAAGTATTTTGTTGAAAATTTAGGTATTTTGTTAAAATATCATCTTCTTGGTAGAGAATTAGAATTCTGGGTTAAAATTTCGCCTTTTACTTGAAATTTCAGCTATTTTATTGACAGGTTCATGGTTTTAGTTGAAAACTTATCTCTCATTGAAAATTTTATTATTTTATGAAAAATTATTGTTGTTTCTTTGAAAATGCAACTATTCTTGTAGAAGATTCATAATTTAAAAAATGTATTACCGTAGTGAAAATGCATTTCTTTTGTTGAAAATTCGTCTTTTTGGGTAAAAATAATCGAAAATTCAAATATTTGGTTAAAAGTTCATGTCTTTTCGAAAAGGCAAGATTTTTACTTGGTAAGTTAGGAATTTGAAGCGTTTTTAATTTAATTAGAGAAGAATATATTTCCTTATTTTCTTTTTAATTATTATTCAAATTCGTGGACTTTACAACGAAATTCAAGAAATTTTTAAACATGTTTTTTATATTATTCAATTCTTTTATAGTGATAATATAGTTCAAAATATCTTGTAATATAGTCGGTTAAATAAACTCGCAAAATTGTGTACATATTCCGAGTCGATTGTGACCTGGATTTATCAGCGAATCTTTTCACGTTTTCTGATCGAACTGTTTTTATTAAGAAAAAAATATTTTACTATGCCATTTAAGTTTGAATACCAGTCAATACATTATAAGCTTAACTTCAATTGTAATTAATGCATATAGAAAAAAGTTTAAATGTGCAAACAGGAAATGTTGATTTAGACGGTATAAGGTGAGAAATCCACGTCACACTTATATTTTCCGATAAATATTTAGTTTTATTATTCCACATTTGTTTTTAAGCACAAATTAAAATGCATATGTGGCTAGAAAAAAGTGCTCATGTATTATTATTTTATTATTATTTGGAATTATTGCTGATCGAAGTAATTATATTTCACTTGCAGGTGAATTTAATTTACTCAGCGATGGTTCGAGCCCAAATACTTCTGCGGGTAACACACCGGATTCAGGAGATGCTTTAGATGAATCAACCGATAGTGGAGTTAGTGGCCCAGCCTCTCTACCGCCTACGTTATCTGGAAGTAGCACGACAAGTTCTCTAAGTAATTCGAGCGTGGAGAAGAGATCAGTCAGGGAGTTAGCAGCCAGCTTGACCAAAGGAAAGATGGATAATAAGAAGGAAAATGGTGAGATTAGCGCGATGAACCCCATTTTTGCACGGAAATTAAACAATAGCTTGCAATTTACTAGCGTCATATTCAGATAGGCGTTATTTTTATTATTTTATCGCTAGCATTAATCAACCCTGCATGTTGAGCTTTCTTTTACCATTATGGCTGTACATATTTTAGAATTTACCGCACCCGAAGCATGGAGGTCGGTGCTTCGTCGTTCTGTCAAGCCATCGCCCGCGAAGGTATTACATTTATTTTTATTTTATTAGTTATTTAAGTTATTATGCTTCATCCCAAATTAGATTTATTTATTTATTCAATATATGTATATTTTTGGAATATTTATTTCATCATGGCTCTCACTGAACTGAAAAAAACGAGAAATGATTTTATTTTGTAACCTGGATTTTTTCTAATTTATAATGTTACAATTTTAAATGATACATTATGACAACATCACATTATAACAACATCAAATTTTAAAGCTTTGAGACTTTGATTTGTAAATGTGCAGTTAGTAAAATTTTTCAATTTCAAAATTTTCAATTTGCAGTGCCTAATTCTAAAACTATTCACTACTAGTTTAAAAACCCTCACATTTTTAATCGTTCTTTTGCAAACTAAACAAATTAAAAATTACAGTTTTTTTAATGTTTGCATAATTTTTAAATAAAGAGCATCTGAAATTGGCAAATTTGTTCAGATTTGTATGCTAGTACTGAAACTTTTCTAAGTTTGGCATTCAGATTAAAAGAAATGAAGGTTTTTGGCGATTTTTATTTGGTTATTTTTCCATTTTTTTAATTTTCTGCTCGAATTTATTTATTTTGCAACTATTTTAGAAGTATATTTTTTCAATTTTTAAAAGCTTGCATTTTTAAATAACAATGACCGAGAAAAAATTGTATAGAATTACCTGGATTTTTTCTTATATTTTTATAACAAGTTAGTTTAGTTGTTATTACTTTTATCTCATGCAATTTTTATTTATTGTATTTTTTGCTTAGTTGTTAAAAAATTGTCCTGTTTTACATAGTTATATTTCCACGAATATCAGATAAATTTGTACTGATCACGGTAAGTTCGTCCATATTTATAGATTATTTCAAAATTGAAGCTTCCACTAATTTTTATTTTTTTAGATAATTTTATTAATAATATATGTGGATGTTTGCAACTAATAGAGTTCGTAATATTTCATGAGAATATTATATTTAAAAAAAAAATAAGTTTATAAAATATGGAATCTCTGAGATAAATTTTAAGTAATTTTACTAGAAAAACGAACTATTACATGCCTGAACAATCATTTCCGAAACAATAAATTTGTTATGAAATAATTGGGCAGTCATATCAAGATCAAGAATTATTCATATAATATGTATTTTAATCTGTCATTGCAGGCAGCGGAAGCACCGAAAACGGCTGAGACACCCCAAATAAGTGTTAAGTTGCGTCGCACTTCGTTTTTGCGTGACTCGAACTTCAATTATGACAACGACGTAGTTGACGTTTGAATCCATCAGTTTGATATTTATTAACGATTGTGTCAATCCTGCATTTTTTTAATCACAAAACGAATTTTATTCTTTAAACATAAACAAGAATAAGAATAATTAACTAATACATTCCAATACTGCATCGATGCCATATTGAGGGAAGCAGGAAAAGATTAATTTCTTTTTCTAAATACTGATACTCACGCGCCGCAGTCGTAGCAATTCCCACTTGATTATAAATTTAGTACTTAACTGGAACGAAGGTAAAAGTCTCTGTACATATTGAATGTTCCTTCGCTTAAAAGAAAGACATAACTTAGAAAAAGATAAAACCGTAAACTATACACGAGGCATTTTATTGACAGACTTTTTCGCATCAGAAGCAGTATTCTCGTAAAATGATAACGGAAGAGATCGAAATGCATGTGAATTTCAAACCCAACACTGCTCTTTCTTACATTAGTCACGAAAGTAATTTTATTTTAGTAATATTTCATAGTAAGGTCAGGTTTCCCTTTTCTCATTGCATTATTCGCAATGGATTCCAGCATAAGTGCCTACCTTTTTTTCAAATTTCTTCACTTAAATATGTTTTACCTATCGGAAGAGTCTTCCAAAGATAAGGCATCTAGACATAACACGATTTGGTTCACTCGGGTCAAATGCTCGAGTAACCTACTAGCTTATGTTTGTAGAAGCAGATGAGTAATTCGGAAATAAGTCACTCTGCTAATGAAAATTTCATATTATAATTATATAGTGATTTGACGAATGACTTCGTAATCAATGAAATCGTCACATTTACATTCTCCAAGAAAACAAAGTATTTAATTCCGGCGATAAATCTATTCCGGCTGAATTTAAGGCGGATTGTATTTAAAGTTAAGACAAAACTATAGTTGTCCGAGTCATAGTTTATATATAGATATATAATTAGTAATTTAATGTAAATTTCATGGGATATCCCTCGGAAGATGTACATTATATTGTGATTTGTTGGTTTTTTAATAGCGAATGATATGTGTGTGTGCGTGTGCGAATGTAAATACTTTATGTAAACTAGTTCTGTACTTTTGAGAGAAAGTGTATTAATCACTTAGTAAGTCAGTATGAACTTTATTCTACGAATTCGGATTCCGAAAATTCAATGTCAATATTCATGTTTTATATCGATGTTGAAATTTTGAATCAGGTCTACTACGGATGAACTTTGCTCGAAATTCTTCACTTACGAAAACAAAAGTCCTTTTAAAGAAAACTTTAGTTTTCATTTTAAGAATATCTGAAATGTGCAATACGTGCAATTTAATCAAATTAGCAAAGTTTATTTTCTGCAATTTATTGATTGGATTAATTTTCCATCCAAAGTTTTTACGAATTATGACCATGTCTTGAGAATGTTTTATTTTAGCGAGTGGGATTTGAATAGTTTGTTTTAACAGTTTTATAAAGAAGGGAGTTTTTGCTTATTTTTATTGTGAATTTATTTCCTGTTATGCAAGCATTTTTCAAAGACTGTACGATGAAAGTATTTAAATCAATTGGACATCATACATTTCTTCTACACCTAAAAGTAGGACAGTTTTTTAAAAATGTTTTTAGTATTTAGAAAGTATTGAAACCATTTTACAGTTTTTAATTCTTCCACTCTGTAGTATGCACTATTTTTATTACGCAGCTTCGAAATTAATGTTAAGCTTGTGTCAATTTTGTCGCTAAAAGGTGTTTTTGAAATCGTTTGAAAAAAGATTTTATTGTGACACATTTTGTAATTATAAAGGACTTTTATATGTATATTCAACTGCGTAATTTAAGTACGATATGATAGGTTAGGAGAATAATAATGAATTTTAGAGTAAAATATATTTAGAAGTTCGAACTAATTAATCGTGATTTAAACATACTTCCAAAATTCCAGTAACTGGACGTTCATTTCCATATTCAAAAAGTTCCACCCCATACTTAAGGAACAAAAAAAGAATGCAATTTTTACTATTATAAATTATTTTTTTAATTGGTATACATATTAGAAAAGTTGATCATTTTACAAAAACTTTTCTCTTTAGAAAAACGTATCACTTTCTCCGTTAGAAAGTAGTTATAGGTATTTTTCTTTTCCTAAAATTTGCCTTTATTATTATACAAAAACCGTATTTGAAAATGTTTCAATGATTTTTGAATAGAAACCAAGAATGAAAACAAAAAGTTAAACGATGTACGATTTTTAAATACCAAAATAGTTGTAAATGTGTTGAAAGTTGTATAGACAACGTGAAATCCGGTGGTGACTATACCGTTTACTTCCAATTTTTCGCTATTTCTCGAAAGAAAGAAAAGAAACTGGAATTATCTAATGGAATTCCCGATGCAAAATAAGATAGAATGTTGCTTCTTTTGACTGTTAAAAAAAATCTAGTAGCTATTGGGAATGGTGGTCTACCATTTCGCCACCTGGTAACGAAAGCTGGAACTAGCAAGAGTAGGTATACGAGTTCTCACCTAACTTTTAGATCAGATTTTTAAATAGTAAATATTTCATGTATAAATTAATAAAAATTTACTTTTGAGTACATTTTTTCTTCAAAACAATTCTATTTAAGTTTATAATCTTTTGAAAATCACAATAAATAGTACAATTATTTTTTTTATAGAAAAATATTTCTACGAGAAAAATGTGTTTTTTCACTGTATAATATGTAAATTCTATATAAAACCCTTTGTTTCCGATAAAGACTTATTTTTATTATCCAATAAATACTTTAAATTCCACAAAAAAAATGTTCAAACACTTCTATACGCAAATTAAAATGCATTTTTAAAATCGCACCTATTTTTCTAGTTCGGATTGTTGTCGCCAGGTGACGTATCGTAGTTTAACCATTCTCAATTATCACGTAAGAGTATCGAGTTATTTCGGATTTTTCCAAGTCCCCGTCGCGTGTTCAAAGAATCGACAAAAGAAGTTTCTTATTTTGCAACGCGAATAAAAAACTATGCCTGTAACGTATCTTTTATAAACCGGGCCTACGTCATGTTTCAGCAGCCAAATAAATAATTAAAACAGAAATTAATCTGGAGTTTTGACTAATTAGATACTAGCATTATTATACTCTTAGTACAGCGCGCGAAAAACATTGCATTGTCAATTAAAACATACAAAAATATAGAATAGGAAAAATTTAAGATTTCAGGGTATGCAAGGAATTCAGAGGATTTCCGAGAATTTAACTAATTCCAGAAATTCATAGAATTCAAACAATTTGAGGAATTCATAACTTTTGAAGAATTCTGGAAATGTAGAATATACAAGGATTTCAGGAATTTAGAGAATTTTTGGGATTTCTGAGCATTTAGGGAATTAAAGAAATTCGAAATAATCAAAAAAATTAAAGATTTTAGGCAATTTGAAGAATTTTCGGAATTTCAGATCATTTAGATAATTTAGTGAATTTAAGGAATTCAGGAGGTTCGTAGCATTAACTAAATTTAATAAATTCATGAAATTGAACAAACTGAAAGAATTCAAAGAAGTTGAGGAAATCATAAACTTTAATTTAAAGATTTCAGGAAATACAGAATATTGCAGAGTTTCAGGAATTACAGAAATTTGGTGATTTCATATCATTTTGGGAATTCAAGGAATTCAGAATATTCAAGAAATTCCAAGATTTTAAGGAATTTGGAAATTTTTTGGTATTTCAGATGATTTAGGGAATTTAGAAAATGTGAGGAAATCAAAATATTAAATGAATTCAGAGAATGATGAGAATTTCAAGTGATTTAGAGCATTAAAAGAAATTCATGAAATTGAAGGAACTGAAAAAATGCAGAGAATAAAAAAAATTCAGGAATTGAAAATATTCATGGATTTCAAGGAATTAAGAATATTAGATTATTTTATGTAATTCAGAGAATAATAAGTATTTTTTAAACATTTAAGGAATTTAAAATATACAAGTTAAATTCAGTATATCATGAGAATTTCAGGGATTTCTGAGAAGTCCAGGAATTCAGAGAATTACTAATAATCAAGAATTCAGAATCAGAATATTCAAGAATTTTCAAGTATTTCAGAGAATTTTAAAAAATCCCAGGGATTTCCGAATATTTGGAGAATTTCATAGCAATTAGAGAAAAAAGATAATTTCGGAAATTTAGAGAATAACGGAGTTTAGATAATTCAGAGAATTTGAGGAATTTAAAATATTTAAAGAATTTGAAAGATTTAGAGAATCCATAATATTCCAGGATTTCAGAGAAATCGATTTAGAATATTAGTATAATTCAGAAAATCCAGAATAGAGCATACAGAGATTTTCAGGTAATCTGAAAAATTGTCATCGCTCCAAATTTAGAACTATTGATTTTTTTTAATAAATATGATTTCTTAATTTTTATGTTTTAGAAGCTGTACATTTTTTTATTTTTAAGGTTATAAATTATATATTTTACATTTTTCAACAATTTTAATTTAAGAGTTTAAAAACTTTTATATGCTTTAAATTAAAAAATGGTAAAATTGATTAATTTTCAGTTATAAGTGCTTAGTAGTGAAATTATTAAAATTGACAGGTTTTTTACTATCGAATACTTTCAATTGGGATGTTTTAAATGATTGAAATTTTTAATATAAAATTTTTTTAATTTCAAACGTTTATTCAAGCAATTAATCATTTAACTAAGTATTGGTTTACGTTATTATTTTTCAACTGGCTTAAATTCTTTTCAATCAAAACTGCTTAATTTTAGACTACTACAGTTTTCAAAAATTTAACGTTAAAAATTTCAAGCTGAAAGCTTCAAGAATCAATATAAGATAAGCGACTTGTAGAGTGGCGAATTGACCGGGAAACCGGGAAATGATCGGGACTTTAATTTAAAAACCGGAAATCTACTTCTGGTAGCAGTAAAATTCAAGTTTTCATTATTTTAATAATTTTGGTCAATTTAGAAAAGTTATTTGTACTTTACCTACAGTCGCGGGGCTTTATTACTTATATTTTACATTTTTTTTATTTTAGTTTTTTAGATTACTAATAAATTAAGAATTTACGTGAAGATACTGAATATTAGTAAAATTGTTTATTCATGTGCAACTGCCATTTAATGAAATTTATTTAACCTCGCAAATTAAAAAATTTTACCGTGTAACACCTGAGAAATGACCGGCTTTTTGATTAATTAAAAAGAGACCTTATTATATTATTTCAAGAATAATTTTGTAATCTGTGAGATTTTTTTTCGCTGATTTAAATTTTATAATCGAATTTATGATATTCCAAACATACAGAAACAATCAGTTTCTTAATTTTTTCAACAAATGCATTTATCACGTTCCTCAGCTTTCTCACCATTTATACTAATCTGAACAGAAAATGTTAGAAAATAATTATCATTTTATTTGAGGACAGGAAGTTTCCGTAAAGAAATATAACTTGAAACAGGGAATTTTTTACATGGAACGATAATTCTTTAAAAGAATTATATGTAATTTGAATTTAGAAGAAAGGAATTTAAAAGTTCCCTCTTCCAAATTTTAGAAAAAGAAAGTACTTCAAGTAGTTTTAAAAGTAGAAGTAGAGTTTCAAAAAGAAAATATTCCTAAATTGTAATTGAAAATTTTATTAGATTGATCGACACAATTTTTTTTTGCTTATAAATTCAACTGCTTGTTGTTAAAAGTTAAACTTTTTTTATAAAAAGTAGGATTTTTTTGTTTGTAGATTCATTATTCTAATTAAAAATTCATCTCTTTTGAAAAAACTTGGTTGAAAATCAATTTTTTATCTAAAAGTTTGGACTATTCTAGTAGAAAATTGAACTATTTTGCTGAAAATCCGTTTTATTTATTAAGAATTAGATTTTTAACGGAAAATTCAAGTTCTCTATTTTTCATTGAAAATTTATATTTTTGGATGAAAATTCAATTATTTGGAAGAAACTACAGTTTTCAATAATTTCACGTTAAAAATATCAAGCTATAAGCTTCAAGGTTCAATTCAACATAATAAATCCTACTTTTTTGTATATAATAAACTAAGGAGCTTAAAGACTCCCCTTACAGCAATAGAATATAGTCGGATATCCTATTCCCGACAGGATTCACTTTTCCTTGAAATGAAACAATTGTAATTGTAATATATTTTAAGAATGTCATTATTTTTACTGAAACTGACATCAGAAGTCAATGTCTTTATGCGAAGTATTTTAAGTTATTTTCAGTTAATAATTTTATTTTGTTGCGCAATTTAAAAGATTTAAAATTTATTTTAAAGAATTTGATATATCATCCACTGAACATTATTATTTTCATTTTACACTGTGTTTCTAAACCTTAAATAGTAAAACGAACCATATAAAATGAAATAATAAAAAAATAAAAAAGTATCTCTACGAACCAACTTTATATTGCGAAGGAAATGTATCATCAGTGAACACTTTTAAATTATAATATTATTATTAGTAGAAAAATTAATTGAAATGATTCATGTAGATTTTGAATTTCCCGCTGAAATGTTGACATTCGCATTCTTGCCGCTACGAACAGCACCATCAGTATCATGTCACAACCCGGGTATCGCGTCCTCTATATATGTCGCGATATTACCGGCCGGACTCGAAAGGTAAACGTGGATCCGTTTAAAAAATTTAAGACCT
>NC_046663.1:79148102-79156337 GCF_010883055.1 Belonocnema kinseyi
TTAGCGATTAGGCCTTTATGGTGAGGAGGTGTTCTTCTTTACCATGCAAAAAGGGTTGAGTTCTACATGATCCCATAACTAGATGAGCGCGGGATACGCGATTATCACAATCATAAAATGCGCGGTTTTACAATTTGAAATAAATGAAATATAATGCGTGTACTTTTGAATTGAGAATAAAATGTCTTTCGAGAAAATATTGGCAAAGCAACAGTCGGGCAAGTCGGTATGAAGAGAAATAAAATATCTTTAACGATAAAGCATTGTTTCTGTAAATAAAATGTCAAGACTAGTATGATGAATGTGAACGAATGTATATTTAAGTTTAAATTTTAGCATCATGTTCATTTTACGAAAGAAGTATTAACTTTCGACAGCAGGATGTATAATTTAGATTTTATTTTCGAATCGTCGACATAGAGTCGCCGTTTCAACAATAAAATAAAACGAATTGAAAAATGTCTCGGAAATGTTAGGTTTTGATATAGGACTCGATGACAGAACTGTTTATAAAAAAGTCACACTTGGAATCTATCGCACTCGCTGGATTTTCCTGAGAATAGAGGGTTACTGATTACGCAATCCATAGTTGGGTTTAGGAGGCTAAGAAGAAATATAGAATTTTAGAGTAGGGTTTAGGGCCAATGTATAATCAAAGAATGTATGGAAATGTGGGGGAAGCTGAGGACCTCTGCGACGGCATCAAAGCTCCCGACGATGAAGTAAAGGAGCAGAAGAATCTGGTACACAGCCGCGGCTGTTTATTGATTCATTAATAAAAATTGCAGTTTTATTATCTTTTTTTAAACCTTAAATTGAATTAATTATTTTTATTTAAGAAGATTTCCAGTCAAGGATTTCATCGCTGGAGTTGGGTTCCCAAACCCTTAATTGTGGAAACGGACTCGCCAATTTTAAATTTCCATATATAAAAAGTTGAAGGCCTATTTCAAAATTTACGTCTTAAATATTCCAACTTTTCGCGCCTAAATAGAGTTCCGCTCGTTAAAATATATATACATCAGTGCCCTCTCGACGTTAATTTGCAATGACGCTCCGTGTGACGTAACTGACTGAAGGCAGGACCAGCAGTACAGTGCAGTTTTGGTAAACTATACTATATAGTCTTTGGTACAGTTGGCAATGTTATAAACTTTTTTAAAGTTTAGTTTTACTAATTAAAAGGGATATAAAAATGTCGCGACAAAAGTTGGAAAAGGCCGCAAACGGTAACAAGTGTGAAACCAGTGTATGGACGCGAGCAGTTACAGCAAATTCTGAGTGGCCAGATAAAGTAAACATAACCTCATTTTGAAATGAGAAATGGATTTTCACCTTTCCACGTGATATTTTTTTTAAATTGCCTAACGTGTTTTAATACTTTCAGGAAGAATTTCTTGATGTGATATATTGGTCTCGACAAGCCATTGGAATAATTGTTGGCATTGCATGGGGATTTATACCTTTGAAAGGCTTTTTAGCTCTTTTATTGTGAGTATATTTCCATTTGTTTTCATATACATAATTTGTGTAATTGACCGTTCCAGTACTTTTGTATAAATTTTGCATTTATTACGTAGATAGGTAATACAACCCAAATACAAGAGTTCAAAATCAGGAATTTTTTGTGTTATTTTAATCATAAAATACTTGTATATTTTTCAGATTTGCCTTAGTAAATACAGGATTGACTTATTTATACTTCAGTAGCTTTCAGCAAGTAGATGAAGAAGAATTTGGAGGAGCATGGGAACTAACGAAAGAAGGATTTATGACCTCCTTTGCAGGTTTTTTGGTAAGTATCATATGACTTAAATCTAAATTAGACAATGCAGTAGTAACCATTTTTTAAAAATATTATTAGCAGTGATGGGTAGTAACTTTTTACAACAAGCTAAGTTACCGAAAAGTTACGTTATTTTAAACTTTTAGGGTAATTTCGTTACTTTAAAAAAAGAACTGTTAAAGTAACTTATTTACGATTTTTGCAGTAAATTGATTGAGCTATTTGGATAAAAATTCGTCTTTTGGTTGAAATAATATAAACTTATATTTTTCTTTGAGGCATCATCTATTTTGGTTGAAAATTCATGTATTTTGCCAGAAATTTAAACTATTTGGTTCAACAGTCATTTTTAAATTGAAAAGAAATATTTTCGGTTTGAAAATGAAACTGTTTTTTTTTTTCATTCCTTTTTTTAGTTTGAAAATTTAACAGTGTTCAGAGGCATTTTTTCTGGATTAGTTAAAAATTCAGCTTTTTCGTTTCAAAATGTATCTCTTTTGGAAACAAACTCTCATATTTTTTGGTTGAATTCAACTGTGTTTGATTTCAAATTAAAATATTTTTTGGCTAAAATAATATGATCTATTATATTTTTTATTGACAATTCATTTATTGTGGTTGAAAATTCGTGAATTTTGTTAAAAATTCATGTATATTGGTAGAAAGTTCAACTAGTTGGTCAAAAAGTAACGAACATTCCTTTGTTGAAAAGTATTGTTTGTTGAAAAGTATTTTTTCTGTTTCAAAATCTGGTTGGAAATTTAACTACTTGGTTGAAAGTTTAACTACCTTGTTAAAAATTCAGTTGTTTGGATGACGGCCCATAATTTTCGTTGAAAATTGATCTCTTTTCGTTTCAAATTCGTTTTTTTTTCTGGGTAGAAAATTAATTATTTAGTTAAACCATTTCTTTTTAAATTTACGCTTTTGTTAAAAATTAATCCTTTTTATTTGAAAATGGTTGACAATTCAATTATTTGGTTGAAAATGAACTATTTTGTCGAAAATTAATATTTTATGTATGAAAGCTCAACTATTTAGTTGAAAATTCATGTATTTTGTTAAAAACTGAAACCATTTAGGTGGAAACTTTAACTATTTGGTAGAAAAGTAATTTTCTTTTTGAATTTAATCCTTTTGGCTTAAAAATTCAACTCTTTATGTTCAACTTCAAAACTATTCTTTTTGGGTTGGAAATTTATTTCTTCTGGTAAAAAATGTCATATTTTTTAATTAAAAATGCAACTGTTTGTTGCAAAATGTGACTGAGACATTTTTCTTGGTTGGAAATTCAACTCTTCTGCCGAAAATTGAACTATTTTGTTAAAAAGTCATATATTTGGTTGAAAATGCAATATTTTTACTTAAATGTTAGGAGTTTAAAGCGAAATTTAAGATTTGCATAGTAACTTGAACCGGGAGAAACAAGTAATTCTGGCGATCCTGCCAAACAATGCGGAAAAACAAAACCCGTTCAGAATCTGATGCCATGGGTAGAATATTCTGAGTGACATATCTATTATTCTATTTGAATTTTATTTTAAATATATATTGTTGTTGACTTTTCGAAGTATATTGTATATTTTTTATTTGCTTTAACTAATGCCTATTTTTTTTTTTAAATTAAGTTTTTATGAATTATCATCTTAGTTATTTTGATTTTCAAATTATAAAAATAAGGAAGTGAAAAAAGTAATTTTTCATGTAACTTGAATTTACTTTATCTAGTTAACTTTAACTAATTACAGTTTCAAGTAACGTAACTGTAACTCGTTACTCAAGAAAAAGGTAACTTACCCAACACTGATTACTAGTCTTGTAATTCAACTGAGTATTTATTCTTTGCGCGCAGGTAACATGGATTATAATATATTCGGGTCTACATTACGAATAAGCGAATTTTCTACAAAAAGCAGTACTTCAACCGTGATTGAAATAATGACAAATGGGCAAAGAATAATTATTGCCAATTTGTATTCACCTCTAGATTAAAACGTATCTGAGAGGAAACTGGTAGGAAGTGGAAAAATGTGCATTTATAGGAATCGATTGATTTTTAATTATATCTATATAATAAACAGCTTTGCCAAAATTGTTACACAAGTTTACATATATATACAAAAATAGATCTTTTAAGTTATAAATGTTGTAGACTGACAAATCTGACCTAAAGTCCTTTACATTTCAGCTGTTCTGTTGTTTGTCCAAGTTTCATTCGCACGATCCTTAATCAGAAAATTAATCTATTTTAACTTCGAATTTATCATAATTTTGAATTTATCATAAATCTGGAAAACAAACCATATCTATCATTTTAATTTGAAGACCTCAACCTATCATTACACGCTTTCGTCCACGTGCTCGAACTTCCTTTAATTTTTTAAGTACTTCGACTCCCTTTTCTTGTACCTTCTTCTTCACGTAAAATTCTAGGTAGCCATCGAGAATAGTGTTATTTAAATCGTGCATTGTAGAGTGGGCACTTTGTAAAGATCTTTCAAGCACATATAAGTCAACAGCACAATCTTCCACTGAGCAATTTACATGCGATAGGCCAAAGTCTATCAGTACTATTTGTTCTAAAAAGAAATAAATAAATTTATATTTCGTCGATATAAATGCCAGAAAAAAGCTATATTATGGACCGTCCATAAATCACGGGACCCTCAGGGAAGGGAAGTACCTTAAGCCAATAAAGTGACATTTTTAATTATAAATTTATTTCCTTACGAATTTTTTGTTAAATTGATCAAAATTTGTATTGATCTTTAGTTTAAATAAATAATTGAAAACATTTTAATTTAATTATTAAGTTAGATGGAAGTACTTCTCCATAATTAAATTTGTTTAATTTATAAAGGCAAGGCGATTTTTTTCGCTACACAGCGAAAATTCATTTCCTTTCAAAACGACACAAGATACGAAAAATTCAACGAAAAAAAAATGTTTGGCTCAAAAGCTCTAGAAAAATGTCACGTGATACTTTTTTTTACCTCGCATTACTTTCAAGATAAGTGCGAAAATATGTGTCCTTGAAGATTCATTTTTGTCTTAAGGCAATTTTATTACTTTTAATTTTTTATGATACATAAAATTGTATTGTTGACAAAAAAAATTGCCATCGAAATAAATGCCATGTTTTCGCAAAAATATCAAAAACAACGCGACAAAGAAGTATGAGAAGACATTTTTCCATAACGTTTTTAGAGAAACAGTGTTGTTCTTACGACTTTTTTGTTATCTAGTGTTATCTCTTCAAGTAAATTGACTTTCAATATTATCAAAACAACCGCCAGATTTTGAAAGAAGACAAGCATTTTTAGCAGAACCAGACAAGACAGTATAAATACCTAGTACCCCTAGTAACCCCTCAAAATTCTTTGAGATTCCGTAAAATCGCTTGAAATCTTCAAACTACCATTAAAATCCCTTGAAATTCTTTAAAATTCTTGCGAAATCTATGAAATCCGTTTAAAATTCAATGAAATCTTTTAAATCCGTGGGAATCTTTCAGTCTCTTAAAATCACTTAAAATATTTTAAGAGCAATTCAAAATATTCCGTTAAATCTTTTGAAGTCGTACGAAATCCTTTAAAATCCGTGGATAGATGTTTGAATATTTTGAAATCCTGTGGTATCATCGAAATCCCTTCAAATTTCTTGCAATCTTCGATATAACATTAAAACCCCATGACATACAATAAAAGTTTATAGAATAAAATACTTTAATATGTAAAGCTATGCATTTATTCACACTACTGTGTAATAAAAATTTATATGGAGATTTTTCATTTGAAGATACACAGGATTTTCGTATACTTTAAAATTCATTTGAATGTCACACAAAAAAATGTTATATTGTAAATAAAGCATTCGCAATTAACAGTTTTTTTAAAATCCATTTTAATTTTCCCTGTCATTTTATATATATTTTTTTAAAGGAAAAGTCATGTGATAATGGGTGGGAGGTGAGGGATCAGCAATGTCATGAAGGTCGAAAATGATCGAGAACCGATCACGTGATCTATGGATGGCCTCTTAATTAGTTATTGCAAGATATCTATACCTCTTCTAACAGTCTCCATTCCGAGATTGGAATCTCTCAAAAGAATATTGGACGTCGTTAAATCTCCGTGAAATATATTTTCAATGTGCAATCTTGCAATTAGATTGCCTAGAATTTTCGCTACTGACTTTGCCAATGGCCAGAAAGTTTCTTTTTGGTCTATATTCTCGTCTATGAATTTCTTGAGCGTTATCGTGTTATCTAAGTATTCCATGTAGATGTTTCGACGACGGTGGTCAACATAAAATATTGCTGGTGTTAATACACCTGTAAAAATTATCATTTAAACAATATTTATTGGTGATTTTTAACCGAATTGATCATTTGCAGGGCTCGGATCGTGCCACTCTTCTACTTTTTTTTTTAATGTGACTGAAGAAAAATGCAATTAATTCACTTTTTTCCGCATTTATCACAAGTTCGCTATACTTACTTTCAAGTTTAATCTCAATTAAAATTTTCAAATTAAAATTCAAAACAAAACCAAATTGTACTATTTTAACTGAAACTTAACCATAAACAATTAATGGTTCAGAGACCGGACTCTTCCAAAATATCATCATGAAAGGAGGCATCTATTCCAGTCAGATCTTGGGGTTTAGGAGTAGCCTGTATGGCAATGTTCCTCGTTGTCCTGAAATCGCTATTATCTCTCAAAAGTTGCCTGGTTTGCGCGGTTCTTAATGTCGCTTCCTCTATTTCGTCGGCAGATTATTCAAGCAACGGTTGGGGAAGCGCTCCGCGTACACATCCATTTTTGAAGAGGCAGGCACGTTTATTTCGTAATGACTGGTGCGAAACGTGCTGAAGCTCTGGGTGTTTCTGACACCATAGCGTTTGCATACGCGCCATAAATCCTCTGCGAGCAGGGATAATGTTGGCATCGTGTTAGCCTAGCATGTGATCCTTTATTGCACAAAAATGTGCAACTATATTATCTTCAGTTCTAATGCAGATATTAAAACGATTCAAACTGCAAACTGTAATTGATAAGCTCTGTATTTATTTTTAATCACCCGGAAGGATGTGTTAGTCTTCTTTTTTGTGAAAATCGCGATATTTTTAGAATTTTTTTTTTTTTTGAAAACAAGTTACAGAAAGCAGGGGGGGGGGGCCCGTTTTTTTTACTGCCGACCACTGGTCCCTTTCTTTGACCCGTGGCTAGATGTCATCCAAGCATTCAGACCCAGGGGTCGAAGAATGGCACCAGCGGTCGGCAGTAAAACAAAAAAGGCCCCCCTCTGCTTTCTGTCACTTGTTTTCCAACAAAAGAAAATGTATAAAAATATCGCGATTTTCACAAAAAAATAAGACCAACACGTCCTTCCGTGTGATTAAAAATAAATACAGAGCCTATCCATTACAGTTCGCAGTTTGAATCACTTTAATATCTGTATTAGAACTGAAGATAATATAGTTGCTTCAAGCTCATTAACGTAGAGCACTTTCAGCTTTCAAATGACCGTTTTTTTGTTGCGCTAGTATTTTTTTTGACTGAGTTGTTAAGCTTCAAAGGCAGATGCCTATAGTTTTCTCGCCGATAGTAAATCATTTTCAGCACCCCACTGTTTACCGACCCATTGTCGGTTTCTCTGCGCGTTCGATCGCTTTGAACCGAATCTACAACTTTTTGGTGGTTCTGTGGTGTAATAGTTGTTCTCACGAGAGGTTAAAAAAAGGGTTCGCCCGACCTTCTGGAGATCCGCATGCAAAGATAAGGCTAGATACTCTGAGAGGTCACCTGGTATTACAGAGTCACAGTTCAGACACTTCACCCAGGTGCCATTCAGTTTTCGATACGGTTGTTACGCCTCCGCTTTAGGGTTATTGCTTCGGGACCATCCCTGGACAATTTGTCCGCGAATGCTTAATAATTATTCTAACCATATTCAGCAGAAACCCTTGGTACATGGACCCACTATCCACAACCCGAGGACGCGTTTGGCGGCTTTGTCATATCCTCTTCGGTTCGATTCAAAAGGATTCGAAACCGAAGTTTAGTATATATATTTTAATTTAAAACAATTTATTTTCCTATTTTCGTGAAAAAGCACAATATTTCAAACTACACAGCCTCAAATTTGAAGCCTTAATATTGTTAAATAATGTCAAGTTTAAAAAGAATGACTCTGAACTTCAAAATTAATGTAAATTACAAACTTCTCTCATTTAAAAAAAATCCAAGTTGACAAGTTTAACAATTTAGAAAGAATTCAGGATCCTTAAAACAAAATCAATATTGTTAAAAAGTTATTTTAACTTTAACATATATTTTAATTGTGCAAAGAATATTTAAAAACCAATGAGAATTATATACTCTATATTCCTAAATAAGTAAAATTATGTTAACAGTCATTCCGTATCTTGTACCTTGAATTTATAA
>NC_046663.1:79156437-79160414 GCF_010883055.1 Belonocnema kinseyi
CCTGCAGCTGTTGCGCGAGTAATGGCTCTTGCCTCGCTTTTTATTTGATGACTGGCTAAAGTGTGATCAAGAATTTCATGTCTATACTTTTTCTTAAATCTGTGCTTTATTAATACCGGTCTGTTCAAATATGTTCCTTTATAAAGTCTGGCTTCAGCTCCTTGAGCAATCAATTCGTAATTTTCAAACGTAGGTTCCATTATGCACCTTGAGTTGCTTTCTGTAAAAATAGAAATATTAGACATTCTAAAAAAAGGGTTTTTATTATTAATTAAACTTTAAGGGAGTGATTTTCATTCCACAAACACAAAAAGAGAATGGAACATTTTAACTTGACAAAAGAGCGAAGCGTACCATTTATAAATAAATGATTTGAACTCTAAAAAGATACTTTGCAGTTTTTACCATTTCTCTACCAAAGCGATTCAGAAGAAGAGAGTACTATGTTAAATTGTAAATTTTATCACTAACTTATCGCCTGAACGTAATTGATGCTATTTACAAATATAATATTTCGATAAGAGAGGCCAAATGGGCGGTTTGATCTCTGCGAGTGTGAAGACCCAGCACTAGGACGAGGCGAAACCGAACCGTAAGGTGATTGGTGTGCCTTCACAAGAGCAGGGGGCCGCCCGTCAAGCCTTGTGTATCAAAATAATAATGCGAAACCTGAGATTTTCTAATGTTTACAAGCATCGAATATACGACAATGACAAGTGACTAATCTAACTTGACCCAAAACGATGTTCACATAATGCAAAAATATTTTAGTAACCATCTAGAACAGTTTGCTTACCGATGAAAGCATTCTTCTAACCGATGTTGGGGATTCTGTTCATCGCCTTTACGCAAAATGCGGAATCGACCATTTTCGATGTCTGTACAGTGGTCAATCGAGGGTTTTACATGCATATTTAAAGAAAAAGGAATTTTGCCATTTCAACATTGAATTTTACCATTTGAATAGCAACACATACTAAGCTCTTTGGCAATTTACCACCCGTATGGAATTTCTAAAACGTGTTATTTTTACTATCAATTTGCACATTTTAATATTTCGAATGTCACCTCGTCACGATTATTACCATGTAAAGCCGTAATGAGTACTGTTTCTCAATTTCTTAAGAAATCGCCGTATCTGAATGGCTAAAAATTGCAGTTCTCGACAAAAAACGATAGCATTTATTACAATTGATTTAAATGGCAAGTTTTGCAATTCTGTTTTGTCAACAAGTATTATGATAAGTAGTTTATATTGCTTAACACATTTTATTATTTGATCAAAGTGGCAAACAGTTTTAATAAAAATAGGATTTTCGGTAATTTTAATCAATTTTCTTGGTAACAATGTTCATTTACGCCAATAACTCGAAACCTTATTGTTTCTTGGCTTTACAATTAATTTAAAAATCTTAGTGGATTCAAAAAATATTTTTCGCTCACGAACCAAGATCTGATTGGATGCATTTTAATTGGTGTATGTTTTTCGCGGTTTCCGTATTTTTTGTTACACAAAGCGACGGAAATAGTGGTTTATGTGTTTTATATATGAAAACAAATTAAAAATAAAGACTAACTTTTTGGATACCAGAAATTACAGAAATTTTTGGAAATTTCTAGTAATTTGATGAATTAACGAAAATTTTCGGAAATTTATAATAACTTATCAATAATTTATGGTATATTATGCATTCCTATTGGTAGAATTACTACTCATAATCAATCTTTTAAATTAAACGCGATAGTGGGTTTACCACTCATGAAAACTGCCTTAAAAAGACTATAATACAGTTTTGAAGCGCAGTTCGAACTGTTCACCATAAGGAGGATTTTTATTTGCACTTGGTGGAATTTTTAAAAGAATTTCTTTGCTATCACCCGGCCCCATTTTCTTGTAATTCCCTTTTGAAAAATCTCAAAAGTTGAACCAAATCGTATAACATTTAGGGGTCACACAAAGACCATGAAGTTTTCCATTGATTTAACATGAGAAAAAGTCAACTTTTTGTCAATCTAATATTTGAACGCAATAATGTGTTACAAATATTTCGGCATTTCAGTATGTTGTTCAGAATTCGTCAGCGAATATGGACCAATCATAAATTTTGAGAGTGAATGATTTAATCCACTTTTATGGGTCTCAAAATTAAACCCCGTAAAAGACTAAATTTGAATTTTACGTTATAATACGGTTTATTAGCGCTATTTTTATTTATTTTTTTATAAATAATGAACATTAATCTGTAATTCAAGAAAATTCAGTCACCTGTTAACTAACTTTCAATTGTATAAATAATTTTAATTTGTTTCAACATTTGATTTTTCAGGTAAATCGCGAAATAAACGTATTTTATAGAAATTATGAGTTCTTTAATCATTGATAAGAGTAAAAAATTTGTTCAAATAATTTCACAATTGTTTAAGTAATGCGCGTTTGTTCGAGTACATATTTTACCTGAAAAAAGCAGGAGACTCATTTCGTTTTACCAAATTCTCGACAGATTTTAATATTTTTAAGTACTAATTTGTTTTCTAAGAATACTCCTATTTTTTAAATTTAATTGTTTAAACCATTAATTTTTTATAATATAATTAAATATAATTACAACATTATTTAAACTAATTATGTTATTGTCATAACTGATTAAAGAACCCATAACGTCTAGACAATACATTCATTTCGCGACTTACATGAAAAATAAAACTTTAAGCAAATTAAATTTGTTGAAGCATTTGTAACATTATTTAAAATATTGCTGGGTATTCTTAAATGAGTTTCAATAATAAATAATAATAAATAAAGCCCTAATAAATCTTCTCGTTTGACTGGTTCCTAGCCTCTTCACAGTCATTATAGAGTAGAATTTACAGTGTTTACACTCTTCAAAATAAAGAAGAAGGGATTTTAGCGGCCGTCATTTTTCTTTATTCTTTCTGAATTTTAATTAAAAACTCTCCAAATTTTCCCACATTTTTAAAGCTTCAATTTGAAGTTTAATTTGCTGACAAATTTGAGTCACTTTGTAGACTAAAAGTGAAAATTAATTGTATTGTAAATTCGAGTACAAAAGTTCAGACCCCCCGGCATGAATGACGGCGAGATGTAATTTACCGTGACCGTAACCCTTCGTTCGGAAGCCGACACCTGCTTGAAGTGCCGAGCCCTGCAATAGTGAGTTTACCACACCTGAAAGCTGCCTTAAAAAGACTGTACGGCAGATGTGATGCGCACTTCGAACTGCGCACCAAAACTGACGTACAATAGTATGTTGTTTACCTAGGAGGTTCACTCAGTCTCTACGCTAGCGTGAGTCTGCAGTAACGAGGCGCAGTAAGCGTCCTCAGTTTACAGTTTACACTTTACAGTCCAAAAGGCAGCCATTGGCTGCCAGTGGCAGTCAAAAGACTAGGTCAAACTGGCCCTAACAAATCTTGTTGTTCGACTGGTTTCTAGCCCTTCACGGTCATTATACCTCCCGCCGCGCCGGGCTTGAAAGACGTTATCCTTTTGAAAAATGAAATACAATTAAAAAAAAATATATCAGCGTTTGATTTAATAATATAAAAATAAATATAAACGTTTTATTGAATAATATTTATATATTTCACACAATTGATATAACGTATAATGATAAAATGTTTAGATGATATTGTTCGAATTTCTTTAGTAAATATTTATTGAAATAAGCTTTAGCTATAATATGACTATGTTATCTGTTAATACTTAATGATTAATAGGTAGTTTCAAAATTAATATGAAAAATTAATATAATGCTTGAAAGGTGGAAGAATTCAGCAATTACTATATTATATTGCAGGTTTTATAATAATTACCGAAAATAAAAATATTTTTATATAAAAATATGGCATATTTTATTATTTCTTGAATGAAATAATAAGAATAAGAAAAATTTAAATGGATAATTGTCAAATTCTACAACTCAAGTTTTAGTTTACTTGAACTATAACAATTCAAC
>NC_046663.1:79160514-79162338 GCF_010883055.1 Belonocnema kinseyi
AAACCAACACAAAATCTTTCCAGCAACTTAGGTAAATTATTTTTTTAATCTTTACTTAAAGTTTGTACAAGATAAAGGAGAACGATAAGAACGAAGAAAAAGTTTTGGGCGACAATCGTTTCTCTCTTTTTTTTTAAATGAATTTTCATTCAAAATTTTTCAAATTTTTCCTCCTTTTTAAAACTTTTATGACAGCTTCAATTTGCAGGTAAATTTGATTCACTTTCTCAATTAAAAATAAAATTGAAATTGGAAATTAAATGTATTGAAAATTCGAGTAAAAAGGTTCAGACCCCCCGACGTGAACGACGACGAGACGTAATTTACCGTGACGTAACCCTTCGCTCGATTCCTGGAAAACGAACAAAAAAATGACAGAAAAAATTGGTGGCAGCCATGCACTTGTCGTGGCAGCCAACACCTGCTTGAAGTGGCGAGCCCTGCTTTACACGATATCTGATGAAACAAATGTATGATTTACAACTTTATCACGTCTGACATTTGAAGTTAGGTGTCGTTGCCATAATCGTACATGGACGACAGTGAATTCGTATAATACTCCTAGGAGTATTGTCGACTCATTATCGTACTCCGCACATGCGCATTCGTTGTCACTCCTTCTGTTGTGTAAACAGCTATTTTCAGAACTAAAAAATACGCTGATAAAACGCATAAATCATTCCACTTTGTGAAAAAAACGGGTCAAAAAGAGACTTTATCATGCCTGTGCCAGGGAAAAATTACAAACTACTCTTGAGTATAGCTTAAAATGAACTATTTCAACATTATTATATATAAAATTTCAAAACAGCCCTCTTCTCACTGTATGCTCTTTTTAATTACACATACTAACTATAAAATAAAAGTGAAACAGGGATGAAAAGACTCATTGGTTATTTTCATTTAATATTCTTACGTTTACTTCTTAAAGATTAAAGAATCACATACTTTCTCCTCTTTCGAAAAACAACATCCACAAAATATAAAAATGTGCTCTTATTCGGTATTCTTTATTATCGAATTCAGCAACTCAGGCAACAAAATTAGCGCGTTTAACATTCGCGCTTTCAATTTGCCTTACCTAGTAGTTGGATCAAAAATACGAAATTTTCACCAAGAACTTCACTTTCTTCAACTATAGTCATAACGTCTTCAGCTATATAGTTCCCAGTCGGAAAAAAAATGTGCGCGTCACTTTGCACTCTGAAGGGTGCAAGCTTGCAAAAATTGAATGGGAATAGAAGAGGGGCAAAGACGAATGAGTGAGGCTACGGGTAGGTGTCACCCATCAGACTAGGGGGAATAGGGGCAAGCAAACCGCATATATGTATGCATGTATACATGAATCCGACAATGTCACTAGCGCTAGCGAGGCAAATGCGATGCGAATCGATCGTTATACTGGAAAGCGTCCTGCGCGCTAATCGCTGCACTGACGCTAGTATTCGCCCATACTTTGCTGTCTTCAGTTTAGGCAGTTTTAGCTGACGCATTTTGTCTGTTTATCACGAAAAAAGTAATTAAAATAGCCAGGATGAGGGACGAGGTGAAAATGGACGCGAATCGTTTGATAGTTGAGGTTTACAAGCGACCTGCTCTTTGGAATCAGAGACACATCTCTTATCACAATCGAGAGGTGACCAACAGAGTTTGGATGGAGATCGCCACAATCTTTAAACTTCCGAGTGCGTTGTTTACACATTTTTTATTCTGATAATAATCATTAATTCTAAATTAAGTATTTGTTTCTGCTATACCCAAATATTCGGAAAACATACGAAGAACACACATGAATATTTAGACTAGGACTTCGACAAACCGGGA
>NC_046663.1:79162438-79168495 GCF_010883055.1 Belonocnema kinseyi
AATTGCACTTCCTGTTTTCCTTCAACACAATACTGACTCTTAATGTAAATATTGCAAAAGGGTAATTTTTTGTCACATAATCCTTAACAAATTAAGCTATCAAATAAAAATAGTCTGAATTGACAGCAGACCGTGGCCTAACCTCTTTATCATGAGTTTCGAGTCGTCACATTGATAGAAATTATGTGAATCTCTGAGTCACGTGACACCAATTTGAATAAGTCTTTTACCGCCTTCAATTTTTAATAATTTTTTTCTGTTGAACGACACAAAAGAAAAAAAGTTATAACGCACCTTCGATTCAGATTACAATTATGTATTGAAAAATTATTTTATCTAAAATCGTGAAACAACCCTATTATGCATTTTTCACCTAAAGAAAAAGTTTTTCAAACCAAAAACAACACTTTTGTACAAAATATGTGAATTTTCAATCAAAAAGTTACTTTTGAACTGAGTAGCTGGACTTTCTACCAAAATAGTCAAATTTTTAACAAAATACATGCATTTTCAACCAAATGGTTGAATTTTCATACCGATAATATTTATTTCCAACAAAAATTTAATTTTCAGCCTAATAGTTGAATTTTCTACCATATTATTTGAATTTCTTCTACAAACAAAGAAAACTAATTTGAAACAAAATATGTAGTTAAATTTTCAACTAAAATTATGAATCTTCCACCAAACAACTGAAGTAGTTCAACTTTCCACCGGATAGTTAAAGTTTCTACCAAAAAAGACATTTTCAACAACAAAAAAACACTTTTTAACCAAACATAATGAAACTCTTCTATAGCGCCAATTTTGGGGCTGACGGTGGGTGGGAACTAACTCATTATAGCCCGCTCCGCCTTTGTTTGTTCACGTCTGAGTGACAAGCGCAGACCCTGCGCACCTCTCGCAGCTCCTATTACACTTACCTGCGGAGCGACGTCAATTCTAGGAAGGGCTATAGAAGGGAGGACTATTGAAGGATTTCACGTAGTTGAATTTTTAACAAAAATGTGAATTACTTTTAACGAACTAGTAAAGCTTTCTACAAAAATAAGTTTTATTTTTAACAAAATACATCATTTTCCAACCAAAATAATAGATTTTTTACTAAAGGATATAAATTTTGAAGCGAAAAAGTCGAATTTTCAACTAAGAAAGAAACAAATTTCCACTAAATTGTTGAATTTCCAAGACAAAAAGATGAATTTTGGATTGTCTGTTGGAATTTTGGATTGTCTACGAAGCTAGAAGAAATTTCCGAAAGGGACAGGATCCTTTAACTATGTAAAATATAAATGCTTTGTGAGCATGGGTGTATTTAAGCATCTATTATTTTTCAATATCCAAAGCAATATTATGATTAACCGCTTCTTTATTGACTTGTTTCACTTAATAGGTTAAAAAATGACTATGCTAAATTAATAGATTCAGTGTCTAAATTTTGTTTTGTGACAATTGGAGTAAATCAAATAATTTTCAGAAGTTATTTGTATTAAAATCTTGAATCAGTCGAAAGTCACAAATTTTAATTTGGGGAATTAAGCCCCATAGAAAAACGCGATAATGAACACGTCCCTGAACAAAGATAACACTATAGCGTACGTTGGATCATGACTACAGCCCGTTTTAGAGTTTCAGATAACTTACAACCAAGTGGTTTGATTGTTTACATTTAGAAGATTTATAAATAAAACACAACCATGATTCTATTCATTCGAACATTCTAAACAATTAAAATACTTAACTTTCCTAAAATTACTAGTGAAAAGGTAATTATTTAAACAATAGACAATTATAAAAGATTTTTCTTATTTATAAATGTATATAATTACTTTCACAACAATAAAGCATAACTTTAATTCATAAGTTGACTTTTTTTGTTTAATGATTTTTAATTTTTGTTTAAATGATAAAATAATCAAATTATGAGAATTTTTCCGATTTTCCTGCTAAACATAACCTATCTTTGAACTTTTGGCCTTTTGACAAACCAGGAGATCTACGTTAATAATACTTTATTTTATCAAGAGCTTACCGTGCGAAATCTTCAATATTTCTTTTCAAGTAAATTTCTAAATTTTTCTCTCGATGATTGGTAACTTATTTATTGGTTATAATATTGTAATTGTGAAGATTGTGACACAACCAAAATATTGCGGTATTGCCTGTAGACGTAGACATGTACACTACGACTGTACTGACATGTGACAGTAGCGTAGCAAGACATTCATAAAAGGGTAACAAAACAGATACACAAGGGGCATAAAATCGTTCTTTATGCTTATGATCTCGACGGTTATACATTTTTTTCATCAAATCAAATATCTCAAAAATTCATACAATAATTTGTTTTAAATTAATCATATTTATACACGACTTTTTTTAAATTTCTCTTGCGATTGATTATTAAAAACATTAATTTGAATTTGAAAAAATGGCCTGCCGTAAAAATCCATAAATCGTTAGAAAATAAAATTTCATTTAACTAATTACAATTTATTGTTTAATTATACTACTAGCAGCAATGGCACGGGTTCACGTCTCTCAGTTTTTATTTCTTAACATTAAAAATATAAACAATTTAAGAATCCTTTATAAACAAATTTTTAAATATTAAATTCAAACCCTTTTTTAAACCATAATTAATCATTATTTATACCTAAAGATCCAAAAGTATTTTTTTCTTCACATTCTATATAAATTATATGAGAACTCATTCCAAATGCAGATAAAATAAAAATATAAACTTCTGGATGACCAAAAAATCAAAATAAATGTTGATATAAAATAGGATCTCCTCATCTTAATAATTTCAAATCGAAAGCATTTGCAATTAAAAAAATATATATTAAACGATTTTCGAATGGAAACGTTCTAATTGAATCTGTATTAGATTAGGTAACATTTTGAAACGAGGACAATATTTCGAGTGGAAGAAAATGGAATTGAACTTGTATCATTTATAAATAAATATTTTTTAAATTGAAGACTCTCAAAATTGAATGATTTCAGATTAACCTTTTCAAAATTAGACAATTTGAAACCCTTCAAAATTGAAATATTTTAAGATTATACTTATAAAAATTTGATCATTTAAAACTCAAAGTAATTAAAGTTGAAGCATTTATAAATTAAAATTATTCAAGATTGAATAATTGAAAATTGAAATTTTTTGTATTTAAATGATTTTCAATTTGAAGCGATTAAAATTTGAAAATTTGAAATTGAAAACCAAATTGAAAGTTTCAAATTAAAGTTGCTGAAATTCTAAAATTTTTAATGTTTATTGCATTAAAAAAAATGTCATCGTTCATACAAAAAAAAATTTATAACAAAAAATAAACTCATATCACTTTCACAGTCCAAGATGGAAAAAATTTCAATTATAACCGTTTGAAATAAAAAATATTCAAAATGAAAAAATTTCCGAACTTCAATTGAAAATGAAAGAAATGTTACTAGCCGAAAATTGTAATGTTAATACTCAAACTCTTACAAATTTTAATTATGTTAATTCAAGTTGTTTAAAAATAAAAAATATTTAAATTGTTAATTTCAATATTCAACATTTTGTGGACAACAGGTCATGAAAAAAAATGTAACAGGGAGGGGCGGCAAGAGTGCATTTAGAAACGATATTTATTTTGAAAGCTACTTCGAGTGGAGTTTCCGAAAGGGTCGTGCCGTCGCAGTGTGAGCGTTGACCAAGCATACCCTCTTCTTACAGTTTTTAGGCCAACTACAAACTGTAATGGATAGGCTCTGTATTTATTTTTAATCACCCGGAAGGACGTTTTGGTCTTATTTTTTCGTGAAAATCGCGATATTTTCATATATTTTTTTTGTTGGAAAACAAGTGACAGAAAGCAGAAGGGGGCCTTTTTTTGTTTTACTGCCGACCACTGGTACCATTCTTCGACCCCTGGTTCTGAATGCTTGGATGGCACCTGGCCACAGGTCGAAAAAAGTGACCATCGGTCGGCAGTAAAAAACGCCCCCCCCCCTTCTTTCTGTCACTTGTTTTCCAACAAAAAAAATTGTCTAAAAATATCGCGATTTTCACAAAAAAATAAGACTAACACATTCTGACGGGCGATTGAAAATAAATACAGAGCCTATCCATTACAGTTTGCAGTTTGAATCGCTTGAATATCTGTATTTGAACTGAAGATAATATAGTTTCACATTTTTGTACTTTTAAGCAACAATTTTTATTATTTTTTTAATTTCTCAACTGCAAGTGGTTCACAACAGTTTTTCTCATACTCATGAATTTTTTTCAAATTTTTCCCATCGCCCCGTGTATAAGAAATAATGCTCTAAACTTGACATTTGATAATTAAAAATGACCAATTATAAATTAAATATTTAAAACTAAACTATTTGAAACCGAATTTTTTGAAATAGAAAGCATTTAATCTTTAAAATGTCAGATTACTAAATTTAGACTTTAAACGTTACAATTTTAATTGTTCCATTTGCAATTAAATAAATTAATTGAAAGTGTTCAATTTTCGAGTTCAAACGACAATATGGTTATTATTATTATTATAAAATGCTCTAATTTTGAACATTGAAGAATATTTTTATTTATTTTTCATTACGGGTATCGAAAAATATAAGGTGGATTTATAATTCTCAATCAAAATTTCTTTAATTGTTCAATAAATGTATAAAGTTTAAAATTTTGCAGTTTAACGGCATCTATTTTAAAATTGTTTAATTGAAAATATTAAAAGCTGCTATTTTATACGCGTGCACACTATTAAACATTTAAATTAAACAGTTCTGAATTGAAAATTCGACAAGCCTTAATTTTAGTTTAAAAGTGAAAAAAGTTCGACTTACAATTGCTTTAATTTGAGGTTTAGTTTTAATTTTTTCAAATGTAAAAATATTCAGCATTATTTTAAATAAATATTAAGCTGGTGTGTTCTGTTGGAAGTAAAATTATTCAAGAAGAATGTAAATGATCAGGTGAAATTTATAAAACCATACATGAGTTTCATGAACTTTAGAAAACCTAAATCTTAGTCTTTTGGTCATCCTAGGGATGTCAGTGCGAAAGATGTCTCGAGAACATCCATGTCTTTAAGACGTCTTTAGGTCATCTTCAGGACATTGGACGTCTTAGGAACGTCCTAAGGACGTTCTTGGGTTTTGCATAGTCTTGTGCCCACTGGGGTGGATCGAGTCAAAAACGATATTGACACCATTATTTGTACCTTTCATGAAACAAAATATTTTGGACGGAAATGTTTTGATTCCTTCGAAATAAATAGAAAGGTAGTAATGTGTGATTTAAGAGAAATTAGTTAATACAAGAATAATCCATAATTTCATGAAAACAATGTTCTAATACAAAAATATTTTTGTCCAATTAAATAAAGTTATCAAATACAGTGAAACTCTTCACTAGCCTCCTCTTCTATAGCCCTTACGAGAATTGACGCCGCGCCACAGGTACACTGAAAAAAATTTGGGCAAGCAGCTGTCCACTTATTGGCAACGTAGCGCCACCACGACGATTGGTGTAGCGGCCAGACCGTTTTTAAGTAAGCTACAGTACCAAACGTGCAAGCAGATCCTATCCCGTGTGTTGGGAACGCAGCAGTGCCACAAAAGAGAATCAAATTGCCCCGCGAGTATAACTCCGCGCGAAACTCGGCGTGGGGATTCCGTACTCCCGCGTAAAGGGAGCGTTCAATAAGTCCTTAGAATGACCAACAGATGGCGCGCGAATCGCTCCAAATCATCTGTTTGCAGTCAGCACCACTCCCGACTAGATATATGGTGCAGTCACAGTCCACATCTTCTGAGTTTACGTGTTTTTATAACCAATTGAAAAAAAAATTGTTCGTTAAGAAAAATGGAAAAAAAAAACGAGTTCAGAGCGGTAATCAAACATTTTCATTTAAAGGGTTTAACTCCATATGAGATAAAAAATGAATTGAACTTAGTTCATGGCACATCTGCCCCTGCCATAGCAACGGTTTATAACTGGGTAAATGAATTTAAGCGTGGTCGTACATCAATAAGTGACGAACCACGTTCAGGAAG
>NC_046663.1:79168595-79169832 GCF_010883055.1 Belonocnema kinseyi
ACACCGTGATAAAAAATTCATGTTTCAACATTAAATTAAGAATAGTAAACAATATGTAAAAAATATTTTATGGGCATTTTTATAATTAGAATTTTATGTACTAAAAGATCCATTTATTGGAAAAATTATATCTGACTTTGGAAACAACGCTATTTTGTTGTTAAAAATACAACTGGTTGAAAAAAGTGTCTGAAAAATCTGTTTTGGTTGGAATTTCAACTTTTCCTTTGATTATAATTCATCTTTTTGGTGGAAAATCGAAGTAGTTTGTTAAAAAATCCTATATTTGGTTGAAATGGCATAATTTTTACTCGTAACATTAGGAATTTAAAGCGGCCGTGACCTTAATTTTTAATGGCTGATGATAGCAAAGTCAACGAAACAAGTTAATCGGGAGATGCTGCCGAACAATGCGAAAAAGTTTATTCTAGAATTATATTGTTGTTCATTTACCAAAATATGTTGTATATTTATATTTACTTTAGCTAATACCTATTTGTTTTTAAATTAAGTTTGATGTATCATCTTAGTTATTTTGATTTTTAAAGTATATAAAATCAAGGAAGTGTAAAAAGTAACTTATTACGTAAATTTAAGTTACTTTATCTAGCAAGTTTAACTAGTTACCCAAAAAGTAACTTACCACATACTGGTGATTAGTACACTTGTCCCTTTAGTCTAAGTTTTAATAACTATGTCATCATTTATTAGTAAAAATAATACAAAAATTTGTTTGAAAGAAAAATTTAAATAAAAAGACCAGTTGAGATAATTACGGATTAGTTTTCCAAAAAAATCAAAGTTTCATCTCAGTAATAAAAAGAGTTAACTAATTTGTCTTTCATTCCAAATTTTCGCTCTATCACACTACCCTCGTTATCACACTTATACCACTTATATCAACAGATTGTCATTAAATACAATAAATTATAATTATAAAATAAGAGCGTACTTCCTAATCTCGCCATTAATTATTTTTTCAATTATTACAATTAATACGAATAGAAAAAATATGTTCTATGTTGATCTGAAAGACTAGTTTTCCATTCAATTTAAAGTCAAAATTCCAACTTTTTGATTTTCACCTTTATACTGAAGCGATTTGTAAAAGAAAATATCACCCAGAAAAGAAAAGAAATTAAGTTACATACTTTTCTTTAAAGAAAATTGCACCCTGATCCACCCCGTCAATATAGTTTCGTAGCGATCACGTGTAGAGAGAGTGTGTATGTATGTA
>NC_046663.1:79169932-79184491 GCF_010883055.1 Belonocnema kinseyi
GGAACTTCCGAAAACGCACTTTTCTGAAGGATTAAAAAAACTTGAAAAGCGATTGACCAAGTGTATAGAGCTCCAAGGAGATTATGTTGAAAAAAAAAAAATAAACCCAAAAAAAATTGTTTTTATACTTAATTCTAAGGACTTATTGAACTATCCTCGTAACAGGAGCTGCGCGGGGTGCACGGGGTCTGCAGTTGTCACTTCTTAGGTGAGCACGCAGGCGTAAACAAACAAAAGCGGAGCTGGTTATAATGAGTTATTTTCCACCCACCGTCAGACCCAAAAACTGCGCTATATAAGAGTTTCACTGTATATTCAAATAACAAAAACAGCATTTTATTTATGGGAGATCACCCTGCGATAGATAATGAACCTATCATTAATTTAAAATACTTGTAAAATCATTAATTGAATTAAATTAATTGTTAGAACACTGTACGTGTTAATAAATACAAATTCGGAATAATTAATTTAGGTATTCTGGAATGACCCAAATGCTGATTTTTAGCAATAAAACTTTCTTAATCTTTAATAATAAAATCGCCCTTCAACATTTTTGACAATAAAGCAGAAATAAATACTTCTCCCTTAGAATATTCCACTCAAATTTGTAAGTAATTTTTAGGATAAAAAATGTGTCTGCATTCCTCAGCGATATAAAGATTATTTAAATTTTTAGAGCCAGTCTTAAAAGCCAAATGGAAGGGCCTCCGAGATACATTTCGAGCCGAGTTAAAGAAGGAACTAGTCTACCAAAAAAGTAATTACCATCGGAATCGGCCAGTATGGATTCACTTTAAAAATCTGCAGTTCCTCAAGGAACAAATGGTACCTCGACCACCGATTTGGGAACGAAACTGCAATCGTAATTCAGATAACAACCGTATCACCGAAATCGAAGGGAACCAAAATGGAGACTCTAAAAGTAAAGCTGCAAATGGAGATGAAAATTCAAGTCTAGATAATCTAAATGGAGATTCTCAAATGAGCATTGATACTGTCCACCACCAGCTTGAAGTCAAACAAGAACCAGAGGAGAATTACCAAAATCTCGAATTCCACAACGTATCAGAGAACCTGGGAGATAATGAGATGATGCTTCAAAATCTATCCCCTGAACAGGTTTTAATGGGCGATGGAGATTCAGTTAATGGTCTTAATATTGATCCCCTTGAGGGTAATCGCTGCGACGATAATTATTTCTTTTTGATGAGTCTTTTACCTCACATACGGACTTTGCCTGCCGAAAGAAGAATGCTTCTCAGGATGCAAATGCAGGAGTTGGTGTACAAGGAAGTTTATAAGAAGAGCAACTCAGAAAATGTTTCATCTCCATGAATATTTGAAATTAAAAAATATCGAGACTCTTAAAGAGCTTTGATTTAACTGAAAGATAAATTACTTTATAGCTATAAATAGAATATCGATTTGATGAATGAAAACATATAATTATACTGTGATGGTGACGTTCGAGTGTTTTACAGAGACACAGAAAAGGGAGACATGGGTTTTTTTTTCCTTTTTACGCTTTTTATTTTCTAGTATTTCAAATTTCGTGCCATAATTCTAAACCTAAGAGTGAATTTTCGTCTAATTTATTGATTTATTGTGCTTTTGTTAATGTCAGTTGTGAATGAGTACAAACTATTGTTATTTTAAGTTTAATTTTTTGGATTGACTTTTTGTGTTCGAAGGATTATATTCTGAGGATATTACTATCAGTTTTCGGAATCTGCTGTAATTTTAGGAGGAAAATATAGAAACGAGTATGGGCTAAGAAATATATTTATTTTTTATTCTTAAGCGTTGGAAGCAACGAGTCGGGATATTTATGTGCAGATAGAAGAAAATAAAGAATATTTCTTAAACTTTAATTATTTTTATTACCGAAACTTAAAAATGATTATAACCTCGATTATTAATGTGACATACGTCAAATCAAAATATCAACCAAAAAATTTTAATTCTAAATAAAAAATAATTAAAATCGTCCAAAAGGACGATTTTTAATGCAACACTTTAATCCTGAACCAAAACAGATTAGTTTTCAATCAAATAGTTGCAGTTTTAACAACAAAGTTAATTTTTTCCCAAAATAGAGGAATTGTCTACAAAATAGCTTCTACCAAGATGATTAATTTTGTAACATACCATTCGAGTTTTCAACGGCATAGTTACAGTTTCATTCAAAAAGATATATTACCAACTAAAGGGATAAATCTTTATCAACAAAAAAAATTATTTCTAACAAAGAAGTTCAACTATCGAGAAGTTTACTTTTTAACCAAAAAGGTAAATTCTCATAGAAAAATTGAATAGTTGATATTGCATCTAAGAAAGATTTTATTTTAACTCAAAAACAGCTGAATTCATCCAAAAAGAGTAAGAATACGAATTTGTTTAAAAGTAGTTGAATTCTCAACCAGAACAGAATAATTTTATACAAAAGATTTATATTTTTATCTAAATAAAATTAATTTTCTTTCCAAAGCGATATATTTTCAAACAATTTTTAAACTTTTGAAAAATCGTGAAATTAAAAAATGGCCTTAAAATCTTCCAGATTTTCTTCAACATTTTTAGAAATCTTTATATTTTTCCAGGAATTTTAAGAAAAGTTGTTTATTCTCTTGAAACTTTACAGAATTCTTTTAATAACTTCGATTTTTTTATTGAAACTCTAAAAAAATTACATTCTTTAAAATTTGTTAAAGTCTACAAAATTAAAATTATTATTTTTTTAAGTTTCTAAATATCTCAAAATTACTTGAATTGTTTTGACAATTTTTTAATCGTGCAAAACTGACAATTTTTGTATTTAAAATCTTCTGTATTCTTTTTATAACTATGAGGAAATTATTGAAAATCTTTTTCAATTTTCTCTTAAAACTAATTTTTCCGAAAAAACTCATTTCAAATTTTTCCAGGAATCTTAAAAAACGTTTTGTTTTAGAAATCTTGAAAAATCTATATTTTATTTTAAATAATTTTAAATCTCCTCAAGATTTAAATAATTTTCGAATCTTTTTAAAACAATATTTATATTGAACATAAAATATTACATTTTTTGCTCAGAATTCATCTTATTGGTTAGCAATTAAACTAGCTTGATTAATAGTTGAACCGATTTCTTAAAAATTAACTTTTTTATTTGAAGATTTATTATTTAAGTTCATTATTCTTCTTTTTGTTAATTTATTACATTCCAGTAGAAAATTAATTTGTTTTTGGTTAAGGATTCAACAATTTTGTTAAAAAATTGTGTTTTTCTGAATTCAACTGTTTTTTACTTTAAATTAAAATGGCTTTTGATTTAAATATCAACTATTACACTTTTCGCTGATAATTGATCTTATTTTGATTGAAAATTCAACTATTTGGTTAAAAGTTGAACTACTTTCTTAAAACTTCATTTTTTTTTGTTTTCAAGATTCATTATTTTAGTTTGAAATCTTCAAAAATCCTTTTGAACTTTCTCAAGAATCTTAGGAAAATTATATTCATATATCTTTGAAAACAGATAAGCTTAAAAAAATAAATGGTTGTTTGAATTTTTTATTTTGCATTTGAAACGATTTCTTTATTTAGCGAGTAATTAATTATTCAATTATTGGAGACAAATTACGAAAAAATATGTTTAATCTGTTAGTATGACACTATAATTATCCCAAAGATATTCAAAATTATAGCCTAATTTTTTGTTCGAAATGTTCAAAAAACTACATTTTTATTTAAATTTTGTGAAATCTTTTCTAGTTTTAAATTGTTTTTTAATCTTCTAAAAACTTCTGAATATATTTGAAACTTACTCGAATTCAAAATTTTAGGAAGTCATAGGAAATGTTTTGAAATATTTTTCAATTTTATCTTAAAATTCGTTTTTCAAAACAAAAACCGTTTTTAAATTTGGTTTCTAAATCTTCAACAATCAACATTTTGTTTTACATTTTCTTAATTTTTCAAATTCTTAATTATTTTTGAAAAAGACGAATTCTTAACCAAATACTTGATTGACTCTTCAACAACAACAGCATATTTCAACTAGTTACATTTTTAATAAAAAAGGGTTACATTTTTATCAATTTTCAACAAACAAGTTAATTTGAAACGAAACAGTTGATTTTTCAAACAAATAGATGAATTTTCTATCAAAAATGACAAATTTCAAACGAAATAATTACATTTAATAAATAATGAATTTTCAACGAAAAATTTAATAGCCCATATTGCTTCTAAAAAGTATTTTTATTTTAAATCAAGAAGGTTTATACTCATTCAAAAAAGATTTTTCAACAAAATAGTTACATTTGACAAAAAAACAAAAATTCTCAGCGCAAAATGTAAAACTCGATATTTCAATTAAAACAGATTTTAATCTTAAATCAAAAAGAGTTTAATTCATTCGAAAAGTCGATTATTCAACAAAACAGCTGATTTTTTAACCAAGCAGTTTAATTTTCATGCACAGAATTATTTTTAGCCAAGTAATTGGATTCTCTGACAAAGAGATAAATTTTCAACCAAGAACATTAATTTTCTACCAAAAAATAAGAATTTTAAACAAAATACATATATTTTTAACCAAATAAATTAATTTTCTGCCAAAAAGACGAATTTTTAAACGAAATAGTTACATTTTATAAAAAAAATAAATTCGTAACGAAAAGTGTAAAAATCGATATTTCAATTTACAAATATTTTAATTTTAAATAAAAAAGAGTTGAATTCATCCAAAAAGACGATTTTTTATCCAAACAGTTTAATTTACAACAACAGCGTTATTTTAAGCCAAGTACTTGAATTCTCTACCAAAAAGATGAATTTTCAACCAAGAACATTAATCTTTTACCAAAAAGACGAATTTTTAGCAAAACACGTGAATTTTCGATTGAAAAAGATCAATTTTCAACCAAACATAGAATAGTTAAATTTTAAATTGAAATATTCATTTTCAAACACAGAAAAAAACGAGCTTTCAACAATATAGTTAAATTTTTAACAAAAATACAGTGAAGTTTTAGCAAATTACAGTATCATTTAATTAGAAAAGATGAATTATTGAAAAATATAGTTGAATCTTCAATTAAAAAATTATTTTTCAATCAGTTGAACTTTTAACCAAGAAATATGAAATGTCTATCCATTGAGACGAATATTGAACAAAACAGTTTGTTTTTATTCAACACGTAAATAGAAAATTCCAACCAAACATTAATCTTAAACCAAATAGTTGAATTTTTAACCATATAAATGAATTTTCTACAACAACAAAGAAACGAATTTTCAGCAAAATAGTCGATTTTTTAACCAGCAGTTTTATTTTCAATCGGAAAATATGAAGTTTAAAAAAATAAGTTTAAACCGAGTAATTTATATTTCTATCAAAAGATGAATTATCAACTAAGAACATTAATTTTTTACCTAAAAGACGAATTTTTAACAAAATACATGAATTTTATACTAAAAAAAATCCTTTTTCAACTAAACATAGAACAGTTACATTTTTCGTTAAAACATTAATTCCTAAATAAAAGAAAACGAATTTGCAACATAACAGTTGTATTTTCAACAAAAAAGTGAATTTTTAACAAATTACAGTTGCATTTAACCATACAAGATGAATTTGTAACAAAATAGTTTTTTTTTTTTAACACAAAAATAGGAATTTCCAACAAAAAAGTTTATTTTAAACCAAGTAATTTAATTTTCTACCAAAAAATAAGTTTTCAATCAAACATAGAATATTTAAGTTTTCAGTTTAAACATTAATTTTCAAAAAAAAATTTCAAGAAAATAGTGAAATTTTGAAAAAGTCCATTTTTAATCAATTACTTAATTGCCACCGATACAGTTGCATTTGCAACACAAAAAGGTGAAACCGCCTCGAATAGTTCTTAAAATATGGAATTCTTGAGAATTTTGGAATTTTGAGAAATACTTTGAAAGTGTCCGAAATTTAATTTAAAAAATAATTTTCCTGAATATAAAATAATTAATAATTTACGGAAACTCTCTCAAAATTCTTAAAAATCTGAGAATTTGCCTCGAAATCCAAAACCTATTTTTTTCTTAATTTTGAAATATTTTTAACTGTGTAATTATTTTTTAAAAACTTCTAACTATCTTGTAAAATTGTTTGAATTTTTTCTAAAATAAAAAAATTGCATATATTTATAAACCTTCTATGTATTTTTATAGACGCAATTGGGATTTTTCTTAAAATTTAAGACAAATTTCCATATGTTTAATTGGACAAATTGCCTTGCAATCCTCCCTATTATTTTTTGGCAATTTTGGAAATTTTTTGTTAATCTTTTGAAATATTCCCTTAAAAGTAATTTTTTCAAATAAAAAGCCATTGCACGTTTTCTCAGAAATCTTAAGAAAATGTTTTTACTTTCTTGAAACCTTTAAAAACTCACATTATCTGATGGTCGTAGCTACATGCGCTAAATCTCGGTATGAATAGTCGAATTTTTTCGTTACGAATAAAAAGACCTGCAAAGGGACTAATTGTACAGAAATTTCAGCACAAATAGGCGGATTTCTTCAATACACACCGAATAGACCAAAACTCACCAAAAGCACAAAAGCATATAACTTTTAAGTGATTCCTGACTCTAATTTGCATATTCCCGGTTTTTATTTTATTTCCCAGCTATTTTCCGGTTTTTCCGGTTAGCAGACATCCTGATAAAGTAAATTTAATATCATAAATACTTTAAAATTTCACATAGACGGGATTCTCAACTAAAGCTAAAAGTAAACAACCATTCTCCTCTTCTCAGCATCTCACAGGTCTAATGAAAAATTGTAAAAAATGTCATAAAACACGACACAAAGCAACGAGAAGTTGAGAAACACTGGTGCTTTCTCGTACCTGTATGATAAATGATTGCCGTCGCCGTCCAGTGCAACACTCACGCATACACCACTTTACCATCTCTTGTACCACGCATGCGCACCTGTCGCGATTCCTGTCGCGCGATGCCCGTACATTGCTGCTGGTACACCTTTTCCTTTTAGTTCTCACTTCCATGCTTCATTTCATTTAGTTGTACTGCTTCTGCTTCACTCTTGGCATTAATTCCGTCGTCGTGTTTGGCATCGTTTGGAATTTAGATTCCAACGAAGCCCATCGCAAGAGTGCAGCCTATTTTAAATTCTAATCCCCATTTCCGTAACCGTTAGACGTTAGTCCTTGATCGCGCCTCAGGTAGTCAGGTGTCTCAGAGATTCCAAAAGTACATCGTTCGGTATTATCCTAAACCTAAACCAGAAGTCGAAACCAGTTTTAGTTGGATCCAGTGGGATATAAGAAACGGCTCGCAAAGTGTGGATTGTGGAATTCCAATACAGTGTTTTGGTTTATTACTTGCAAATGAATTAAACAGGTGAGTTGATACTCCATTTCCTTGGCGCGCGTGTTGATTTTTTTGGTACCTGCTTTACTGAATACATATGCCTGCGAGAGGAACAAGGATGTTTCATCATGTATTATTGTTTGATATTTTCATGAGAATGAATTTTGTTGTTTGATGATTCCTGAAAGAACACGTTTGTGATAAGTGAGTTCCGTATTACGAGTTTTAAAAATCAGCCACAGTTGTAAATTAAAGGTCAAAAATCAGTCACAGTTGTAAATTAAAGGTAAAAAATCTGTTAAATAAAGACCAGTTTTCGCTGGCGGTGAAACTCGAATGCTTTTTGAGGACATAGGTGCGTCAGCAGGTATTATTGTGTCTCTTTCTGTTGGGTACGTATACCTTCTGATGTGCAATTGCATTTAAAAAAATTGGAACAATTTACAGGCTCCTTGCGCCACGAGTGTAAAATATACTTTTTTGTCCTTCTTTCTCTGTGTAAAACCCTCGCTCACGAGGGTAAGGTTGCAAGAGAAAAACCAGTTGCAGAAAAATACAATAGTTATTTTAGTGAGTAAAACCCACAAGGATAATGAAACCTTTAGAAAAACCTACGATGTATATGTATGAGATAAACAGTAGAATGATGAATTGTAAAAGATAAAAGTATTGTGCAATGATTAAATGGTTGATTGCTGGCAAATATTTAATTCAAAGGTACAGTCAGTACCCGAGTTAGTTGTTCTCTTGTTAGTTAGTTGTTAGTTAGTCTCTTTTGGTTGAGTATCTAGCCTTTTTTTTTTTTTTTTTTTTTTTTTTTGAAAAATCGCATGTTTTTAATTCATCTGCGATTGATTTCAAATTTAAATCTTTTTCGTTCAAAATAATCTCAACTGCTACATTTTTTGTTAAGAATTCACCTGTTAAAAACTTGAATTATTTGGTTGAAAAGTAACTTTCTTGATGAAAATTCATCCTTTCGGTTTTTAAAATTCAACGCCTTTGTTCAAAAGTATTCTTTTTTGTTTCAAAATTTGTTTCTTCTAGAAACAAAATACAACTGTTTGGTTGAGAAAAGTGCCTGAACAATCTTTCTTGTGTGGAAATTCAACTCTTCTGTTGAAAATTCACCTTTGTGGTTTAAAATCTATCTAGTAAGATTTGAGGCATTTCAAATTGAATAATACAGAGGGTGTTTTGTTCGAAATTTAAAAAATGGTAGGTCCTGACTTTCATTTTTAATGGCGTTCACTCGTTCAGAATCTGATGCCACAAGAATATTCTAATATTCTTAATTTGAATTTTATCCTAAATATATATTGTTGCATACTTGCCGAAATATATTGTGTATTGTTATTTACTTTAACTAATGTTTTTTGTTCAAATTACATTTTTATGTATGATCTTAGTTATTTTTAAATTATAAAATTAAGGAAGTGAAAAAAGTAACTTTTCACTGACTTATTATAATCGCGAATCGACTGCAAAATTGTGAATGTAGTTGATACGCGTCTCGTATTCTAATTTTGTGCGATAAGTTCTGTTGAGAGACTTCGAATAAATGAAAACAATTATTAATGGGATCAGGATTGTAAACTTCAAAATTTGATTGAAGCCATACGTATGAAATTATATTGAGAAAGTCAATTAATTATAGCGTGCGTAATGCGTCTACTACTCTGGAACTAGATTTCATCTGCTACTTTCTATTGATAAATCTTTGAAGAAAAAAATGGTAATTTATGTAGAATAATATGTATAAATAGAATCAATTCGACCACACTGAAAATGTTTTTTTTCAATAATTATACATATGCAAATACAATTATTCTAATTAACAAATTGATAAGCCCAAAAGACGGAACATTAAAACTTTAAAATCTTATTATAACAATGACGAAAGAACGTTGCAAATGAAAACGACAAACGCAATCTTTATATATCTTTGTTAAACACGTAAATCAACTCTCAAATATTTTGCTATACAATGGATGCCTGAATCCAAAGATGAATACAAAAATAAAAAGTTAAATACTCTTTTGTTAAAAACTCATTTTCTTGTTTGAAGATTTATAATTTATTTAATTGAAAATGTAACCATTGGATTAAAGTTGAATTATTCGTTGGAAATTAATGGTTAAACTGAAAGTGTACTATTTTGTTTAAAGTTCGTTACTGTTTTGTTTAAAAAATATGTTTTAACTGAAGACTTGACCAATCTAGTTGAATATTCCATAATTTTAGTTGAAAATTAATCGTCTTCGTTGCAAATTCTTTTTTCCTTTTTGGTTGAAATGTCAAAAACTACATTCTTTGTTCAGAATTTGCCTTTTTGGTTAAAAATTCAACTGAAAGTTAAACTGAAGTTTAATTGCAACTTCAGCTCTGATTGAAATCTCAACTACTTAGTTGAACATGTCACTCTTTCGTTAAAACTTTATTTTATTGGTTGGAGATTCATTATTTTAGTTGGATATCCAACTATTTTTTGGGTTGAAAGTTCACTATTTTGATAGAAAATTTAAGTTTTAAAAAAAATTTGTGTTGCTTAAAATAAATCTTTTTGACGGAAAATTTAACAAATTAATTGAATATTGCGTCAATTAAATTGAAAATCCACCTCTGGTTGAAAACTCGTTTTTTTGTTTATTAAAATATGACCTTTATGTGGAATAATATGTAGAAAAACGTAGCGATGAATCCATACGAAACAGAAAATTAAAACTTTTAAATCGTATTATAACAATGACGAAAGAACGTTGAAAATGTAAATGACAAACGCAAACTTGAATTATATTTGTTGAACACGTAAGTCAAAATTGATGCTGCTGTTGTCAGAGCCACAAAAAACAATCGGAATATGCTTTAATGTTGCTTTATCTTTATGGACATACAGTAAATTTCTGAATCCAAAGATAAATATACAAATAAGAAGTTAAATACGGTTGAATAAAACTGAAACAAGCTGGTTACTCCAACTGATAATTTTTGTTGTTATCAAATGTAACAGTACTAAAAAATCTGAAAATAATGTTAGGGACAATAAATTCTACTGAGTACATCAGGTAATTTCGAAAGCCAGAAAGGTGTAACTTTTACAAAGAAATTTTACCGTTAGCGAATGAAATCTTAAAACATGCTAATGCGGGAAGGTATTTTATCTGTTTTGTTTAGAAAAATGTTGTGCCTGGTTGTGCTTTTTCTAATGATTGCATTTACTTTCAAGTATACTATAACTATAGCATAGTTTGAATGGATGAAAGGAAGAGTTGTAAATTATGAGAAATGTCACAAAAGTACGTCTAATTTGAGTCAAACAATAGAATGGAACTCCCAGGAGCCATAGGAAATTTGTCCTTGCGTTTGTTTCGCAGGACTACTTACTTCCTTTGTTCAGGCAGATTAAAAAAGTATTGCTGGCATTAAACAATTTTAACATTTGAAAATATTAGTCGGGAGTACACAGTATACACTAATTCCCAAACTATCGCTTGTGATCCAAGTTTTGTTTGTGACCACTGAATTTATCGTACATTTTACAGGGTGGAAAAATATTGATGTTTAAAAAATTGACCAAGTTAATATAAGCATACATATGATAATTATTTTTCATCTTATTTAAAGTGAAAATTTGTTTTCTTCAATACGAAAGCCACTAACTTCCTGGTGAAAGACCACACCTCAAAGCATTTTAACCGAAAGATTATGTTTACATGTGCATCGATGATCTCGGTTTGATTACACTGTTTGGAAATTCTCCATATGAGTGGGCATTTTCGTTATAGGCTTCGAAGGCCATATATTATGAGAAGGCGAGCTTTGAGCATATAGTGAAAGAATGTATTACAAGTATTCGTCATTGGAATCAGATACGGTTTAATGACTTTGATCAGGGTCGAAGTGGGATGGAAAATCTAGGGTTGCTACAGGTCAGGGAAAGTCAGGGATTTTAACATTGGTTAATGTCATGGAATTCAGAATTGGCCAGGGAAATGCAGGAAGGCCTGGCAGTGCCAGGGAATTCTGTCAACTGAAGTTGAAGCTAATTTTATTATTTTGTACAAAATTTCACATTTTCGTTATAAAGTAATTCTTTGTGGATGAAAATTCAAATGTTTTATTGAAAATTTGTCTTTTTGGTTTGAAAATTCATTTATTTTGCTAGAAATTTCATCTTGTTTGATTAAAAATCACAATCGTTTGGTTGGAATTTAATTTCCTTTATCTACGATTCAACTATTTGGTTGAAAATTCGTCTTTTTTTGTTCATGATTCATTTTTTTAAATTAATTTTTTTAACTCAAAATTAATTATTTCATGTTTGATTGAAAATTTTCATTCTTCAGTTAAAAATGTAACTATTTGTTGAAAATTCCTGTATTTCATTGAATATTCCTATTTTGTGGTAGAATATTATTTTTCTTGGTGACTAATTAATTTTTTGTTTGTTTGGAAAATAATTTTTTTGCTTGAAAATTTATCTATTAGGTTATAAAAACAATCAAAAATTCGAATATGTGTTTGAAAATTCACGTCTTATGTTACAAATTAATCTTTGATCGTAAAAGGTTAATCTTCTGGGTCGAAAATTAATTTCTTTGGTTGTAAATTAGTTGTTTTTTTTTAAATTGAAAAATACTTTTTTAACTGAAAATTTGACTTCCTTTTTTTGTCGCAAAATTATATTTTTTGGCAGACATTTAATCTGTGTAGTTGAAAATTAATTTTTTTGCTGAAAATTTAACTAGGGGCTTTTCAAAAAATACGTAACGCTTTTTCGTGACAGATTTTATCCCCTCAACAGACACGCGCGCGCGTAACGCTTTAACGTAAGTATGTGTAAGTTTAAAACTTGGGTGTTTTGCTCAAGGTCACCCCCCCAACCCCCAAAAGATTTACGTATTTTTTAACTGGCCCTTAATCTAAGTTGAAAATTTGTCTTTTTAAGAGAAACCTCAATTATTTTGGTAGATAATTCATATGTTTGGATTGCAAATTTAACTATTTTGCAGGAAGCTTGTCTTTTTGATTTGAAAATTCAATTTATTGGATAAGATTTTTTTCCTGTATTGACTGATAAATCTTTCTTGGTAAAATTCTATCCCTTTTTGCATCGAGCCTGCGTAAGGCTTCCGTCGCTTACATAAAGGCCTTCATTTTACATGTATTTGGACTACAATAAGCAATAAGCTGTGAACTTGACTGGCATTCGTCCCGCTTACGATATTTTTGTACCGGGTGATGCGGAAATAGTTGACTTTCAAAAATCAATTCTTACTGAATTTGTATAAGAACGATTTGAAAAAATGGTACTGCTAATGGGCTTCAGTCATTAAAAATATTCAAAATTATGAATGAAAGTTAAGCAAAATTACTTCAGTCCTGGTATATTAAACTTTGTCGATTTAAAAGTTAGGAATTTCTTAAGCTTTGAGTTTGAATTTTTAAGTTTAGACAATTTTGGATTAAGAAACTAAAAAAATTTAGTCCGTATTCCGGAGAGTTATACTTTGAATGCTTTAATTTGTACAATTAAGTTCAGAATACTTAAAATAAAAAACAATTTCATCTCCAAAAGCTTAATTTTTTAGTTTAAATAATCGGATAAACCTTTTTGCCGCAAACAAGAAAACCTCGGATTTTTTCTTGAGAGTTTAGTCAGTTCAGTGGCTTATTGACCAAAGAACTCCGCATAAAATATAGGAAAAAGGCTTTTTGGTGATATTGTCTGAATACGACCTTTGATAAGCATCACCTGCAGCATCAGAAAGTTGTACTTGACCAAACTTTGACCGAAAGGCTATTTTCATAAATTTTGCACATGTTCCTTTTAATGTATATACATTAAAGTAAATGGCGAGAAAATTAACTATTCGAATATTTCCAGCTCCAACGCTTTAAGCCGAAGGTGGGAATGAGAATGGACTATTTTTGATACTTAACTGATTCTTGTGTGTATGTTTAATTTTTGATTGCTAGAATAAGTGAGCGCGTATTTTGCATTTGATGACAATAAAGGTATCTCATGTACTTATGGCACTCCCAAACTTTCATAATGAATCATGGGCTAATGCTTTAATCGAGAATAGTATATTAAAATGTTTGAGATTTATCACAACTGACTAGTTGAATCCTATACACATATTTTTTCAGTTTGCTAAAAGAAAATACTTACGTGAAGGGTGGCATTACAAAACTGGATAACCAGAATTTTTCCCGAAATGGGCTTATTGCAAAACTATTCTTTAAAAATCAAATCTGAGGGTAGTATTTGTTATCAGGATTTTTGCTCGTCGTGAGAAAAGCGACAATTTGATTCTATGACTGGGATTTTTATCTCGTGCTAAAATGACTCGGTTTTTTCAATCACGAAAGATCGTAATTCAAATGAAAAGAAGCTTTTGAAAGATTTGAGTATTCTTTGAATCTGTAATTGTAAATTTAATAAAACATATTTAAACGTAATGTACTAGAGCCAACTTGTTAATTTTATTAATTCAGGGCAAAATTTTTTTACCGGAAATGGACGTTAGAAGCTGGATAAATTCTGAATATAAAGATAACCCAGGGTAAGTTTCTTTTTCATTTTTTACATTCTAATTCATGAGAGTGTAATGTAATCGTCCAAATGTTCTATTTTTGGATTTTAACGGATCTTTAAGCTTCGGCACTCACAGAATCCTAAAATCATACAATTTTATCGGTTTCTGTCTATATGTCTGTATGTATGGTTACCTGAATGTTGTAGCCACGCTGCCTTTTGAAGGATTTGTCCAATCAAGTCAGCCTGTGATACACTTCTTGAGGTTCCCAAAATGAAGGTTAAGTTTGTTAATCAGACATTCGCAACCAAAATTAAAAATTTAGAGCTTGAGCTCTTTCAAAATTAAATAAAATTTTTTTATGAGTTTTAGAAATTGTCCAATTTTCTGGTACGCGTAAAAAAGACTCGTAAATTATCCTGATGACATTTTTAAATTCGATTCAACTTTAAAAAATTATGTGCTTTTTAACATTTTGAAAATTTTTAAGAAAAGAAAAAAAAGGTTTGTTTAAATAGGTTAAGAAATATCAATCCAAATTTATACTAGATAGCGAGTGTAAGAGTGAATGGGAAACTGAGTGAATGTTTCGATATTATTCAAGGAGTTAGACAAGGATGCGTTATGTCTTCATGGTTATTTATATTATTTAT
>NC_046663.1:79184591-79247737 GCF_010883055.1 Belonocnema kinseyi
AGTGTTGCGGAACGAACGTGTTATTTACATAAATAGCACGAGAATTCTGGATCAATCTGAAAAATCTCTATCCCAGCCACACACTACTCCTTTCCCCTGCCGCGAGTCACGCCTACCCCGAAAGGGAAATGGCTTAATGGTGTAAATAATAATATAATATATGTTTTTCGAAACTATTATCATGGAATTTCTTAATTAGACAAAAGTTCCAAAAGTTGGATCATTTTCCAAAATATGCAATTTTGGTTTTTTAAGAGATCCGTAAGTTTAAAGCGTTATTTTTGGTAGATTTTAACACGCATTAACGCATTTTAACACGCATTAAACATACGAAAACGAGCGTAAAGCGCGAGAGCGTACCCGCGCAGCGGGCATATTTTTTACGAAGATCTTCCGAAAATAGTGGACTTTAATTCAGAATCTTAATCTTTTGATATTATCATCACTTCCTCCTCTGATTCTTCGTAACTAGATAACTTTCTAATAAAAATTTGTATCTGACCTTAGTTCAGCAACACTTTAGCTCGAATAAGGACTTCAATTTTACAGAATATTTTTTCGCTTTGCTAAAAAAACTTTTGTTTGTTGTCTACCTAGCTCTGTACTAATTCCCTTTATATTTGATTAAGTAGGGTGGCTGCTCACATGAAAACACTAAGTTATCAAGACATTTTTATATACCTGCAAAACATGGAAATATCAGGAAATTTTTTTAAAGACAGAATTTTGTTGTGCTTAAATTTGGTTAAATTGCAATATAAAATTTAATGACAATGTTTTTTATTTGTAAAAGTAGCTCTACATTATTGAATATAACTATTTAGTTAATTTTCTTTTAATTAATTTTTCAAACGGATAATTTAACTATTCTGTTTTTGGTTGAACATTGAGCTTTTTTTAGTTGAAAATTCAACTATTAGGTTGAAAGTTTATGTTATTTTGTCGTTAAAAATTCATCTGTTTTGTTTGAAAATTCAAGTGCACTGGAACCCCGTTTACATCCGCCGCCCGAGAACGTAAGCATTCACTTATATCCTTCCGGGAGGAGATCCCAACGATGCTGCTTAGCCAAGGGGAAATGACCGCGCTGCACACTGATTGGCTTGTTTGTCACGTGGTACTGCGAGATGGTGAATGCCAAGCGGATATAAATGAGAGTTATGCAGGGATATAAACGCGAGGCGATATAAGTGAGAGCGAATATAAATGCGGTTTCAGTGTAATTGGTTGAAATTAAAACTCTTTTGTTGCGAATTAATATTTTTTATTGGCGGTTCATTATTTTACTTGAAAATTAATCTATTCTGTTTAAAATTAATGTTTTTATTGTCAATTTAACTATTCGATTTTCGGTTGAAAATTGATCTTTTTTAATTCAAAATTCATGTATTTTTTTGAAAGATTCTTTTTTTTTGTGAAGTCGACTATTCCATTTAAATCTTCATTATTTTAATTAAAAATTCGTCTTTTGTGGTAGAAAATTTATATATTTATGAGGAAGTGTTTTTTATGTGTTTTCTTTATGTACAAAAAGATTTTTATGTCAAAACGAAACTACTGGAAATTTCGTTTATTTATTTACATTTATAAATTATTCATTTTACCGAACCGTTTGTTTATGATGAATAAACGAACTTTTGATTAGTTTCGTTTTTTTAATTAAATTGTATGTAGTTAAAAAGTAATTTTTTAAATACAAATTCATATTTTGCGGTTGAAAATTCTATTGATCTGTAGAAAAACCGTGTTATTGGCTTTGGTATTTAACAGTTTTGTAGAAAATTAATATTTTTGTTTTAAAAGTAACTTTTTTAATGAAAATTTATATTTTTAAACGAAGTCTCAACTTTTCGGTTAAAAATTAACTTTTATTCTAAATTCAAGTGTTTTTGTTGAAAATTTAACTGTTTTGTAGACCACTTTTTTCATATGTTTATTTTGGTTTAAGATTCAACTTTTTTGTTTGAAAACTCAACTATGCGTTAAAATGTTTTCATAATTGCTTTTATATCGCAAAAAGCCACCAACCATTTTTTTCACTTAAAATTTAATTCTTTTATTTTAGCTTCGATAGATGAAAATTGAGCTACTTGGTTTAAAATTAATGGTTTAAAGTTAATGTTTTGTAGAAAATTGTATATATTTTTTTTTCTTATGTTTATTTTCGTTTAAGATTCAACTTTTTTGTTTGTTAATTCAACTATGCGTTAAATTTTTTATAGTAGCTTTGTATCGCAAAAAGCCACGAACAATTTTTTTTGTCTTGAATTTTGTTTTCACTGAAAATTTAATTATTTTATTTTCGCTTCGATAGATGAAAATTGAGCTGCTTGGTTTCAAATTCATGTTTTTCTTGTAAATTTTAATCTTTCTTGGTACAGTATTAATTTTGTTTTGTTTGAAAAGTAAACCTATTGGTTTAAAGTTCATCTATTTTGTTTGCATTTTTGGCTGCGAAGTCTAAATCAGTTTTTTGAAAAATTTGAAATTATCACATAAAAAATGGATTTTTAAATAATATTTCTGCAACACCCAGTGTATATACTTAAATCCGTACACGGCACGCAACACCTCCACTCTGTGGAGAAGAGGGACGGTAAATGATCGCACCTCTCTCGCCTACTCACACGGAGATCTCGAATCTCTCTCAGTCAGCCAGTCAGCCTCCTGACATTTCTCAGGTATGACTCATTGTCAGTCTCCGTGGTAGGTACCTCTCATACCTCTCTCGCGGTGTGCCAGTTTGGTTCACAGCAGCATTTCAGTTTCGCTTGGTTTCTCTCGAGGCCTCCATCGCGTTCCCCACAATAATTTCCTCCTCTTGCGCTAGCTTTAGCCGCAAAACAATTCTCACGAATCAGCATTGATCATAACACCCACATATCGTTTAGTTTGTATTCAAGATCGACTCTCACGATCGTCGGGAACTCGGCTGGTCGAGCTGGCGGAAATACGAGGATGGTAAGCTCCCGTTCACCGGGCGCAAGTGTCACCTGTAGCAATAACTCAACATCAACAGACGTGCCTAACAACAACGACCTGGTTGTCAACAGTTCCTCCGCAGATGTACCTGTTTATAATTCGAGGAATGACAACGAACCAGAAAGGGACATTTTAAACAACGGAAGGCCAGGATGGAACAGCGAAAGTGGTCCACCCTCGCTTTCAATGTCCATCGATTTGCATCACGCGACTTCTGCTCAACACGATTCGGGATCGTTTTCGGCCAGTCCTGATCGAAGTAATGCTACTTCCTGTAGGGTCAAGGTCACTGAAAGTCACGAGGAGGAAGAAAGATACGAGGGTTTTGGATCTGTTGAGGGAGATTGTGAGGAAGAAGTTGAATCTGCTGGAGGTAGTAGTTCTGCACCCTCGCCCACGGGACCTTCTTCATTGAGGTATGTCTTAACTTGGTTGTGGTACGTTTTGAACTTTCTTTCAGTTATCGCAGCAGGCACTAGGACTGATAAAAAAACAAGTGATAGCAACAATTGTGCATTGAATGGATATTAAGTGAAAATACACTTGTCAGTTAGACACTGTGTTTTGTTGTTAGAATTTAAAGACGCAATATCATATTTTCAATTTGACATAGTTTACGGTTTCGCTTTGATCTGAAGTTGTCATCAAAGTGTCTTGAACTAATTTAACTTTACAACATATAACTTTCAATGGTTCAGAGCATTTGGTACCATGAAGTCACTTGAGGTTCACTACCGTTTCATGGAGAACCTGAAAGTGCCAGGGAATTTCCGATATACTGAAGTTAAATTTAATTTTATTATTTTGTTTACAATTCAACCATTTTGTTAAAAAGTAATTCTTTTTGGTTAAAAATTCAACAATTTTGTTGAAAATCGTGGTTGTGGATTGAAAATGCAACTATTTTGGTGAAAGTGAACTATTTGACTGAAGATTCATTTCGTTGTTGACAATTTAACTCGTTTTTAGAAAATTAATCTTTTTGGCGTGAAAATTCAACATTTTGAATTTTGTTTTCATTTTTGACTTCAAAATTTTTGTTAATTGAAAATTTAACCTTTTTAGTCTTTTTTGGTTGAATTTAACTGTTTTTGCTTAAAAATTAATATCTTTATTAGGTGAAATATTAACTATTACATTTCTCGTTTAAAATTAATCTTTTTTTGGTTGAGAATTAAAATATTTAATTGAAAATCCTTTTTTTTTGTTTGTTAAAAATGAACTCTTTAAAATAGTGTTGAACAATTTTGATTGACTGTTCTCACAAAAAGTCTCAGATAAATTTTAAAACAAACCTTTTTGTCATTAATATTATAAATCTCCTAGGTGTAAGATTGTTTTCACACCTGCAAGAAAAACGTATAACTGTCAGGAAAAAGTTAGGAAATTTTGAAATTGGAATTTTGTTGGAACTCTGATTATGCTAACGTTCATCAATTATTTTTATTAATTACTATTAGAAGAAGGACACAACTAGCAGTTTTTAGTTTTGGAAAAATTCGCATTTTAGTCATATGAAATAGATCGACGTCCTTCACAACTTTATTGAATAACTTGATCAAATCTGTTTACTAACTTGTCACATTTAATTTTTATAAAATAATTATTTTTTTCATTCGAAGAAATAGTTGAACGACGACCTGTACCTCTCAAATTCGTTTTAAAAGTTCACTAATAGGTAGATTTTGGAAGAGTATGAATTTCCTTGGCAAAGAAAAGTGTTTATGTTTAATCGATTATTTAATTTCGTTATTTTTATTTTATCATGTAAACTATTGTGTTATAAATCTCCATCTGAGGAAATTCCAGGTATAGAATTGCCGACTTGGAAATTTCCAGCTATAAGCAACCCGTGTTAAAAACATCTCTTCAAATGCTCGCGCAATATTATACGTACAAATATAATTATACCGAATGAATACTATTGTTAAAAAAATATAAAAGAAATAGAATTATTTGAAACGTCAATAATATTCAAAAAATGTTGAAAATATATTTCGTTTTGAATAAAAGAAAAGGGTTCTCCAATTAAGAATTAATATTAATGAATACTTTTGATTTGATAGAGACTATTTCATATAAGGCAATCATTAATAATTAACTTAATAATTATTTGGAATAAATGTTGATTGTGTATTTCTCTACGTATCATATTCATTAATGAGGCTTTCCTTCAATTAAGCTATTTAACCTCATTAGAAATTGAGTACAGTTGTGAGAGAAAGTTTTCGAATCACTTTTTTGTTTCTCTCAAATCTCAAAGCTTGCTTTGAATATTATGAATATATCATCTTTAATAATATTAACTAGGGGGCGTATTCTGTATCAATAAAAGGGACACTCAACATATGCATATTATCAAATGGATTTCGAGTTACAATTCCATTTTCAAACTTATGTTAAGAATACAAATATAGAAGAAAAAAATAACAAAAATAATTTTAAATGCTCGAATATAGTTCATTAATCTATTTACTTACTGTTTTACATTCCTTCTATTTTTTTATTTACTCGAGATATAAATATTAAATTAGCAACAAACGTTTTCAGTATTTTTATTTGTTTATGCAAATTTGTACTGTGTGTTCACCTCGTCGATAGTAATTACAACTTGAAGGTTGCTGCCACACATGACTACGTGTAGTTATTTTTGAATGCAGTATATGTGAATTATGTGGAGAATTAATTCTTTCATTGAACGTGTATTTTCATCGGTTTTTCGTTCAAAATGACTTCCAAGGACTTTTTTCACTTCCTTCAAATCCATGGGAATGTATGCAGTTACAATCGGAACACGCCAGGAAGTACTGAATAAATGAATGTGAAGTCGAACCATCTTATTCAGCGTAATTTCAAGTTTCAAGACTGTATTATATCAAACTCTGCAATTATGTGGTAATGCATAAAATGGTCTTCTAAAGATCGCAGTGTATTCACTACAAAAATGCAATGCATTTTTGAAGCATTATAATAGACCCCGTCTTTTTTCACGTCATTGTTCAGAACTTTATAAAAGATATTGCGTCTTTTTTATATAGGCTTGCTGCGATTACCTTATATTGCATAAGATTCACTTATTTTGTTCTATAAAAGCCTTTGTCTAAAGTTTAATTTAATTGAGATCTATACAAAATATAATTATATTTCCATAATTTTCTTATGTTGATTTATAATTTCTTTTTATTTGATTTAGAAACCCGAGAAGTCCAAACTCAACTATTGGTAGGCACTCCTGGCTTAGAACTTCGCTCAGAAGAACTCCTTCTGGGTAAGGAATTTTATTTGAATTTACCTTTGAAACAAAAAGTTGTATTTCTGCTAGAAACTGGAACGAAAACTATCTTTATAATTTTTTGTTTCAGAACTAGTAGGAAGAGATTGAGCTCTAATGCTTTAGCCAGGTGAGTTTTTATATTTGATATTATACATTTGTCAAATATTTTTAAAGTAATTTTCGAAGTAATAAATTTAAGACTGAAAATCAGGGAATTTTATTTGGTAGGGAAAGTCAGGCATTTTGAAAAAAATCTTGCAAATGTAACATGCACTGTAAAGGTTAAATAACTATCAACGATAATAAATGTAAAGAAATTTTAATTTTAAATTGCTTAATTTTGCTGATAAAAGATTCCATGTTAAAACTGTTACAAGACTAGAATTCTGACCTTTGAATATTAATGTTAAGGAAAAATTGTTCAGGAAAATATTAAGAAATTTTTTAAATTAAGTTTGCGGCCTAACGGATACAATATTTATGAATCATCCGTCTGTCACCATCTCAGTGTGATGTCTGTCCAAAATACGTTTTTATAACTTTTTAACATTTATTTTTTAGTCATATTTTGCTATAAAATTATTAACAGAACAAATAAGAAAGTAACAACTTTTTTGAGCAAAAAACACAATTTAAACTTGTTCGTATAACCAAAATAAAAATGTTTTAATTCCTCTTCGTGATAATTATATTCTTCTGACTCAAACTACGAATTCGATCAGAGAGGTTCCGGATATATCTGCTCTAAAAGGTCAGAATTCTTGAAATTATATAATATTCTTGTTAGTAATTTATTTGCCTTGTATTTATATTTCTTTGGTTTTTTAGTTGCTTCCTCCTGACTGAATTACGTGTTTGGTTGGAAATAACTCTTTTTTGGTCGAGGATTCAACTATTTTGTTGTAAATTTTTGTTATTGTTATTTAATTGAACTGTTTTTAAATTTAAATTTAAATCTTCTTTTGGTTCAATACTTTGTTGAGCATTTTGGTTGTTTAAAAATCTATATTTTATCTGAAAATGTACCTATTCTATTTTTGGTTGCAAATTTATGATTTTTTTAAGTGAAATATCAATAACGCGGGTAAAATTTAAACCAGTCTGTTAAAATATTGTATCTTGGGTTAAAGGTTCATTTTTTTGGGTTGAAATTGAACTTTTTTTTTTGAATACATATTTTCGGATTGAAAACTCCACTGTTTTACAGAAAAGTCGTCTTTTGGGTTAAAAGTTTTTTGTTGAAAATTTCATAAGTTTTTAATTGAAAATTTAACTGTTTTACTTTCTTGGCTAAGAAATATTTATTTATCGAATATTCGCCATTTTGGGTTGAAAATTCAATTGCTTTCAAAAAATTGTATTTGTATGATTTTTTTTATTTGGTCAAAGTGGAAATACATTGTTAAACATTTAAATGTTAGATTCAAAATTTAACTTTTCTATTTCTAACTTAAGTTTATATTTTTTAGTTGATAATTCCACTATTTGTTTGATAATCCACGTATTTTCTTGAAAATTCAACGGTTTTTGGTTGAAGTTTATTCTGTTTTGTTTTAAAATTCAGCTTTAAATAGAAAATTACAGTATTCGGATGCAAGATTACAAGATAAAAATGCTGGCCTTCGAATATTAATGGTCAGGAAAAATGAATAATTGAAAAGGGAAAAGTGGAGGGATTTTTTAAATAAAGCTTCTCGGCCACCATGTGCTATAAGTGAGTTTTAATTATTCGAATTTTTTCATATGCAAATATGATTTTATAAATTTTATGTTTCAGTCAATTGTATCGAAGTAGTAGTTTCAATAGTTCAGGAAGAGGTTCCATCTGTGATACAGCGGAAGACATGTACAGCGATGTTTCTCTAGAGGATGATGTTCTTGATCTGAACCACAGAGTGAGTACCGTTTTTCTCAAAGCGCTTCTTTAATTTTCAATTTTACTCTTTATTGACGTTTTTTACAAAGAATAAACAAATTAAGACCATGTACTAGAGTGAAAGAAAAAGAACATTAATACTCTGTAAGCTGCGTAAAAACGAGAACAATCCTAGTTACTGTAAATATGAAGTATTTGCAGATTTGCTCATGAATAAGCTATGCCTATATGGTCTCTGTATATTTAAGCATAACGGAAGGTGGATCATTAGTTATTATATTGTCTGGTGATTCATTTTACACTCAAGTCTTTTTATTTGCGCTTGAATATTAATTTTTTATATTATCTGAAAAAAAATGATTTGACCTGCCTTTCGGCTTTATATACATTTTTTAAGTAAAGTTTCGAAAGAAAATTAGAAATTAATAAAATAGACTTTCGTTTGAAAATTGATAGGTTCAAAGGTAATAGCCTCTAATGGAGTCGAAAGACTGTGTTTGGTCATTCGTAAAAAAGCATAGCAGTTTGTTGGAAAAAGCACTTGGTTGTTATTAGTTAATGGGAAACAACGAGCTCAACTTTCAGAAGCTATAACTCAAATCGATTACGATTCGTTGAAGCAGATAATTTCACGGCTATCATACTAATGACATTTTAGAAATATTGAAAATTATTTGACGCCCCGATTAACCTATAACTTTTTTTAAAATGAGACCAGTCGAAATTTTGTGTTGCTTATAAAGAAGAAGAGATGAAATTTAATTCCAAGAGAGCTATGGTTGATATGTTTCCTTCCTGAAGCAACGCCTTCAAACGCACTCCCTATGGTAGAAAAAACGACTCCTGGTTCAAGCGATCGAGGGCCGAATTCAAATCATAAGTATTATCCGAATCCATATCAAAATTATAATCCATGTGACTCTTATTATCGTCATCCTCCTCATCAACCCGGCCCTACATATCCTCATAATTACCAGAGTTAGTTATTTTATAATCAGAATGTATAAGAAAAGATGCATTTTTTGTGGATGGCTATTTTCCTATCTAAAATGGGAAAGATACTTTCTTTTCGAGACAGTAAAATTATTAGTCTATTTTTAAATTAAATTTACGTAATTTAAAATTATTTTTATTCATAATCACCAGGCCCTTGTCCTTGTCAGTCACGGAACGTACCCTCCTTCTGCACGCATGAAGTTGAGAACGAGATTAAAAAGAGTGGATGTTTCAAACTATCAATCGTCCTATTTATTCTTTTCGTTGTATCCATAATCATTACTTATAATTATATACGAGGTTTGTTAAGTCAGAGTAACACAAATGTTTCTGGAAGGGCAAATCAGACTTTCTCATTAAATCAGGTAACAATATTTAAATTTGTTTTATATTTTGATGCGGATTAAAGTGTTCAGCAATTTCCAGCACTAATTACTACATTTCAGAATTAAAATTCTGAAGTTGATTCTAATGTTCCAGGATTGTTTAAATCCTTACATATTTTGTTTTGTAAATTAAGTAATACTCAATTCATATTTTTACTCGTTTCTTTAATTGTTATCATACAATTTTGTCGTAGGCTTCTAAATTTACAATTTTTTAATGATTGTTACTCTTACAGTGGAAAGAAATAGTATAATTCTGGGAAATTCAGAGTGGTCACGGAACTGGAAAACTGAGATTTTTTTGAACTGGAAAAATGATAGTGAATTCATTTTTGTCTGAGATTTTTTTTCTATTTTAATTTTAGTAGGAAAACTTAACTAATTTCAAGGCGCTTTTAGATTATATAATTAAAAATTTAATACATTTAGATCAAAATATGAAAAATTGATCAATTTCAACATTTAATTGATCAAATTGTGTAATTAAGAACATTGTTAAATTCATATCGTTCTATAATGTCTAAAGTTCAACAATGTTATTTGAAGGTTTATAGATTTAATAAATTTATTTAAATAATAACATTTTTAATTGAAAAATTCAGACTTGTTTGGTTTAAAAACATCGAATATACTTATATTGAAAATTCAAAAATTATAATTATAATATATATAATAATGTAAGACAAATTATACTTATATTATTATCTATAGATGTTTTTCGATCTAAAATTGGTTCGGTTTCTTAGTTACTCAATTTTTATGGCTTCTACTTTGTACAATTTTAAAGATTTTCATTTGGAGAGTTTAAAAGCTTTAGATTTATACAACTTTAAACAAAAATGAGTTTTAATTTGTTCAATTTTCATGTTCAAACTATTCAAATTTATAGTTTTCCACATTAAAATCGTTAATCTTTTAATGCTTCAAATGATAAATTATGTAGTTTTGAAAGTTATAATTTGAAAATTTAAATAATCCCTAAAAATGTTTGAAAACCGCAAAAATCGGGATTTTTTCGAAGTCTTGTACACCCTTAAATAATATTTTTTTTCATTGAAAATTCATCATCTTTGAATTTTTTCTAAATTGTAAACCTAAAGAATCAAATCATTACCTAGTAATACTTTTTATGCTTTTAAATAATGGCAACGCTATAGGGTAAGATTACTAATTCTTAGCACCCCTTCAAGTAATGACACCCGTCTCTTTCTTAAATAAGAAAATTTTTAGCATGTTTTGTCTCAATTAATTTAATTGTACTATAATTTTTAAATACATCAATTATCTAGTAAAATAAAATATTTATCCGAAAAAAACTTACTTAAGTTTTTGGCATACCCATAATCGGCCTAAGGTGTCAAGAGACATAGTTTGAAACTTTTTTCTAACGATGGCACTATTTTGCTACTATTGCAAAGAAAAGCCACTAAACACACTATTTTTGCACAGTTGCTCGCTAATTATGCTGTTTTTTACCCTTTGTTACGTAATTTTTGGCGTCCACATTTTTTTCATGTATTTATTTAGGGATCTTCCAAAAATAACCTTAGAATATTGGGAGGGGGTGAGGGTAAACGTACAAAAAGAAATACGAATTTTCAGCAAATTGCATAAATTTACAACTACATTGTTTGAACGATGGATGTGATGTTGTCCAAATTTCATTTCATGAAATTTTAATTTAGATTTTTTTATTTCTTAATTTTTAACTAGTTCATTGAATTTTTTAACTAAAAAGGATTAATTTTGAACCAAAAATGGAGTAGCTAAATTTTAATTTAAGAGAATGGCCGTGTAATTTAAAAAAACTTTGTCTTTCAAAAGAAGAAAATGTTGCAATAAAAAATTTCAGCAAAATAATTTTATCATAAACTAAAACAGATTAATTTTCAACCCATCAGCTCCATTTTTAACAATAACAAAATTGGTGTTCTACTAAATTTTTAATTGACCAATTTTCAACCAAAAATAGTTAAATTTTCTAACTGGATTTTATTACTTTCGTTCGCATTTAAGTCGATATATGAGAAAAAGAGGAGAATAGGATAAAGACTGAATCCTGCAATAAATAAATAGGGATTTTGATAAGTTTTAAACTAAATAATAACATTGAAACAAATTTCAAGTTTCTTTTTAATACCTTTAAAGTATTAGCTTACAAGACTGGAAAATTAGCTCAAAAAATAACTTTAGCATTGCACACTTTTTGATTACGGACTGTATATTTTTAAATTCGGACGAGACCTAAGTTTAATATTTGAAAAGTATGACACTCTTTTTTCAAATTTGTGAAACTGTTTACACTATTTTTTATATTTGAAGTGAGTCCGAGGCCTGCTTATCGCAATTATACATGCCAAGTGCCGATTACAATTTTCAATCGAGTAAGAAATTTTTTTTATTGAAGTGAACCACATTGTTAAAAGATTATTTATATCCTTTTCGGGTTTGAAAGTAAAATCCTTTTCTAATTAAAGCATACGACTTTTTAGCTAGAAAACTCAATTCTGTAATTTTGTTTTTACGTTTGAGTAGCCACCCTCTAATAACTATCCAAAATCATTAAAAAATAAACTGCCATTATTCATAACAATATACTTCTCGAATATTCATTTATCGAGTACACACTAATGTAAATAATTATTAAAGAAACAATCTTTTAAATTCTACCATTTTTTCTCAGCTTTATGTTTGAATAAAGTAAATAAAATAACTTTTTAGTCAGCCTCGTGATATCATTTAAAGTTTAAACATTTTTTCATCACTTTGCAGCGTATCCCGCGAAACCCTAATAAATATTTTCAATACTAAATTTCTTAACTTAGTTTTAATAGCATTTTCTACTGAGAATGAAGTTCTTGTATCAAGAATGTAAACTTTTATGAACCGAAAATAAAAAAGTTATGAAATTGATTCCAAAGAAGTATTTGACGGTTACGTAAAAGTCTTACGTAATTAGATTAATTAAGGTATTCAACCAAAAATATTTTACATCGTTTCATAGAATCCTCAATCGGCGGTCATCGGCGCGCAGACACTTAGAATCGGGAAGAGAGATGCGTATCAGAACTGTCCGGCGGAATTTACTTATTGCAATAACGAAATAATCAAACCAAGTCCATCAAGAGAGGAAGCCGATTCGCCTCGGACGTCTTCTCCGGGGCAAATAATTTCGCGTCGAAATGTAATGGATGGACGTCACAGGACTCAAATCGAAAACGTTTCGGTTGAAACTTCCTTTGCTAAACCACCTAACTCCCAGGAACATTCCTCGAAAAGTAATAAAAAAAGCACGGGAACTCTGATGACGGACGACGAAAAAAGCGCTTTTCTTCAAAATCCATAAATTTTAGATGGGATTTTTCCACCGAGAACCAAGTTTCGAGAGACAAAATTTTGAGTTCTGCAGTTTGGACAAAGAGAGCAATAGATGCGTGTGCGGATTGCTCATCTTATTGTCAGTGGCAGCAATTTTTCTTTACGCGTGAGTCTCCTCTGGGAAAAGTAGATTCTTAGAATCGCGAAAGTTATCTTAACGAGCTCTTCAAGGTGTGAAGAATTGTTCTTCAAATCTTCAATGAGTTCCATGTGAAAAAAGTAGAAATTGAAATTTTGCAAAACAATTTCTAACATTCTTATCGTTCATTAATATTTTAGCCTAATTTTTTTCATACAAGCTTTGAACATGCACACATTTGATTATTTTACTGCTTTTTTGGAGAAATGACTTGACAATATTTCATTAATAATTTTTTCAAATAATGTCAGGACTGGGATCGTGTGACTTTTTTTTAAAGGCTTGACTTTTGCAAAAAAAATGCGACTAATTGACGTTTTTCAGAAGTTCGCTGTACTCGCCTTTAATTTTAATCAGAATAAAAGTTTTGAAATTGAAATTAAAAACTAAATAAAATTGTACTATTTTAATTCAGAACATTAAAAATTGAATAATTTCTCATTAAAGCTTTGTATGCACTTAGAACATTTTTAATTATTAGTAGAATAGAGTGTTTAAAATTGATGAATTTCTAATTTCGTGAATTGGTATTCAAATTAAACGTTTTTAAAATATTGGACTCTCTAAATCTGAATCAGCGAAAGTATACCGCAAATTCAAATCAGCTTAAAGAAATTTTACAATTAGCTGGTAATCAGTGAAATTTCACTGATAAACACCTAAATCTCGTTGATTTTTCGTCGTACATACGCTGATTTAGATTTAGAGAAGCAATGAAATTGAAAGAATTTTTATTTTTAAATCTTAAGAACTGTGCAATTTAATGAAAAAAGTAATGAATGGTAATTTTATTGGAATTCGACATTGGAAAACTTAAAAATAGAATATTTAAAATTAGATTATTTAGAAATTGTGATAACATTTTAATGGCTTAAATGAAAAATGGTTTAGTTTTAAATCGTCCTACCTTTAACACAGAATCCTTTTTTTCGAAATTATCTAATCTCAAAATCACTTTCAATTTTAACGATTTAAATTTGGAACTAATTGTTTTTAAATCGAAATTGTATGATTATAATTTTTGTTTTGTTTTTAATTTTTGAATTTTCACCGCATCAGTTTCGAACATTTGATAAACGATTTAGATTCTTAATTGTTTAATTTTAAGGCTCTTAATTTTTTTCCTGAAAGGTCATTTTTCACACTTTTTGGTCACTGCAGAGTAGTTCAAAGCCAAACAATTATGACAATTATATGTTCTATAATTAAAGGGTGACAGTACTGAACTAGATAACCGTTTAAAGATAAGACAGAAGTCCACTTCAGAGATCACTTGTTGCTAATTTACATACAAAAGAATTGGATTAGAAACCGTTAACGGTTTTCGAGAAAATAGATGTGTCAGCTGACAATCTCAAAGTGACACTGTCCACAATTTGGAACAGGCAGATTGTGATAAAAAATGTAATCTCCAGTGTAAATAAAAAATAAAAACTTACTCCCTAGAACAAGGATAATAAAGTTTTGATCGAAAAAGTTAGCCAATTTTGAATAAATTGTCCGAGGTTTTTATGTCGCAATTTCACAGGTTTTGAAAATCGGTTTTGGGTAGCGATTGAAAATGGAATTTTCAATTCTACACAAAAATAAAAGTTTAGTCTGACGGAATGGGACTGAGAAGATTTTTTAGAAAAAGGCTTATAAACAAAAGAATTTTTTAAAATAAATGATAATAATTTGAAGAAATATACGATCTAAAATTTAAACAAAAACATAGATTAAATTATATTAATTACTATATTAGAAAATAAGAATTTGAACAAAGTTTAATTACTACGTGTATTTAACTTTTTAATCGGTTTTATGCCATAATCCCATTTTCATACAAATATTGGTTATCCAGATCTATACTGTCACTCTCCAATTTTAAATGATATCATCATAGCTTACAAGAATATTATAGTTTACTAACTGATCATAAATATCAGGTACAATAGATCGAAATAAAAAGAAGCGGGAAGCCTAGAATTTCAGCAATCAACGAGCTTATTCGACGGTGCATAGTTGATTATTAGAAGCCATATAAAAATCATCGATGCCTAGTGGAGTGCGGCTATTACTTTATTAGCGCCTATTTGCGATTCGATCCACTTTTCACGTACCAGTTGTTCTACTCGAATATCCATGACACCAAATTGGCAGAAAATCCTTATTTTAGCTCAATGAGATGTTGAAATTCTCAGATTATTCTTAAGGTAAACGATTTATCACTCCTTTAAGAAGACAATAAGAAATTATAAATTTATTACAGAATGAAAGATGCAGTGTATTCATAATTCCTGTATTAATAAAGATTTGTGAAATATTTGCAAATTTAATTAAATTCGTTTCATTTTCTCTTTGATAAGAAAAGAGATTTATTTAAATTAAAAAACTGCATAAATGATTGAGTTCTATTAAATAATATTTTTAAACTAGTTTTCTTCTTTTTATTGTATAAAAGAAAAAAAATGACCAAGGCAGAGTGGTCACTCGACTGAAATAACCGGGAAATGACTGTACACATTTTCAGACCCGGAAATGACGACGAATTTCTTTTTCTAACTGGAGTTTTTACATTATTTCAATTATTATTATAATTTTTATTTTCAATATTTAAATATTTCACCGTTGAAAATTGAATTTTTTTTATTCAAAAGAATTAGTACACTGGAACCTAGATTGAATATAATTTGGGCTTGGTCTGCAAATAGGCTTAAAGCTAGTTCCAGGTCCTTCAAACGTAAACAGTCATTGGCGTGTGGACCATTTCCTAATATCAATTTTCGGAATTAGTAAATGCGAGCTAACTAAATCAGTATTTTTTAAATCTAAAATATATTTTTTAAAAACGAAATATTAATGAGCAATATTTAACTGTTTATTTAAAATGAGCAATTATAAATCAAATATGCAAAGCTGAACAATTGTTAAAATTTCAGAGTGCTAAATTTAAAAGTTACAATTTTAATTGTTCCATTTAAACTTTTTTTAATTTGTAAGTTAAAGTGTTGCATTTTCATGTATAAAAAATAATAATTGACGAGTTGGCAGAATAGAAATTTGTATTTTCAATTTCTTGTAAATTGGCAGAGGTCAAGTTTTTCTTTTTAACATTTTTGTTGAGTTTAAGGGCAGAATTTTTTTAAAGCAGTTTTGTTGAATTGAAAGGAAGGAGGTTTTGGTTTTAACTTTTTTCTAAAGTGGAACAGGGGAAATATTTTTAAGTTTTTTATAGAGTTGAAAGGGACATTTTTATCGATTTGAAGGCGGGTAATTTTGGTATTTTTAACATATTTATTGAGTTGTAAGGAATGAAATTTGTATTAATAATTTTTTCCCGAATTAAAAGAGTCCTTTTTTGTTTTTATAATTTGTATTTATTTGGAAGAGATGCACATTTTTTTCCTAATTGGAAGAGAACAATTTGATTTAGAGCATTTTTATTGTATTTAAGGACACAATTGTCTAAAAACATTTTCAGATGTACATTTTTTTCCTAATTGGAAGGGAACAATTTGGTTTAAAGCATTTTTATTGTGTTTAAGGACACAATTGTCTAAAAGCATTTGTATTGAATTGGAAATTTTGTTTTTCTAAATTTTGTAAGAATTGGAACAGGCCATTTTTTTCTTATTAACATTTTTATTGAGTGGACGGGAGGTAAATTTGGTATTTTTAACATTCATATGAAAGGTGATAACATTTTATTTTAAATTTGTACTGAATTGGAAGAGGGGTAGTTTTAATTTTAGCATTTATATTAATTTGTTTCGAAAAAGTGGATTAGTTTGAATTTAGAGAATGGAAAATGATGGCGTGCTTTTTTTATATTTTTGAAACAGAATTTAAGCCGATAAATATATAAAAAAATGTAGGTTTCGAGTTTAATGGCATTTAATTTCAACTTGTTCAATTGGAAAGTGTTTTATAAGCTTCCATTTTATACTTATTAAGCGTTTGACCTGAAATTGAAATATTTTCAAGCTTAAAGTTTGAAAATTTAAATTCAATTAGTTCACTTTGAGTGTTTTAATTTTCATTTCAGCTGTCAGTACTCCAAGTAAAAAATTTCCAGTTTTAAGAGTTGAAATTTTTTATATCCTAAACTGTGAAATTTGGTTGTAGACTGAAATAACTGGGTATAATAATTAAATAATTATAGTAATGAAAAGTCACTTTAGACTATATTTTTTAGAAAAGAAAAAGCAAGAATCGATATATCTCATGCTCCGTTCAAGATGATGATTATAGATAGACTGTCGACATTTTTTGGTTGTCAAGTCCCTGACACAAAATTCAACAGTGACAATGTCCGCTTTCATTCACAACTTTCGAATTCGGCTCTGAAAAGTAACTATATTTTGTTGATACAGAGAAGCAAGGAAATTTTTGAAATTATAAATTCTAGCAAAATATAATGGCTTGCCCACAAAGTGTATCAAGTGATGGATTTCTCGGATGGAGGGGTTGGCCTTTCATAAATTTTTTAGTGGTCTTATCTGGTGTCGGATACTTTGGTGTAGAATTGTTTAAGAAATGGAAAGCAAACCATCATTATATATTAGATTTCAGAATGCCTTTAAATTTCTTTAAAATCTTCTGAAAATCGTGGATATATCAGGAAGTGTCTTTAAATCCTACGAAGTCGGAGAAAGTTAGAATCTTCTATACTGTCGATAATCGTCAAAAAAAGGTGTAAACCTCTGGCAGTACCCCCATTATCTCTACCCATACTAAAATAATAAGTTATCCTATGAGATGAAAACATTGATAGCTGAAAGTATTCTAAAGTTGAAATTATACCTTGATATAACCAACGCTCATAAATTAATTGATTAGTTTTTCTATTATTCTGAGTCTGTTCAAAATATTTGCTATTGCAACTATTTTTTCAATTTAATTTTAAACATAGTTTTGAATTTCTTTCTCGGATTGGCGTCAATAACATCCCGCACTTAAAAATGGAAATTTTAAACGATTTAAAAAAATGTCATAACGTTTAAACAGATTGCCCAAATTTAAAAGGATTTTTTAGGTTTTGAATTTATTAAAAAAGTTTTCATCTGGTTTCAGAGGATCTCAAAGTTTAAAATATTTTTGTAGATATTTTAAGAGATATTAAAAATGTCAAGATTATAAACGGAATTTAAAAGTATTTTAAGTTTCAAGGGTAGATTTTTACTAGACCTACGTAATTTTACATACGATCTTAAAGGACTTGACAGATCACAAAAATTGCAATGGATTTTAAATGATTTGAAAGATTTTAGGGTATTTTGCACAATTCTAAGATTTGAAAGGGAAGTCATTTTTGTTACCAAGTTTTTATAACGTGAATGAGGCATTTCTTTTTTTTTTTGAGCATTTCTATTCAGTTACGAGACGGGTGATTTTGGTCATTAATTGTTTTCCTTAATTGAAAAGGCAATTTGGTCTCTTTAACATTGTTATTCAGTGAACGGAGCAAATTTGGTATTTTTAACTTTCTGATGAAAGGGCCGGGGGGGGGGGGGTATTTTTTAATTTTGGACTGAATTGGACCAGGGACATTTTATTTCCACATTTTTATTAATGTGAGTTGAAAGAGAAGACTAGTAATAATTTAGAGCATCGGAAATGATAGCATGGATTTATGATGTTTAACTATAAATTTATAAACAGTTCAATTTATAAAAGTTAAAACATTTTTATTTATCCACTCTGCTAATTATTTCTCTATACCAGCCTAACGTTCCTACATCAAGGAAGAATGAGAAACAATTTGTCACAAAATTACATATACCACGTGGACCATTTTTTACAACTTTTTGACCCCCATCCCTCTTGTGGCCAGACTTATTATGGATATTTTCGGTATTGAAAATCCAGGAAGCCGAAAGGAGCGGTAAATTGGCTGAATTCGGTTTTAACTGAAAACAAGCTTAATGACTATGGACGGCCTGAGACATATCATCTGACTCACATGTGGGTTAAAATTTGAGTCACCGATCATTATATCCGGGAAATCATGGCAAAGAAGTTAAGCGAAACAGAGTATGGAGTGCATAAATAGCCCACGACAACTACTCCCATCCTACGACCGAACAAATATATTCGAGCGATTCAAGGCGTCGGCCAAGACAAGATTGAAGTGCGCATATCGTCTCATTGCATTTCGTGAAAATCGCGACCCGGAAATTTTCTCTCGGCTGAAAAAATCGTGCATGGTGCCGTTTTCCTTTTAAGAGAAAATACAAAAAAGAGTAAAAAGACCGGTGCAGAGTTAGAAAGGTTGTTAGAGACTATAGTGGAGTTACTTCTAATAGAGTAAGGATGACGATCGAAACAATGTGCCTGCACGAAAGAAAATATATGTGGAGTGAGTACAACGTGGACATTTTGCGCTTGCGGCTTATGCATAATAAACGTTAAGTCGTGAAATGTCAAGTTGGTAGAATGGAACTAGAGTTGGACTCGGACTGTGAGGAAACAGAGGACGAGAGTAGAACGCGAATCGAAAATTCGAATAGTTTTAGTGGTTCCCGCGCGTTTGCCGGTGAATTGTCACCTTGTTCGGGACCTGGTGCAGGACTCGAGTACGACCTGTGGGAAGGTCAGTTTCAATTTGTGGAACACTGTCCTACGCGAAATCAAACACCTCGGCAAAATCGTCCCGGTGGTGGTGTATTGGACGAACAAGTAAGAACAAGAACCACAACAATCGATCCATTGTCGGTTATTGACCGGCATCATACCATGTCATTTTATAGCTGTAGTTAAAATAGAAAGGTGTATTTCTACTGGTTTAGATTTTCTGACTAGAGTCACTAGAGGATAGGTGATTTATTAATAGAAGGTGCTGCAATTTATGGTAACTGCATCATTTTTTTGAGTTTGAATTGTGTAGCCATGGTAACTGTATATTTTAGTTTTTATTGTATAATTATTATAGAAGAACCAGCAAAAATAGCGCGCTGACCATGTTTATTACACGTTTCTTATTTGGATTGCTGAAGATGTATGCTTCAATTTAAAATACTGTGACAAACAATTAATAATCATAACTTATAATAGCCAGATCAGATTTCATAAAATTTTAATCTTTATTTTAATCGGCTTTCAGTAACCTGTAACTCACATTTAATTTTGAAGATGTTTACAATAGAATATTCGCCAACTTGTTTACTTTTCAATGTTTATAATTTAGTCATAAAATTTTGAACATCTTTTTGAAATAGGTCTATTTTGAAGCTTTGCAATTTAAATCCTGCCACTTTTAATGCCTATATTTAAAAATTGAATATTTTTATAATAAATCAATTCTTAAATTTTCATGATTTTGAAGATCAAAAGTCAGGTTTTCAATTTAATCTTCGGAAGTGAAGAAATATATGAAACTTCATAATTACCGTAATGTTAATTGTAAAACTTAAAATTTTCATAATTTTAAATGGTAAATTAAATAATTAAAAACTCTTCAATGTAAAAGATTTATTATTCAGCATTCTACCATTTTGAAGAGTAACCAGTGAAAACTCTCCAAGTTTAAAGATATATAAATAAAAATGATTAAATTTGGATGATTTTGAAGATTAAAAGTCAAGTTTTCAATTCTAAATCTTTCAAATTTAAGAAATATTAAATACAAGTCTTCAAAATTACGGAATTTTTAATTGGTAAAGTAAAAACTTGCATAATTTTCAATGATAAATGTTAAAATATTAAAAACTTCAAATTTAAAGATTTTTATATAATTCAGAGTCGTGCAATTTTGAAGAGAATTTAATTTACTTAAGGGAATTTAAAATTCTTGAATTTTGCAACTATAAAATTGCAAATCATTCAACTTTCAAGCATAATATTTTAAAGGTATGTAATTTTGAAAGTTTATTTGGAATGATTTAATTTTGAAGATTTGCAATTTTAAATGGTTCAATTTTGATTATTTGCAATTGAAGACTTCATTATTGAATGTGTATATTAGCAAATGATTCAATTTTGAATATTTCTTTTGGATTATTTCAATATTGAAGATTTCAAGTATAGATTTATTCAATTTTATAGATTTGAAAATGCAAATTATTTAATAATGTGAAAAGCGTAAATGACAGCGTTGATTTATTTTTGTAAATTCTTATAGTTTGTTACATAGTATATAAATATGTAATATGTTACATATTATAAGAAAAGGAACTTTGCTATTCCAATTCAAACGCGATAAGTTAGTGAAAATACGGGAGCTTATATTATTACTATCATTAATAGAGTTTCCCAATATGTTCGTACATAATCGAAATAATAAGAGGTGCTCAAATCAATATTCAGCTTGGCCAAACTCATCATTTGAATCAGCTCGAAAAGAGGCGGCTGAAATTTCAAACAATCCTAAAAATTCAAAATAGGTCGAAAATTCTAAACATCATTCAAGTTATCATCTTAAGCTCTTATAGAGAATTAGAATAATTTGCACACTTTATAGCTTGATGACAGTACTGAATTAATCATAAAAGGGGTATAGGATAAGAAAGTAGTAGTTTCAACAATTATTTTTCAGTTATTCGAACTCGAGCTTAAATTTTGAAACGAATTTAAAAGTTCAGGGTGGCCGCGGATAACTTATAACTTGGAAATTGGGGAAAAATCACTTCCTTTTCTAAAATACTTTTTTAAATGTAAAGATCTCTGTAGTGACTTTTGTTTCAATAAATTAATACATGAATTAATTACTATTGAATTCGGATGTAATAACTATTTCTGAATTGTCCTGTATTATTTTAAAAGATTCCAAGGGATTATTTATTTAAATAATTTGAAGCTTTTTCTAAGGAGTTTAAGGTATTTTTTAAAAGTATTTAAAGATATTAGAAATTCCAAAGAATTTGAAGAGCTTTAAAAATCTCAATATATATCCAAAGATTCCAAAAGATTTGAAATATTTTACGCTATTTTAGAAGTCTACAAGGGTATTTTGAGTGCTTTTAAAAGTTTCAAAATATTTAAAATATTTCAGATTATTTTAAAAGATCACAAGGAATTTCTAATTGATTTTAATAATTCGAGGATTTTATTTTTTCGACGATTTTAATGATTTTAAGGAATTTAAAAGTACGTATATTCATGAGGTTGGCAACAATTTATTAGAATTTTTGAAAATGTTGAACGATTTTACAGGTTTGATGAATTTTAAGAGATTTCAAAAGATTCCAATTTATATTATAACATTTGCGAGGATTTCAATGATTTTATGAAATTTTAAAAGCTCTCAAATTCCAGGATTTCATAGAATTTCACGGCATCTTATAATATTTTCGCTGATTTCAAAGAATTTATTCACAAGTAGTATTTTATAACTCGGCGTGCATTCTTAGGAATTGCATAGAATTCTTCTGGTTTCCATTCAATTCCTATAAATTTATTTCAATTTTACTGAAATCAATGGAACTCTTATAAATCGAATTCCTTTCAATTCAAAAGAATACTAGTCACATTATTGCTGCACAATAGTCATTTTTAGTCACTCATTGGGTTACAAATTAGTTGATTTTTTTAATCACCTTTTTGGTTTAAATAGGTCACTTTTTCATTATTTTCAAGTAAATTAGGCTATGGCACTCCTACGAATAATAAGTACAAAATTTATAGATATAAATAAAATTTCTTTATTCCATTCATAAACGATTCTATATTAGAAATGTTACAATATTGGAATTTTAGTCTTTATATTTTGATGGTCAGGGAAAATGAAAAATTAGTCTGGGAAAAGTCAGGGATTTTCGAAAATGAAGTTTGGTGGCCACCCTGATGTTGGATCAACTCACAACACTTGTCTAGATATCAAAATATAGGTAATTCTTTGAAGACATTTGGATTTTGAGAATATGATATCTTTTAATTTTTTTTTAATGAAATTAAAATTTTTTTTATAATCTTTGTGATAAACGTTCTCTATTTTTTTTGTAGATATGCAATTTGAAATGTAAAGTATACATAGGTACGTTTTATAATAAATGAATGTTTTAAATTAGCACTTAATCTTCTATTAAAGTTATTATTTAATCATAATATTTGACAGAGAAGATTTTTAACATCTTCTCGTACTGATTTTCCAATATTCTTAAAAGAAAAATAAATTTTTATTCTACAACAACAACAAATTGTTTGAGAAATTGGTTAAAAACTGTGTTTTAATCCAAATGTTTAGATACCATAAGGGGTTAACCTATCAAATGCTCAAAATTTTACTATTTTTAATAAAATAACAAATTTTCTCAAAGGGCTTTCGCAATACGTACTCAGTGAATAGTTTTTCCGTTCTCATACAAAAATTTCCATGTAAGGGTTAGACCCTTATGGTTCCCGACCTTTCAATTAGTTCTCAATATGTCTTTTAATTTTTATATGATATTTTCTCTTGAGGACACTTTTCTGTTTTAAATATTACTTAAATTTTGTTTGTATTGTCTTACCATTGTTTAAAGATTGTTCCTGTTTGTGATTGAAGATTAGTTAATATTACGAATTGTAATAAGCATTCCTGACTGAGAAAGGTCTGTTTGCCAACGAAACAATGGCACATTGTCTATTGGTAGTCAGATATAGTCTTGTCGGTATTTTCGTACTTTTCATTAGGTATGCACGATCGTTACAATACAACGCATTTCCTAGTACGTACACGTCTTTTCCCATTGGGGAGTTTACGCGTGACTGAATTTCTTCTGGAGCGAAAATGATTTGCTTCCGCAGTTCCAGAACTTCATTCGTCTGAAAATCCTATTCAAAATTTCTTACACCATCAAAAAGGCATTTAAAACGGGTTTTTTAAAAAGATATTTCAGAAGACCCACTGATCAAGTTTCGACCTTAAATTTCACCCTTGAAATATTAATACCATACAAGCTTCCCCTTCTAAAAAACTCGTGTAGCTCTACTTCCTTAAAAAGGTATTTACAATTTAACACAGCAAATATATTGATGTTTTTATGAGTAATTTTTTAGTGTAAAAAATTCTGATCCTACTATGTTAATATTTCAAAAAGTGATTTTAGTTTTTTTGCTTAAATTCAAACTGAAATAATCGAACCCAAAAAGAAATCCAACTATTCTGGTAGAAATTTGATCTTTTTTTGGTTAAAAATGCAACTGTTCGGTTGAAACTTACTCTGTTTTTGTTAAAAATTCCACTATTTTGTTGAAAGTATGTCTTTGTTGGTTGAATTCAACTGCTCTTTTTTTAAATTGAAATCTTTCTTAATTGCAATATCAACTTTTACATTTTTCGTTTAGACCTCATTTTTTAACTGAAAATGTAGATACTACATTTTTTATTTAAAGTGTATGTTTTTAATTGAGAATTGATCTTTTCCAGCTGAAAATTCAACTTTTTTGTTGAAAATTCATCTTTATGTATTAAAAACTCATCTCTTTTGGTAATCAATATTTCTTAGTAAAAAATGCAACCATTTTGTTGAAAACGCAATAAATTCAACTTTAAATCTTAAGAATTTAAAACGTTTCATATTGAATTTAATATGGAATCTACATTTATTATATTGACAAGAATTCATTCTCGTATGTTCGTGGAAAATCACCCTACTTCTCTGTTTGGGAGAATTTTGGGCTGGGAAGTCTTAGGATGTAATAACTCATTGTCTATTCATTTTGATTTCAGGTACATATGATACAAGAACAAATGCACGCTTTAGTGGATACTCAGTCCGTGGGGGAAGAGAGATATGCGAGAGCAAAGGAAGAAAATGCAACACTCCAGGCCAGGATACTTATGCTGGAAGAATCAACAAAAGATGCTGAAAGTAGAGCTGAAGAGAGATTACAAGTAGGTATTTTTTGTAAATAAATTCTAAAATTATTTGTCCGTAATATTAAAAGAATTATATTTGTTAATTTAATGATTTTTTTATGAAGCTAAAGAAAATAAATCCTTCACGACGTATTCATTTTTTGTTATATTTTGTAATTTCAGAAATATAATTATTACACCCAGAAAAATGTAAAACGTGTCTAAATTGATTAAGTTGAAAAGAATTTGCAGTTGATCATTTAGAATTTCTAACGATTAAATTTTTCAATACAGGCTGAACAGAGAAGGCATAGAGAGTTTGCCTGCCGTCTAGAACGTGAGAGACAGCTGCAAATAGAGAATTATTCGATAAAACTACAAGCAGTGGAACTTGAGAGTGCCAGTTTGAGGGATGAAGTTTCGCGGTTACGGGAACAATTAGAAAAAGTTAGGGCAGAAAAAAGTCGACTTGAGAATTCTTTGGATGATGCAAGGAGAGAAGCAGAATCAGCACACGAACTCGAGCGTCAGGCACTAAGTCGCTCAAACGAAGCTAATCATATGTTGGAAGCAGCTAGGGAAGAATTAGCTTCACGTATTGAGGATCAGCAAAAGTTGGAAGAGCTAATACAAGAAGTTTCACATCTTCGTGCTCGCAACAAAAGTAAGTATTCGAAATGCATTTCTGATCATTTTACAACTTTATTCTATGAGTTCATCTATTTAGTTTATCAAATTTAAGTACACGATTCTTAATATCAAATCCGAACCATCTAAAATAAAACACTTTCAAAATCAAAGCTAAGGGTGTCTATTCATCTGGAAAACCTCGAATTTGTATATACCTGGAAAAACCTGCAACTATTATCAGGAAAATATATTTTTATGTAAGATTTTAATTAAATATGCACTGAATTTTAAGTATGGAGATAAAATGAAAAATTGCTTTAATTATCATTAAAATAATGAAGCTAATTATTTTTTTAGTATTAACTTATTTAGTCATTCAATGGTGATAATCGATATGTTTAAGAATATCATGTAATCATTTGTCAAAACTTCTTAAATTAACACATTAATTAAATTAAAGACAGGATTAATTTTCTACTGAAAAAGGCGAATTTTCAACAAAGTTGTGGAATTTTCAATAACAAAATTCATTTTCAACCAAAAAAGATTATTTCTCAAAGAAAATGTAATAATTGGGCAAGCAAAATTGTATTTTTAACTAAAAGATATTACGTTTCTTCCAAAAGAGATTAATTTTCCATAAAATAGTTGAATTATAAACTAAAAAGTGAAAATTTTAACAAAATAGGTCATTTAAACCAGACTGTCAATATTTGAAGCCAAAAAGAAAATTTTCCTACAAAATAGTTGATATTTTAACCCCAAAATATGATTTTTTTCAGTTCATTTTCAACCAAATAGTTGAATTTTTAACCAGAGCAGATTAATTTTCTAGAAAAAAGTTGCATTTATAATTTAAAAAATTTGAACTTTTGATAAAAGGAGCTGACTTTTCTAACCAAAAAGATGAATTATCAAAAAAAGTCAATTTTCAACTAAGAAAAATTTTTTAGACAAGAAAAAAATGCAACCAAATTGTTACATTTTAAGCTAATAAATAAATTGACTACGAAACAGTTGGATTTTCAAAACAGATAACCTAATTTTCAAACAAATCTAGTTTAATTTTCTGCTAAATTGTTACGTTTTTAATCTAAAAATTCGAGTTTTCCTGAAAACCGTAGATTTTTCCAACTGTAATTATAAATTTATAGAAAAATAGTTCATTTTCAACCAAATAGTTGAATTTTCCAACAGACCATTAAAAGTTGAAACCAAACATACGAATTTTCTACAAAATAGTTCAATTTATAACCCGAAAACATCATATTTTTAAAGTTCATTTTCAACCAAATAGTTTAATTATCAACCAAAGCAGATTAATTTTCTAGAAATAAGTTTAATTTTTAATTTAAAAATAAGACGGGCTGTCGACGAAAGAGATCATTTTTAAACCAAAAAGGCTATTTTTCTACAGAATAGTTGAATTTTCAACAAAGGATTTTCTGCCAAATTGTGACATTTTTAGTCTAAAAAGACGAGTTTTCTACAAAATTGTTGCCTTTTTTCAACATGTAATTATGAATTTAAAACAAAAAAACTCATTTTCAACGTAATAGCTGAATTTTCTAAGAAACTGTTAAAAGTTGAAGCCAAAAAGAACTTGCTACAAAATACTTGAATTTTTAACCCAGATATATATATATATATATATAAATATTAATACATTTTTTTTGTTTAAAGTGAACTTTAAACCAAATAGTTGCATTTTTCAACAAAACAGATTTATCTCTTGGAAAAAGTTGCAGTTTTAATTAAAAAGATGGAATTTTGTCGAAAAGATTAGAACTATCAACCAAAAAGTTAATTTGCAAACAAGTAGTCTTTTATCTACCAAATTCTTAAGTTTGTAATCTAAGAGGGTTAAGTTTCTGCAAAATAATTGAATTTTCAACTGTAATTATAAAATTACAACAAAAAAGTTCATTTTCAACCTAATAGTTGAATTTTCGAACAAACTGTTAGAATTGGAAGCCAAAGGGACGAATTTCCTTAAAAAATTATACCTGGAACAGTCTAGGAATACCTGGACAAAAATCTGGAAATGTTAGGGAATTTTTTCTAGAATTTGAGTAGACACTCTGTTAAAGAGTTCGTATTATAATTTTATTTACAAATTTGTGCAATATGTCATGATAAACAGTTGTAAAATAAGATTGGAAGCGAGTTTGTGCTTTTCTGGATTTTGCGAGCACAATTCTGATTTCAAACTTTTTTATAAATTTAGGTTTAGAGGAGTCAAGGGACGAACTCCAAGCGGCTGCAGCGTTGCAAGCTGGCCGTGAATTGTTGATGTTGAATCCTTGTGCGAGCAAGATTGAAAAGGGATCTAGTCTCGCGGCAGAATTATTGGCAGGGATGAACCAAGACCAGGTAATAAACTTGCCGAAACTTGAAATATTTTCAGTCAAGAGACAAATTAAGAACAGTATACTAAGTAAAACAATTTTTCATTTTTGTAAAGCCTGACGGAAGTTCGCCAAGAGATCCTCAACCACGCACCCTGTCTGAAGTAAGAATTTCGACACCTCAGATACCAAAAAATAAAATAAATGACTAAATATTCAAGTTAATTTCAAAATCTTTGTAACTGATTGAACGTTTTTTTCTAGATGAAGCAAGCCTTAAAAGAACAACAGGAAGTAAACACCCAATTGCGGGCGTACATAGACGGAATATTGTTGAACATAGTTGAAAATTACCCTCAACTCCTGGAAGTGAAGCAAGCAAATTAAAAATGAGAGTGTAAACATGTCCCTGTTTATAAAAACTGCGACTTATTTTATATCGGGCGAAAATACCATGTCGTTAAATATAAATAAAATTAATTGTACAGATAGGTAGTAATAGTGCTGAGTGATAAAGTACAGGGTTCTCAAACGATATATGGATTGATCTGAATGAACAAGATTTGATATAATCTTATCCTCGGTTTGAGAAAGCTATTCAATTTTTGCTATTTAGAAATTTAATTTCCAAAATGGAAATTTTCTCGAACGTATATTTTCCTACTTGCGACGCGTTCTCGCTTAGTTTAATTAATTTTAGAAACTTTTACAATATATTTTACATTTTATTAGATTAAATTGAAGAGTCTTGTTTCCTATCTTGGTTAGAACAAGTGTTAGTTATTGAAAGCGTCGATCGTTTAATTTCTACGATTGTTTCTACTTTGTAAAATAATCTAGAGTATCACTATCACTGGTCAAGTGATCTTCCCGTCCTCAACTTCAGAATTGCCTTTGAAGGCATTTTTTGAATAAAACGTATCGTGTTTGCAAGGTTAAGTTTAGTAAATTCACTGCCAGCATCACTGAAAAGCATCACTGAACCATCCAAGGATGGGCATTTTGACGTCACATCGGCTGTGGGCGTTTAAAAAAATGGATAAGGAACGTCTGGTCTATAACACGAATAGCCAGATGATAATTGTGTGATAAGTCTGCTCTTGAAAAAATACGTTTGTACAAAATAGGGAATCTGCAATACTGTGTGGCTAAATAAATAGTAGCTTTTCATACAATTTATAATGTGTTTCGATTAAAAATCTCGGTTTTCTTATTCCTCGTTATGCTAAGACTCTTGTGAAGTTTACAGAGAGGAAGAAACCATGTGTTACTGTTACCCTGTTTCTTCGTGTTGTGCACACATTAATTTTAGAAAAAAATTCGAAGTCACCAGCAATACAGGAATGCCAGAAGTTTATTCTGGTGTAACGAAATCTGTGATGGGACAAAACAATACCTAGTAATTGCAAGTGGCTAGTATTTTTACCCCTGCCTTTTTCTGCATTCTGAGTCTTTGTATTCAAAAATATCAACTTTACTGATGATTAAACGATTATATTTTGATATAAGGCTGTTCTTTTCGCTCTTATACCTTTAACTGTTTATTACATTTGTTATGAAATCCTTTAAAATGAGGTTTCCTTTAGTTTACGAACTGAGTGATATTCAACTGAATCCTCCGGGAAAGCTTTAATTTTTAAATTGTAGCATTTTTAAACGGTTTTTTTTTAAGTTCTCGGTTTTACTTCAAATCTTACGTTTTAAAAATAAATTGTTATCATATTTTTTACTCTTAAAAATATCTTTTATACGAGTTGATTGTTTTAAGATATTTTTTATTGTAAAAAAATTCTTGAGGTTATAAACATCCTAATGAAAAACTTATCGTTTTTAACTCCTTATAATATAAATTACTAATTTCTTAAAGGTCCTAATCTATGAATTCTTATACAAAAGTATAAATAAAAATATTTGCTTACATTTTGGTTTAGACTGAATACCTCCAAATTTACATTAATAATTAACTTTTAGATATTCGACTTCAAACAATACAAATTTAAATATTTTAATTTGTAATTGCAGGTTTGCTACAGGTCAGTGAATATTGGAAATTCAGGAAATATAACACTGGTTAGGAAATGTCAGGGAAAACCTAAAATAGTAAGGGAATTTTGTGGTAAACTGAATGCAATTGTTTAGTTAAAAAATAACCTTTTTGGTTGAAAATTTAACTATTTTATAAAAAGATCGTCTTTTCGGCATGAAAATCCAACATTTTTTTATGACATTATTTGTTTTCATTGAGTGAAAAATTGTACTCTTGCTAAAAGCCCATCATTTTGTTTGAAAATACATCTCTTCTTGTTTAGATTTTTAAAATCTTTTCAATTAAAAATGCAACTATTTAGATGAAAATTATTCTGTTTTGTTTGAGCATTTAAAATTATAAAAAAAAATTTCTTGGTTTAATTCAACAGTTTCTGGTTTAAAATTAATAAAAACCTTTTGTGGATGAAATATCAGTAATTATTACATTTTCCGTTCAAAATTCATATTTTCATTGGAAAATTCAAATGCTGGGTTGAAAGTGGAACTAGTTTGTTCAAAGTATTTTATTTTTTTGAACATTCATCATTAAAGTACAAAATTCATATTGTTTGTTAAAAATTGAATTATTTTGTTGACATTTTTATTTGGGTAAAAATTTAATTTGTTGAACTGAAAATTTAACTGTCACATGTTTAGTTTAAAATTTATCTTTTTTAGATGAAAATATATGTTCAATAGTTCAAAATTCATTTAGTTGAAAATTCGTCTTTTGTGATAAAGTCTATTCTTCTTTGGTTGAAAATTGAACTATTTTGGTTAAAAATTCAACTAATCGATTAAAAGTTCTTTTTTTATTTGTTGAGGATTCATAATTTTAGTTGAAAATTGATTTCCTTGGCTAAGATTTGACTACCCTAATAGTACGGAACGTTCCGCGGGAACCTTCGGAACATGCCAGGATCGTTCCCTGAGCGTGCAAAATGTCCACCGCTTGGGAGCGTTCCACGGGGACTTGAGGGGAACCTTTCATTATTGTTATTTTTAATAACAATTAACTCGTAAGCCGTGAGAGATAGGTAAAAATAGATGTCATTTTTGAGTTTTGAGTGCCGTATATACTACATTGTAATATGGTATCTAAATCATAAACTGACATTAAATTAGACCTATCACTTACGATTTATCGGATATTCATTGATAATAAATAATAAAAATAACGATAATTTATTTTTTGAATGCTCCAGTGGAATGTTGCTGGAACAGGGTATCTTATCGAAAATTAGTTTTTTTTTGGTTGCTAGTAGATTTACTTTGTTGAAAAATTGTATTTTTCATAGAAAATTCAACTATTTAGTTAAAAATTCATTTCCTTGGTTCAAAATTGAACTACTTAGTTGCAAATATCGCTTTTTTGTTGTAAAATTTCATCTTTCTCCTTGAAAATCCAACTGTTCTATTTTTTGTTAAAAATTAATATGTTTAGGTAAAAATTTATGTGTTTTGTTGAAAAAAATTTTTTTTTGGTAGAAAATTCATCTTTATGGTTGAAAATTTAACTATTCAATTAAAAATGTATTTTTTGTCTGCTAATGAGACATAATTTTTGTTAATGATTAATTTCTTTGGTTGAAAATTTAACTATTTTTTTTAAGTTTTTTTTTGTTGTTGAAAATTAATGTATTGTGTAGCAAAATTGTATCTTTTTAAGGAAATTTCAACGTTTTGGTGAAGAGTTCAGATTAAAATTCATCTATTTGTGTATGACCCCTTATAAAATTATGGTCACTGAAAGCAAAGAGCTGAAAATCTTTAAGATAAATTCAGAAACAAACATTTTGTTGCATTTACATTATTGATCCGGTAGAAAAATGTATAACGGTCAGAGAAAATGAAAAATCGGTCAGCGAATTTTAAAATTGAGATTTTGTAGCAACCCTGAATTGGTATAATTCTTTTAGAGAATTTGACTAAAGAATGTTCAGCGAAGCAATTCGAATTGCGAGGTTCTACAATATGTTTTAAATTATGCAATTTGACATTAACACATTTTGAAAATTGACCTTTTCAATTTCGCAGTTTGTTTATAAATAACTTCTATATTCATATGGATTTTTTGTTCATGTGTCATATTTTTGCATAATATTTAATTTGGGATGTTATGTCGCCCAATTATAACTATAGTAACTTTGAATTTTTTACGGCGTTTCTAATGTTTTATTTTTTTCCCTGCAGAGTGCGAGCGTGTCGTCGTTAGCAAAAATACTGAAATTTGCTTATCTTTAGACAGAAGTAGTTCGTGACGTGTCAAAATGAAATCGGAAGAGTTGGGTCAGCAAAAGTAATCATATTGAGTCACATTTCAGTAGATAGTTTCAGTGTTGATTAAAAAACGGGAAGATTACAGTGATTGTTGCAGAAATCTTACTCATTTTTACGAACGATGTAACCATCTCGGCCGGAAGCTTTGGTTGGAACCCCAGAGTTGCTCACAGAAATGAGTAAGTAACCTTACCGAAGTTGACACTTACGCCTCTTTTATTTATTTCGTCAGTTATCTGCCAATTCAGCAATTAACGAATAAATTAGTTCATTCCTGATATGTCCTCTGGATCCCTTCTTCTGAAATTTTCTCTAAATCATTTTGTATAACGTTACTTTAATGTAGAAAGATACTTTCTATTCTCCAATGTTAATAATCCAACCTAAAATACAATTTTTGCAATTTCCACGTAACTGTACCAGTTCTAATTAAAATATGCTTTCTTTGATTTAAATTTTATGCTAACTTTCATTCAGGACCAAAATATTTGGATCAGTCTATTAATATCTACCATATGTGCCATAAATGTTGTAAATAACGGTTCAGGGAGAGAATCATTTTGTATATAGTACATTCGAAAAGTTTAGATGGAAGAGATTATTTTTATATGGTGATTTTCAGGAGAAAAGGAAGTTTACATTTTTTTAAAAAAGATATAGTGTTTATATTGAACTGTTCCCGGTTCCGTGGTTCGTTTTTCGCTCTTACGATCTTAAAATAAAATGTTATCAAAATATTTTTGACTTTAAAAAATATTTCGTATGATACTATAATCACACTATTCATAATTTACATGGAACTTTTTTCTCTTCATATTATTCACAAAAAGTGTAAATTTTAATAAATTAAATTAAATTAATGAAAAAAAAGTTTAAACTTTTTAAATCTGCTGACAAGTATTTAATTTAAGTAATTACAGAAATAATAATTAGAGGCTTGATACAGGAAAACTGAGATTTATTTTTGTTTTTATTTGCAATGTAATTAATAAAACAAGGAACTTTAAAGTTATACAAAGTTATTTTTAAATTAAACAATAATTTCAATGTCGATTATTTTCCTTCTTACAACAAGGTTATCCAAACAAATCTTATTATTTTAACGTATATTTTTGCATGAGAATAATCTAATAATCAAACGTGTTTTCAGTTTGGAATTGCATGTTTTTATTAATATTTTCTTCATACATTTATTTCAAAAATACGATTCTTCTAATGATAAACCTATGTTACCGGATGACACCGAATAGTTGAACGTTTTTTTTCGGGCTTCTTAATTGATTGTTTTGGTTCAATAAAGAAACTAAGTATAATTATTTTTTCACATCTTGAAGTATATTCAATAATCTTCTTTTATTAACAAATTAAAATGTAGAAATTAAACTCTTAAGCCATATAATTAGTTAAAAACTCTTTTTTATCGGATGAAATAAATATGCGGGGACATTTAAAAAGGAATAATAATTCTGAATCGAGAAAAAAGCTGTATTTTGTAATTCTTCCAATATTTATGAAAAATTACGCGTATTTAACAATTAGACCTTAAGCTTTCTTTTAAAAGATGTAACGGCATTAATTTGGAAAAAGGTAGTCAGGGGACACGTTACTAAATGATATTTACTCATATTTAATCGAATTTATTTTGATACCGCGTAAAATAAAAATATAATATTCTAGGGGTGTGATATTTTCAACTTTTTTATATTTTCACCTTTATACTATTACAAAGTACTGATTCCTTTGATTTTATATATAGCAAACTTATCGTATTGTTTGAATGAAAACATGTTTGCATCTTAAAATATGTTTTTTTATCTGAAAAATAAGAAGATGTGGTTGAAAATTGGTGTAAACTGTAAATGCTTAACTATACGATAATTTTATTTTGAAAGGTTATTGAATTTTAGACGAAATCTCCTAAATTGATATATATTTTATATTTCATATAAATACATAATAATATATTCTATATATTTATATTTAGATATATACATATATACCATAAAAATCGACTATGTAGTCTAGAATTTTGAATATGGAAAAAAGTTACCATTAAAGCAATTGAATTTTTGTGCAGTAGATGGTGAATTATAGCTGAAGAACTTGGATTTCATTATAAGGAGACGGGATGTATATGAGTCTGATTACAAATTCTCACGTGGGATGAATGAGGAAGAACTGTTGAAACGGTCGGCTGCTGAGCGGGACAGAATATTCAGTTGTTACGATCGTGGTAGAGAGAATGGTGCTCACATCGATCCTTGGGAGGACCCAAGTCTTCCGGTTTATCACACCACTGACAGATATGGATTTATACAGTACGTAAATTTAACACGAAAAAAGCTTACATAATTTTGCAGCCTATTGAATTTCTAAACATTTTTAATATTGAAAGTTTCACTTAAAGAAGAAACATTTATTTGCCTGTCTCGATTCTTAGATTCAAGCATATTACAGGGTTCTATTGACTGGGAAAATGTGCTTCAAGTTCTGAACGAAATTTTTGCTGTTTATTTATATTGCAAATATTAGATTACAAAATAAGCTTATAATACATTATTTGAAATGATCGGCGGAACGAATTTATAGATAAAATAAAACTGGGAAAAAAATATTTCGTTCATTTGAACGTTCAAAACTTCACGTACATGAATTTTTCAGAATTCTAGCATTGCAAGCTTTTCTCGTTCATATACTAAAGTTGCTTTTATATTTGAGAACTAAAACTTAATTTTTAGATATTTAATATAGTAATTACATAAGTAACCTAAATTTTTATTATTCATTTATGATAGTTGGCATAATCAAGTTTTTATTGAGGGATACATTAAAATTTTCACAAATAAATTAAAAATCCGCATTTCTAGAAAAAATAATTTGAAATTGGAGAGTGCCACAAGGTCACGTGTCATATATTTTGTCTTCAAATACGAAATTTACCCACTTCCGGTCATATATTCGGAATATGATTTCCTATCGAAAATCCAAAACCTATATTTTAGATTCTTGGTCACTAAAACGGGAATTATTACTGCGCTTTGTTGAATCATAGATTTCAAAATCTTTCCCCTTTTTTAAAGAATTCCTCTTTTTCCCGCGTTAAAAAAAAGTCTTCTCTCGTTTTTTGGCTTATATGAGAACTGAATGAATAGAACCCAATAAGAAAATCAAACGATTTTTTATTGAAAGTTCATTCTCTTTAATTTGGAGGCGTACTATTAAATTTTTAGATAGAAAAGTGTTCCTTTTGTAAGTTTTTTTGTAGAAAGTCTATTCTTTTCATTTGAAAAGTCTATTATTATTTTTTGGGTTCATAATTAATCTCTTTTATCTAAAAATTCTGCTATTTGGTCAAAAATTTTATCATTTTGTTGAAAATTCGACTATTCGTTAAAAAATTTAATTATTTTGTAAAAAATTCAATGATTTGGTTAAAAATTAATCTTTTTTCAGTAGAAAATACAACTGATTCCTTGATAATTGAAGGTTGCCAGTACAGATCTAGATAACCAACCTTTTTTCAACGTGGTTTTATTGCATAACGCATTCTTGAAATATCAAGTAGACATTGCAATAAAAAGATTTTTTCCAATTCTCATGTTCTAATGTAGTAATACAAAAATTTAATTTAAATTTAATTTCTTATATTCAAGATATTTTTTTAAATTGTTATCGTTTATTGGAACAAAAAAATCTCCTTTTCAAAACCTATGAAATTGTAACCTCAAAATTTCTTGACAATTTATTCGGAACTGGTTCACTTTTTGATATAAAAACTTTTTTACTTTGATTTTGAAACTCAATATCTCGGGAGTAAGTTTTTATTTAAACTGAAGATTACAGCTTTTATCACAATCCGCAGCCTAGGCTGTTCCAATTTGTGGTCAGTGTAACTTTGAGATTGTCCGATGACGTTTATTTCTACAAAAATTGATAACTGTTTCTAATGAAATACTTTTGTACCTAAATCACGAATACATCATCTTGTTGGTGGACTTTTGTCTAAGTTTTAATTGCTGATTTCGATTATATCGAATGTTTTTTCGCTCTCCTGGAAAATTTCGATTTTTTGGATTATGAAAAATCGTCCTTTGGATTGAACATTGTATTGTCTTCTAAAAAATTCGTATTTTTTGTTGAAAGTTCAAATATTTAGTTGTAAATGCAACCCTTTAGTTGAAACTAAAGTTTCCTTTTTGGTTGAAAATTCTAATATTTTATGCAAAATGCAATATATTTTGACTTGAAATCTTAGAAATATGGTACCGATTATTTTTATTATTTTACATTTTTACAATACATGATTCAACTTTTGTTTGTCGTACTTTTGTTGATTCTCAGTGATGCGGAATTACCGAAAGTGGATAAAAATGAAATTAAGATAAAGCAAACAGAAATGGAAAGGCTGAAAAAATGGGAGAAGATGACGAAAAAGTGGGACACTCCCGCAACTAAAGAGAAGCTACGGCGTAGGATATACAAGGGTATTCCAGACAGATTTCGAGGTCAAGTGTGGACTCTATTGCTTGGAATAACAACTTTAAAAAAAGAACAGGCTGGTAAATATGAAGAAATGTTACAACTCGCACGTCAGTGGTCTACAGAGATAAGACAAATCGACGCCGACGTAGCGAGGCAATATAGGGATCATATTAATTACAGGTAAGATTTAAAATTATTTTTAAAATATGGAATTTATGAAATTAAATTTTTTCTGAAAAAAGGTCCTTTCCTTCGCTCCGCTTGGGAATGGAGCCACAGAGCTTCCGAAGGAGATCTTTTTTCAAACCAAATTTAATTTTCCAAATGTATAATTTATAGTTCCATCTAATCTTAAAAAGACGTTAAGAATTTCTATTATTCTTTGATGATAATACAGATTTCTTGAAAAATTTGACTTGTAACACCTGGAAAAATAATGCGTGTATTTCTGAAAAAGGATTCTTCTTTCGATTTCTGTCGTAGCTTAAATGTAATTCAAAAAGTTTTTATATCATAGCTTCATCTAGTCTGAAAAGATGTTAAGAATTTCTGTTATTCTCGGATGATAATGCAGATTCCTTGCAAAATATGGAATTTCCTAATTCTCAGAGTACATAACGAAGAATCTATTACTTTTTACAGAGAAAGGTATAGTATTAAACAGAAGTCTATGTTCTACGTCTTGGCGGCCTATAGTATGTACAATATGGAAGTTGGTTACTGCCAAGGTATGTCCGTCTTAGCTGGCTTACTCTTGCTCTACATGGACGAGGAAGACGCTTTTTGGGGTCTTTCTGTACTGCTTACGGACAAGAAGTACAGCATGCACGGTTAGTTACTTTTAATTTTCTATTTTATATATTTTTAAGTAGATCTAATTGATGTTTAAGCGTTCATGTATATGTTACAGGATTTTACGTAGACGGATTTCCAAAATTAAATCGCTTTATAGAACACCATGACAAAGTAATGACCAAGTTCCTCCCAAAGTTGAAGCGAAAGCTCGACAAGTATGGATGCGACTCTATTCTCTATGCGTTAAAATGGTTCTTTGTAGTGTTTCAAGAAAGAGTAAGGATTTCTCGTTTATATTTCATTATAAGGTTTGCAAGGCATGAGCGTGCTTTTTAAAAAATGCGGCTTCTTAATGAAAAATGCGACTAATCGACTTTTTCCCGTTTTTCTCAGAAGTTCGCTATGCTTAGCTTAAATTTTATTCGCAATGCAATTTTTTAAAGTTGAAATTTAAAGCAAGAAAAAATTATAATATTTTAATTGAGAAAATTAAAAATTGAATAATTTCTCATAAAGGCCATTGTCTACGAAAATTGAGAGTTTGAGTTTTGCATTTGGGAAAAGAAATAAAAGGTACTATAGAACGTTTGTATACTCCTAACGTTTTTTAATTACATTTTTCTTAAATGAATTTTTGGAATTTTGTTGTATTTTCAAAAATTGAGCATAAAAAAGAATTAAGAACAAGTTTAATTCCCCAAATTATATCCTCGATTTATCGAATATTAACTCGAAATCTCAATTCGTATAAACGTAAGTTATCGAAAAAAAATGTCAGCATGGTCAGGTTCGTATTCAAAGTTTTAATTTTTTTAAAATTGCAAGCCCCGACAGTTGAACATTATAAAATCTAAAACGTTTAAAATCTATTATTTTCCAATTCAATTAAAGTCGACACACTTTCTCCCTTATTCCCCTTTTCTAAAGAACTCTTCTTTCCTCCATGTTACAAATTCATCATTTTTGTTCGAAAACTTAACTGTTTTGTTGAGCATTCAACTTTTTTGTTGAAAATTTAACTGTTCTAAAAAACTCGTTTTTTTGTGATGAAAATTCCACCATTTGGTTACAAATGCATGTTTTTTGTTGAAAGTTCATCTCTTTTGATTTCCACTCTTTTTTGTTGCAAACTAAACTATGGTTAAAAAATGTATGTACATATATTTTTGCTAATTCAACAATTTTGTTAAAAAGCAACCTCCTTGGCTTAAAATGATCCATTTGTATAAAATTCGTCTTTTTTGTTTGAAAATTCAATTATTTTGTTCGTCATATTTTTTTATCAAAAATTGAACTATTTTTTGGAATATTAATTTTTTTGGGTAAAAATTCATCCCTATGGGTTGAAAATTCATCTTTTATGGAGGAAAATAATATTTTTTAGTTGCATATTAACTCTTTTGTTGAAACTTTAACTGTCTTCTAAAAAAATGGTCTTTTTGGCATAAAAATTCAACCAGTTGGTTAAAAATTGACGTATGTTGTTGAAAATTTATCTTTTTCATAGAAAATTCATCCTATTATTTAAATGTCTTTTTGAAAGTTCTACTTTTTGTAATGCAAATGTTTGGTTAACATTTTTTTTTAAATTCAACTATATTATTAGAAATTCATTTTTGAGGTCTGAATTTAATTTAAAAGTATTCATTCCTCTATTTTCGTGAAAATTACCCTATTTTCCCTATTTCGAGGGCATTTTGGGCTGTGAAGACTGGATGTTAAAAAAATCAATACTTTTGTATTAAAATTATATTGTCTTAAATTTAAAGCCTTAATTGTTGAATAATTTCAAGTTTAAAATGTTCAAAATTAAAGTTCCTGAAACGGAATATTAATGTAAACTACAAACTGTTTTCATTTAAAAATAACCCTAGTTAACTATTTTAACAGTTTAGAAAGGAATACGTTTTAAAAGTCAGATTCAGATTCCCTGAAGTTAAATGACTATTATCAAATAATTTTTTTAACCTAAAAGTTTATTTCGATTGAGTAAAGAATATGCATTTAGTGGCTAATGCTGCTTTTTCCAGTATCATAAAAAAATTGGATGCGACTTTTTGTGGATTTTCTTCGAAATTCCATGTGACTGTCCTTGTAATTTTATGCGACTAATGTGACTTTTTAGGCCTTCTAGCCGGTCCAAGTCCTGGCTTTGGCTTTTTATTTAGCGATAGCGCCATTATTCACGAATGATGCAGAATATGCGCTATTTTGCAGACACCTGTGAGCCTCGGTCTGAGAGTCTGGGATATTTTTCTTCTGGACGGAGATCGCGTACTGCCAGCGATGGCTTACACCGTTATGAAATTGCACAAACGCCAATTGCTCGCAATGGAGGGCTTAGACGAGTTTTGCAATTACTTACAAATTAAGTTAGAAAAAGACTTTTCGTATGATGACGATGCCGTCATCACTGCCATGGAACGCAGTATGGAGGAACTGAAGCGAGCTAAATTGGACTACCCTGGACCTCCTTTGCCGCACGAATTGCCTCGACATCCTTTCGGCTCTTTTAAAGAGCCTTCTTTTACTAGCAAGGTATGTTAAATGTAATATAAATTTAAACATCTTTCCCCGATGATTGATATCTCTAACCCAGAGAAATATGTAGATATATCGCTTGTTTCCAAATGCTTTTACTTTACCGTGATAGTTTCAAAATAGATCTACCATCGGATTAGTAATTCTGGATATATTTGGATTGGGAAGAAAGTAAATGTTTTTAAAAAACTTAAAAAATATAATTTAAATTAATTTTTTGTATTTATCATATATTCTTAAAGTTTACAATTTCTGGTTTCTGAGAAATAAAGCACTGCTCATAATGTAAATGAGGCGTAAGATAATACAGATAGAATTATTTGATTCGAAAGTAGATGAGCTTGATTTTATATATTTGAATATGCTCTTGAAACAATATATTCAACACTTTTTTTCTAAAGAATATTATAATCGTATAAAGTTTCTTTCTGTTTTAATCATTCTTTTCCAAATACAAAATTATATTATATTTACTATTCCTTACTCTATTCGTGATATTATAACGAAATTGAAAGATATTTTGAAGAAGAAAAAACAGAATGTACTTTCCATTTTTTGTCGCCATAATTAAAAAATAATGTTAATTAATTTTCAATTCTAGTATCAAATATGGTACCATGAATCTATAGTTTTTGGGGGATTTATAAAATTTGTAAAGTTCTATATCCACGAACTTTAGGAAGTTTATTAATAAATATTTTAGGGGATTTAGAAAGAATTGAAAATGTTTCAAAAGATTGCATGAAGTCTTCGAATATTTCGAAAAATTTGAAGGGAATCTAACCGAGCTCAACGAATTTTCATGACATAGTTTCAAGACATTATAAAAGATTTCAACGTATTCCAAAATTTAAACAGATTTTTCCAAGTTTCTGAAATGACTTAATTTTATTCTTATTTTTGAACTGTCCCTCATTTAAAGATAATTTTTGTAACGAATAAAAGTTTTAGTTGTGCTTAGTTCGATAACATTAAATTAAATTGTAAATTGCAAATAATAAATTTTTTCTTATGTCACAAACATATTAAACTTAAACAAATATTTAAAAAATTTAAAATTTAATTATAGTGAAAATGATTTTGAGTATTACGGATAATTTCAAAAAAAAAAGGTAAGAAAAGTATTAGACTTGTTAGATTTAATAGCCTTCAAACTTCTTATATGTATTTTTTACTCGATTTCAAAGGTATTTATAAAAAAAATAGAAAGTTTAATCGGGGAGCAGGGTCACTTGATAATAAAAGTGCTTACGATAATTTCCAGCATGGTCATAGTACACTTTATTAGTAGTTAATAATCAGAATTTTGTTTTTAATTTGTCAGTTCTTGTCCATTTTTATATTGCATAAGCAAAAGTACTTTTAAAAGTTAAAGTCAAATAAAAAATGAGTAAAAAAATAATCATTCGATGAATTCTATAACGAAATAATTTCAATTTTCAATCAAGATTACAAACTATTCAATTTGAGTTTCTTCTAATATATTTAACCTCTTATTTCATATATCTATCTTTTCAAGCATGTGTACAAATATAAACCGGTTGGGTTAATCTTAAATCTTACAATTTGAATAAAATACAAATTTGGGAATTTGTTCATCTTGAAGAACATAGTTAAAAAAATTGATGTACAAAATTTTGAAATATGACACGAACGTATATAATTTTACGTATAAAAATATTATTGCAGAAGGCAAGTATTTATAGCTTAAGAAATCAGGGTGGCCGCAGATCAGGGAAAACCTGAAAATCAGGGGATTTTGTTGACCAGGGAAAGTTATAGAAAAGTAGGAACTTGCATAAAATGAGAAAAGGGAATTTCTGTAAGGAGAACTTTAAATAATTGTCGAGAATAATAAATAAAAAAATTATAAATTTGAATTTAAAATTATTTTATTCCGTTTATAAAAGATTTTACATTAAAAATGCAGACTTCACTTCTGAAAGTCCAAATATTTTTGAGTAAAAATTACTTCTTTTTTGTTGAAAATTCAATTATATTCATAAAAGTCATCTTACTTGGACGAAAATGTACGGTATTTTGAAAATTCGTTTTTCGGTTGAAAATTCAATTATTTTAGTAGAAATTTCATTTTTTGATTAAAATTTCAACTGTTTGGTCGAAAAATAATCTTTTTTTGGTTTAGGATTTCACAGTTTTGTTGGAATTGTATATTTTCTGGCCGAATTCTACGGTTTTTTTAAAATTACAATCTTTCTTGGTTGAAATATCAAGTACTACATTTTTGGTTGGGAATTCCCTTTTTTTTTTTTTTGAAATTCTACTAATTCATTGAAATTTGAATTACTTTGTTAAGAAGTCATTTTTTTGTTGAAGATTCATCATTTTAGTTCGATATTCATATCTTGGGTTAAATATTCAGCTATTTGATTCAAAGTTGAACTACCTTGTTAAAAAATAATTTTTTAAAGATTCACTTCTTTGTCTGAAAAGTTAACTTATTATTTTTCTTATTTTTTTTGTTGAAAAATAATTTGTTTTCTGAAAATGTAAGTGTTTAAGTTTTTGGTCCAAATATCTACTCTTTATAAGTTAAAAATTAAACTGCCTGGGGAAAAAATCACCTATTTTTATGAAAAATTATTTTTTTTTGTGAAAAGTTGAAAAATAATTTGTTAACTAAATGTTCATGTATTTTGTTGAAAATTAATCTTGTTTGGTCGAAAAATAATTTTTTCTTGGGTACAAATTCAGCTATTTGGTTTAAAGTTCAACTATTTTGTTGAACATAGATTTTTTTTTAATAATCTTTTGGAACGAAAATTCAAGTGTTCTGTTGGACATACGTCTTTTTCATAGAAATTTGATCTTTTTTAGTAGAGAGGTAGGTTATCTTACTTGGTCGAAAATAAAGTTTTTTGTTTAAAATTCGACATTCCGGATTAAAAAGTCTTCTAAAAAATTCATCTTTTTGGCTTACATATTTAACTACTTGGTTGAAAATTCAACTGTTCTTGCATAAAGTTTAGTCTTTTTTGTGGAAAATTCGACCATTTGGTTGAAAATTAATTTTTTATCTAGAAATGTAAGCATTCCGTTTTTGGTAATAAATATTTTTTTTATAAGTTGCAAATACAATTATTTGTGTAAAAATTCATGTATTTTCTTGAAAATTGGTGTGCTTTTGTAGAAAATTAATCTTCTTGGTAGAAAATGCAACTGTTCTGTTGAACAATCATTTTTTTGGATAGAAATTCAATCTTTTCTAGTTGAGAGGTAATTTTACTTAGTTGAAAATGTACTTTTTTGTTGAAAATTCGACTTTCTGGGTTAAAAATTAAACAGGCTTTTAAAAATTCGTCTTTTTGGCTCGCAAATTTTACTGCTTAGTTGACAATTCAACTGATTTAGATGAATTTAAATTTTTTAAATTGAAAATTCGACCATTTGGTTGAAAATTCATCTTTGTAGTCTAAAATTTTACGTCTTTGGTCAAAAGTTTAACTATTTGGTGCTAAATGCAGCTGTCTGGTTAAAAATTAATTTTTTGTTGTATGAAAATGAACTTTTATGTTAAAAATGGATCTTTTCTGGTCTAAAAGTCAATTGTTTTGTATATTATTCGACGTTTCGCATAAAATTTGAAAACTGAACTCTTTTGTTGAAAATTTGTATTTTTTAAATCAAAAAGTCATCTTTTTTTGTAAAAATTATTTTTATTTTTTGGTTTAAAATTCGACTGTTTTTTTTAAACATTCGTCTTTTTTGATAGAAATTTGATCTTTTTTAGTAGAAAGGTCATGTTACTTGGTTGAAAATAAACTTTTAAAAAATTCGTCTTTTTGGCTAGAAAATTTAGCTACTACATGGGTGAAAATTCAACTGTTTTTAGATGATTTTTAATCTTTTTTTATTGTAAATTAGACCATTTGGTTGAAAATTAATATTTGTAGTTTGAAAATTCACCTACTTGGTTAAAAGTTTAACTATTTGGTCCTAAATGCAGCTGTTTGGTTCTAAATGCAACTGTCTGGTTAAAAACTTATTTTTTGTTGAAAATTCATCTTTCTTGATTAAAAATTAACTTTTAGGTTAAAAATTTATCTTTTCGGGCCTAATAGTCAATTGTTTTCTATAGTATTCGACGTTTTACTATACATTTTGAAAAATCAATTCTTGTTGAGAATTGATCTTTTTGGATCAAAATGTCATCTTTTTTGGTTGAAAATTCAAATATTTCGTTAAAAATACAATGTACGTGAACTTCTTCGTAATTTAAAGCGTTTTGCTATATAATTTTTTTTAACGAAAGTATTCCCCTATTTTCGTGAAAAGTCGCCCAATGGCCCATTTTTTTAGAGCATTCTAGTCAGTAAAGTCTGATAATAATGTTAAAATATTAGAATTCTGGTCTTTAAATATTAATGGTCAGTGAAAATTAAAAACAGGTCAGAGAAGACTCATAGAAAAGTCAGAAAATTTGGAAAAGGAAGTTTTTGGCCTCCCTGGAATGTATAAGTTTTAAGTTTTTATTTCTGGTACTCACCTATTCTGCAAAAATTGTTTTGGATATACACAGTATTCCTTAAAATGGGGTTAATTTTATCAAAGGGTTTCTATGGTATATTATCTAATTTTTGAAGGTGGGGAGACGTGCCGAAGAGTTCAGCGAGGCTCAGCAAGTAACTCGCGAGTCGACGGTGCAGCGGAGGGACATGGCTGTAATCGATGAAAATAGGGAATCCTCGACGCCCGTGGTGTCGGCCAACTGCGGTAGCCTTGGTGGTGAGTTGAACACTCGCAGTCGTGACATACACGCTAACACTAGTGCTAGAACTAGCGATGCATTTAGTAGCGAGAGTTCAAGTTCAGAAGACAGTCTCAGTAACAGTTCTGATTCGAACATGAATGTACTTATTTACAATACAAGACTCTGAACGGTTTGAGGCACGTTCATAAATTCTAGACATAAGGTGGGATTGCTCAAAAATCAGATATAATCGCATTTAACGTTACTCATAAGTCAAGCCTATTCTTTTACTCGATATTGACAACCCTTTAAATCTCTAATAGATTATTAGAAGAAAGGAGCTTATAGTTAGTCGATAGAAGTAAACTGAAGAGCATAGCTCTTTAATTGGAATAATATTTTTATCGGCGTCATGCCTGAGGTTATTAATTCGTGAGTGTACACCATTTTTTTTATCTTGTTTCGAAGTTCATCTTTGATTAAATTCATGTGTTTAGCAGCTATGCTGTTAATCGTGTCCATGACTTTCTTCGCCATAGGTGATTGCACATTGAATGACTGTCAAATCGACATTTTTTTATCACAGTTTATAAGACTTAATATTTGTGTAACTTAACGATGTGATATGTTATAATATTAATAAAGAAATGTACAATTTTTGCATAAACTCTTCTATAATTGGGTGCAAAGTAGCCTTTAGGAGATCAAACTATATTCGACTCGACAATTTCACAATTCACATCCCTCGTGAATGTCTCCTTTTCCGCATCAGTCCTATTGTCCAGAATTTAATCACAGTCTTATTTAACATTACGAACTTGCTTCCCTCTTACGTGCATGTGTGTGTTATTAATTTCAAAACTCGATATTCAACACGTTACACTGGACATTACATTCTTACTGTATTTATATTTCTTTCTTTGGTAAGAAAGACCTTTGTTGTTATAACATATTAACGAGCGATGTTCTTTAATTTATAATATATTCTACTAATTGATACGCAAAAGTTTGAATTCGAAATATTTGCATAGCAAATAATAGGAATTCTCTTCATTGTTAATTTTTTATGGTCCTTTATATAATTATATCCATGAGAGTTTTTTTTCTATTTTCAAGCAACTCTGAAGTCTTCTGAAGTTTTCAGTTAAGTGAAATTTCAAACACAAATTTCATCATTTTCATAAAATATTGTAAATCAGAAACTAGAAACAAATTTTTAATCACCATTTCTTTTATTATTTTTCTTGTAGAACGTAGAATTCTCTTTAAAAACTTTCGAAAATCAACATTTTTCTAGTGATTCTGCATTTTTTAAGCAGCAATTTTTGTATTTCACGACCATCATCGAAGTTTCAAATCCCAGAAATTTATTGAATCATTTTTTCGTTTCATAAATATTATCTTTTGTCGTAAAACAAGTATCTATAGATGTTAATAATTTTGTTAGAACTTTTTAAATCCTTCAAAAGTTGGAACCAATAATTTAAACTTTTTCAACATATAAGGTTGATTGCCAGAATGTTGACAATTTTAGACGAGTTTTTCGAAAACAAAAAGTTTCTAAACCGTCTAAAGTGTGTGTTTTTTTTTAAATTAGGAGTAACCTAGAGAGTATGAGAATAAAACATTAAAATATAAATGAATGTATTTATGATTTATATGAATTTTATACATTGCTAAAGGTCGCGCACTATGGTAAAATTAAAAAAATGTCAAAAATTTAGTATACCATTTTCACGATTTATTTTATTTTAACTTTAGGACATTTTATAGGAAATATTACGCAAAAAGGTTGATTGATTTTTATCTTGTTAAATATAATTTATAAACGAAAACTGTAATAAACTGTACTTAGTTCTGCTTCGATATAATCACTTTACCGAGATATTTGTAGAAAAAAAATGTATTATTCAAAGGAAGAATGGAAAATGACTGCGACTTACAGTCGTCAACTTTTTGGTAATCACCTATATACAAATTTATTGAGGTATTATGGGCACGAAGAAACAGGTATCGGAAAAATAAGTAATTATATGTTCTAGATTAATTGCAATATTAATATCCATGGTATCGTTTATAAAAGAAAAGGTTACTTTTAATCCAATATACAAAATTACTAGCTATTTGTGTATAAACGTTTTTAAACATTATTTCTCCCACTAACAATTATTTTGTTTTATATTGGGCGAGGTCTAGTTGAAGATATGAAAAGCAGTTGTTTAAAATAAAAAAATGTCCTAAATAAAGGATTTTTGTATGTTTTCCTTTTGTTTGTGAAAAATAATCTTTTCTTTTTCATACTATAGCATCAATAACAATATTACAATTCATAAAAGTATAATTAATTCTTTTTTTTCGAGACCTGTTTTTTCGTGTCCATAATGGGTTAAAACATAGAACTCCAATGGAGTGTTTTCTAGTTCCAAACTAGAAAATTTGGTTCCTAATATATGATGTTTTTGAAAAGTTGGATATACTTGAAATTTGAAAGAACTTTGATAAAATAATTATTTCTCATTCCCCAAGGGTGTTGCAAGGGGTGCTACCAAAATACTCTCTTGTGTGAAGGCACCTTTTTCAATTGAAATCAGGAAAACTTGTAGTTCTTGCTATTTTTCAATTGATATTAATTTTTTAACAAGTTTTCCGAATTTAGAAAATACTTCTCTCTACAATATTTGCTATCCCAGTGACCCATATGGTTACCTTCGGAATTGACCTTTCTTTTTTTAAAAAAGCGTTTCGTGATTCTAAGCCCAAAACGGGTGTCTTCACACAGAAGAGTCTTTTGGAGACATTTGTTGAAACTCTCTTAAAACTGTAAACTCTCTCTTATACTTGCTTATTGTCGCAGTGCTCGAACACTAGCCCCCCCCCCCCCTGATGAAAAGTGTTCAGTGTCGTGGTATAATGTAAATTTATGTATGTGTGCAGGAAGCAAGTTCTCCTTCGATCCGAGTCTAGACGATGGGCCATCACCTAACGGGTCACGTCGATCCTTAGCGGATACGTCCGTTACTTCCACGGCAGATCTCTCTGTATTCAGTTCGGCGACACGCTCGCAGGCCCTCGACAATAGCCTTGACACTCAGAGCAATGTGTCTGATGGTAGTTCAGGTAGCGGTGGTTTACCGACTCCTCGTGCGTCGTCTCATCAGCCCAGCCCGGACGTCGTTAGAATATACGTGCCCTACACGTCTCCCACTCCAGCTTCGTATAAGGACGATCTTCCTCGTACTCTACCTCGCTCGTTAGAGACTAACAAAATTCGCATTCGCGTCGATCCGGATCAGACGCCCGTCGTAGAAAGTATCAAGCCTTTCGCACTAGAGAGTCCGGAACTCGAGTTGGATCTCAAGTAACTTGTTAACTCCTTGAAAGGCATTCCAAATTGTTATGAGGGTCTTTGCTTCCATCCTTCCCGTCCTTCCCTTGTACCTTGTCTTTTGCATTTACTAGGGCCTTTTCTGTAAATTCAGAGTTCTTGTTGCACATTCGCGAACAATGTTACATTTTTGATAGAAAAGTTCCCTTCTTGAGAGTCGTCAACCTTGGCGATTAACAGGGTGAATGGAACAAAAAGGGTTAATTGGTCATACGCAGGCAAGAAAGCACTAACTCGTTGGTGTCACTTTAAAAAAATCTAGTCCGCATGACACAATGTTTCATTTCTGAGAGGGTGTTAGTGTGCCTAATTTTATAGTGATGTCAACGAGTTGTGTCCTGTTGTTTGATCAGATTGAAAAGAAAGTAATAATTTGTACTATTTAATCGTTTATTTTCATAAATTAAACGAAAGTTTCAGGAATGGTTTTGGTTATTTTATTTGTAAATCCTTAAAATTCGAAGTCTGAATTTATTGGATTACAGAATGAAATGTATACGATTGATGGATTTTTATGTTCTTTTCCTTATTTTAAAGGATTGCAGTCCTGAAATTTAATAAAAAAATATTTTCAACTTACGGAAAAAGAGAAAGTCGATATAACTTATTTTCAGAAGAGATTTCTATATCTTCTTGTGAAGTTGATAATGTTGAAACTCATTGTACAATTTATATTATGCTGTTGTTCCATCCACTCGTGATTTCGAGTAGAAAAATTTGTTTACAAGTTGTCTATAGACTACGGGGCTACAGTTGTAATATAGATGCCTGTAAGATTTACGGAGTCCGTGTATTATTGTTCAATTATTCCTGGGCGATTGGGTCCGTCTATTGGGAATTTCAAATTCAATATCAACATGTTAATGTCTCCAAAGTTAGAAACGCATTTACTGACCTTCAAAATAGTTGTGTGGTTACATTTTTGTCGATGAAAATCCAGTAAACATTTAACTCAGACTCAGAAATACGAATCTTACTTTACTGATTGTAACAAATAAAATAAAGGAAACCTAGAAGTTAAAAATTGAGCTTCGAGCGCTTTACATTAGAAAATTGATAGATTTAAGAACAATTATTTTGCTGTGCAAAAATGTCAAGTTAAGCGTTTTCGATAAAAATCTCGAAAAGCCAGATTTTAAAATGGATAAAATCAGAAATTTAGGAGTTTTCTCAATTAGGTAACTTTCATGCTTTACATGTTTTTTTCAAACGGAAGTACTTGTTTAGACGAACACAGCCTAATCTATAAAATTTTTTTGTTTTTGTTAAAATTTGGTAATTTTAAATTATTTTCTGGAACCGGATGATCTAACCATGAAATTCTTTTAAAAGAAAATTTTGGAAAATCGCAAAAAATGGTTAAGTTGTGAAAAGCCAAGTCAAACAGAATTCAGTACAACTTTTTCTCCAAGTTTCAAAAATGCGTTTTTAACTATTGCGATATAATAGCTGAAGTACAATGCTCTCACAAAAAAAAATACGTCTAAAGTTCGTTGTAAGTAATTTCAGCTTCTCAGAAATTTATTATTAAATTCGTAATTGAAGACGTGACAGTATAAGTTTCTTGCCTTGTCAGCAAATTAAAATTACATTGAAGTACAGGTCATTAACTTTGAGACGTCAGAGTGGAAATTGCTTACAAGCAACTTTACTCGTTCGATTTTGGTCTACGCTTTAGCCGACGACAGAGAACAATCCTCGTGCGAGGAGGACAACGCCTACAATACTCATATATAATATGTGCACATATAGATGTAGATACGCATGTACATACGGCGTATGTGTATATAAATGAAGGGTAAAAAGGCCAAAGGCCCGACCCTCCAAATATGTATGTACATGTGTACCAGTTTATTTTGTGAATATCGCGTTCAGATGTGTCATTGTGTACAAGTAGAGCAGAGAATTTAAGGAATTCTTGTTAGATTCTAAACTAGAGTCGACTAACGTAACGATTTAGGTCGTTCAAAAAATCTTTTTTTTAATTTGAACTCTCACTCCCAACAAAGTTCTCATGAAAAGAAATGTATCTTATTTCTTTAGACCAAAAAATTAGGATACGTTTTTTTATTGTGAAACATTGATTAGTTTTTAGGCGTCAAATATTTGTTTAGTTGTGAGATTCATCTTTTTATCTAATGTGTAATAATTCGTAATAAATAAGAATCTAATTCTAAGTATATAAAAATAGTTCTTGATTTACATTTTTGGGAGGAGAGCACAGATTAGAATTTTTTGTTATTGATTCTGTTGATATTGAGAGCATATGTTTGTAATTATCAAACACAAAGATATTTTGTTTAAAAGAGAATCTCAATGCATGAACTTTCAACTTGATGATAATCATATTCCATTTCACGGAGTTCTTAATATACCCGATTTTCAGTTCATCGGAATTCGTTTCACATATCTACTATCATTTGTACTGCGGTAATCGATATAGTTAGTATAAAAATCTCATATAGTCTCTTTGAAGTTAGGGTTTTAAAGTAGAAAAGAGACGTTAAATCTGTTAAATCTGGCGTCATATCGTACTAACATGATATTGCAATTACACTAGAATTAGAAAAAGCAGTTGTGCACTGACAGTCGTAACAGTACATCTAAATTTGGCTTGAAACTTGGTGGCACCAAATTTTTTTGGACATCACCATGTTTTTTTTTCGAAGTAAATCTAATTCACTATTTCTTTTTCATTTTCAAGAGAAATTTGTCATTTTTTCGAAATTCGCAACAAAAGTTGACAATAAAAGTTGACAGTTGCTTTTTTATTTTTCCGTTATTTTGTAAGCTTTTTTAGGTGACAAGGAACATATACACCAAGTTTCAGGCTTTCTTACCAATTGAAGCCTAAGTTGGCCAATTTTCGTTGTACTGCAGCCACTATGAACTAAATTCAAAACTTGCCAAATGTCGAACCAATTAGAAAGCTGATTTATCAATTTGATCAATTATAATATTCTTTCTCAGTTGCGATTATGTTTCAATTTCTCAATTTTGAAGGATTTTTTTAAAGGAGTCTAGATAGTTTTCCATGTACTGATAATTATTGCTAATAATGTAGATACAATACGCTTTATACTTGTACGGAGTTGTTTGAAAAAAAACATTTAAGTTCGGAATTTATAAAACTTTTTTCGAGCTTTGTGAAAATCTGTTTTCCATCAACGATTTGTTCGTAATAGTACCATAGATATTTTTTATTTAAAATTAAAATGAATGCGTCAATGTACATTCCTTTAATTCTAAGTATTATTAGGTACGCGTGCAGTAGTATTTGAATTCAAAGAGCCTTAATTTTTCTATTGCTTTTTATCGCAGAGTATTATATTTGATTCTGGCGTTGTAAATAAATTTGATAAATACAAAATAATTAAACTAGCGAATATTATCTTATCAGTTTTTGTATTGCCTCTGAAAATATGGATTTTATTTCCGTAAAGTTGCGACTCTATATGTATAGTGAAGTGGACTGAGAGAATTTCAGTATTTAATTATTTAAATAATTAGAGGGATTGAAAAAGAGTTAATATATTTGCTCAAGGAAAGTGCGATTGTTTGGAGAAAAACGTCTTACGCATATTTTATAAAGTTATGAGTTCGAAGCAGTAACAATAAATTGCAGCCACATCGAATTTTTGACTTTCTGAATTGTTTTCCCGTTCCTGTCGATTTTAGTTCATTCATTTATAACAATTTCAGACATTTTCAGATTTAGTTCAGCGTATACGGGCAATTTTCAAGGATTGGTTTTACTATAACAGAATGGCCGCAGGTAAGGGAAAATCTGGAAATCAGAAAGAAGTCATGGCATTTTCTTTTGTCAGGAAAAGTGAGCGATTTACAAAAAATGTAAAATTCAGGGAATTTCTGTAAGAAGCAGCTTTTAACAATAATCATGACTTTCATACAGCATCTTTTGGTTACTTTTTTTCAAATCATTTTTAAGTCACTTCAAATAGAAAGTCAATATAGTCACATTTTTAAATAAAAATATCACTTTAGTCAATTTTCTTTCAATGAATTAACCCATGCGTTAACCAATATTGAATTCACGCGCACTTTCTGAATTTTCTTGAATTCTTTTTAAATATTTTAATGGTATGGGGTTTTAAAGAATTTCGGAAGATGTAGAACGATTTTATGGAATCCATAAGGTTTTAGGATTTTTAAGAATGATTCTTAAGGGTTTTAAAAGCCCGCAAGGTATTTTAATAAGTTTCCCATGATTTCAGGAAATGTCAGCTTTTCTGTAATTTTACTAAATTTTTAAATATTGAAATGGATTTCAAAGAATTGAGTGAACAAAATTTAAGAGTTTCGTAGGATTTCAAAACTTTTCAAATATTTAAAACTGTTACAAAACAATTAGCAGATTCTGGAATGTTCTAAAATATTTCAACGTATTTTTATTTGATATCAGTCATTTAATTAGATTTACAAGAATTAAAGTGAATCCGAGAGATATAAGACCCCCAGAGTTTGATCTTCCGACTTTCGTCTAGTCCAAGGCCAGCCCCAAAACCGGCACTTACTCTAGACTGCAGTTTAGGTCAATTTAAAAAATTCCAAGGCATTTTCAAGAATTTGAAAAAGTTTAAAGGGATTTCAAAAGATATGAAATATTTGAGGGAATTTAAAAAGATACTAGGAAATTTTTTATTGTTTTCAATAATTTGAATGGATATCGTGTAGGATTAGAAATATTTGATGCAAATTTAAAAGAGTCAACGGCATTTTAATACTGATTTCAATAATGAAAGTGGCAATACATCCGGACAAAAGCCACACCCCCTTCCCTTTTACGGTCCCCCCTAAAACCCCTTGCGAGGTCCGTACTTTTAGACTCAACCGTCTGGTAAACGTAGATAAATTTTAAGGAATTTTGAAGAATTTTAAACATTGCAGTGACTTTCAGACACTTTAATAAATTGCACTGGATTTTTAAAGTTTGGAAATGATTATAAATATTTAAAGGTATTTTAAAAGATCACAATTTGCAATTGATTTCAGTAATTCAATCCCTAATAGCACAGAACATTCCGGTAACGTGCCTGGAACGTACCGTGGGAACCTTCGGAACGCTCCAGGAACGTTCGACTGGGACCTCAGGGGAACCTTCCATTATTGTTATTTTTAATAACAATTATCTCATAAACCGTAAGGGATAGGTAAAAATGGATGTCATTTTTGAGTTTTGAGTACCGTATATGCTAAATTGTAATATGGTATCTATATCATAAACTGACATTAATTAATAACAATAATGATCATTTATTCTTTGAACGTTTCAGTAGAACGTTTTCAAGCAGCGAACATTTTACACGTCCAGGGAACGTTCCAGAAATGTTCTCGGAATTTGCCGTGCTACTAGGAATGAGATTTAAAATTTGAAGGAATTTCGAAGAGTTTTAAAGATTTTAGTGTTTTATTTTAATTTCAAGGAATTTTTAAGAGCTTTAAAAATCTGTAGAGTTTTTCATTTTTTAAATATGTTGGACTATTCATACAAATTCCATGGAATTTTTACGAGCTTTAAAAAATGTTTAGGGATTTTAAAATATTGCAAATATTTTACGGCATTTAAAAATATTCCAAGGAATTTTCAATTGATTTGAGTAATTTAATGGGATTCGATTTTTTTAAAAAGATTTTAGGGTATTTTAAAAGAATGTAAGGCATTTTCGATAATTTTACAAAGTTGCCAGGGATTTTAAAAGATTTGAAATATTTTAGGGAATTGATTCCAAAGAATTTGTAATTGATTTCAATAGAGTGAAACTCTTCTATAGCTCCGATTTCTGGGGTGACGATGGGTGGCAACTAACTCATTATAGCCTGCTACGCTTTTGTTTGTCCACGCCTGACTACTCGACTGAGTGGCAGCCGCAGATCCCGCAAACCGCGCGCAGTAGCTGTTATACCTAAATGCGGCGCGGCGTCAATTCTCAGAAAGGCTATAGAAGGGAGGGCTATTGAAGATTTTCACTGTAATTAGAAGGGATTTCGAAGAATTTTAATAATTGTAGGATATTGTTTAAGATTTCAAGGAGTTCTTAAGAGCTTTCATTATGAATTTACTACCATGAAGTGAGGGATTTCAATTATTTAAATAAAATTGACTCAGTTTCGAATCAATTAAATGGCTTTTCCTTTAGTTTTCATTTAATTCATCCTGAAATCTTTCAGATTTATCTTGAATTCTTAGGGCTTTCATCAAATTCATCTCATTTTCCTTCAATTCCCCAAAATTTACACCAATTTTACTGAATTCAATGGCACATTTTTATATGTTTTCCAATTTATTTGAATTATTTTTAATTTAAATTCAATTCTTTTAAAGTCTTATGATTTTATCTTGAATTTGTTTAAATTCACCTGCCAATGTTATTAATTTCATCGAATTCTTTTGAATTATTTTAATTTAAAAAGAACATTAATTACATTATTAATGCACAATAGCCTTTATTAAATGTCTTATAGAAACCTATACAAATGGACAAAAGGATATATAGAACCATTTAGAGCCTAATAGAAAATCCATTATTTCTATATGGCTCTATATGTGGCTCTATACATCCTTGTATCCATTTTTCTAACTTTCTATTGGGCATTTAATAGAGGGTAGTCACTTTTCGGGTTAGGAATTAGTATTAATTAGAAATTATTAGAGGTGAGTACCCAAATATGAGATACCAACTCTGTTCGGCGTGATTGTCGGAATTCTATGTACTGAATTTAAAAGTAATATAGGTAATTTTAAACGAAATTTAGTTTGTCATAAGAAGCTCAAATACAAAATTTTATTAAATTTTTTTTTATGCTGAAAATACAAAAAATGTAAAAAAGTGCTTTTTCCAAACTCGTCAAACTATTCTCATAATATGAGATACCCCAAGAAATAGCTAATAAAATGCAAAATAAAGTATTATTTTTAACGAAAAACTTCATCATATGTTTCCGAAGTAAAAATTTACTGCTATTTAGATATATTTAGTTTTTGCAGTAGTCACAAACACTTTTGTAACCAATTTTCACCGCGCAGCCAGTGTTCTAAAAACCACAGGTATCTCATATTATGAGAACTACATCGTGCAACTATGCACTTACTATGCCTGACCTGTACAATGAAAAACTTCAACACTATCGATATTTTACTACTTAGTTATTCAATCCCCATCACTCCAGACAAACTTTACTGCTAAATACATATTTAATGAATAATAAATACGGTTTAAAGAATTCCCTTCCAAAAACTCGACCACCATCGATTTCACAGAAAGTTCGCCTATAATCTTTAGAAGCCCAATGAAAAATGGACTATACCACGAAATTACTCTTTCTTCAAGGGCTAAAAGTTAGTGATAGAACCAACAGAATAGGTCTCTTAGTTTAGGTGATACCCCGCTTTCTCATATTACGAGAATATCTCATATTCGAGTACTCTCCTCTATTAACTTAATCAGGCAAAAGTCAGGAAATTTCGAAAATTAAGTTTTGCGGTCATCCTGAGTGTATAAGCATGGTCAAGAGACTATCCCGAAATTTGCTAAATATAACATTTAATTATTATATTAATTAATTTCATATAGTCACGTTTCGGTCTAGTAATTAATATTAGCCAGAAATTATGAATAAAATAGTCAGAGAAAAGTCAGTAAATTTAAAAAATTAGGATATGTGGCCATCCTTTATAAGTATAATCAAGAGAATCTCACGAAATTTGGTAAATATACCATTTAATTATAATAATAATTGATTTCATAAATTATAAAAACAGAGTAGAAGAAATTAATAATTCTATCTAATTTTATCTATGTAAGTTATACCCCAATCTGAAATATACCAGAATCTGTAATCAGTAGTTTGATAAGAACCCGCTTCCGTTTTTCATGTGACGCAAAACAAAACACTTTGAAATTAATTCAGTTTACGTTATAGACAATTCCAGCATTAAAAACTTGTAAAAAATCTTATTTCTTTTCAATTATCTTATGTTAACATTTTACGTTTAAATTTGGTAGTTTCTTTCGCTTCTTGACCTTTTGATTTTAATTTGTCCTCATCTAGTTCAGATTGAAATTAAAACTCAATTTTCAGAGTTCTGTCGTTTCGAATCTTTCAGGCTGAAAAAATAAAGAAAATTAGGGATTTAATTTTAAAAATATTTATTTGTTTTTGTTTTGTTTCTGAAATTGACTTTATTTTTGTAGGTGGAAAAGTAGATCCAATTGAAGATGGAAGGTGGTGCTGAGCTTTATGGCGGCTGATACCGAATGTAGTATTGATTACGAGTGGTAAAAACCGCGCAAACTCTCTGCTAGCTGAATGAATGACGCGTTTACATATGGCACCGACAATTCATAAACGATACAGGTGTGGATAAAGCTGTGAAAATATCAGCTGTATGCTGGTCAAACGGTGCAAAGACGAAGATGAAATTCAAGTTCTTTCGCTCGACTTTCCTGCTACCATTCGGAATGCTCATTAGTCTCACCACTGGAGAACTTGAGTTCTATCAAGGTCAGTGACTGAATCTTCCTCTATCACTATCGCCCTTTACCCCAACAAGTTCGACAATATATGCTTTGACATTTCCAAAAGCACCTTAATTCACAATATTCATCACCACCCTAATTCAAACTTTGCAATCCTTCATTTAAAGTGTCAACCCTTGCTTGCATGAGCAAGAGTTTGGGCTGTTCTTTCTGTTGACAGATCGTTGACCTTTTGCTACATCGTAGTAGTCTACTTAATAGAATTTGCCCTTAGAGTTTAGACAGACATTTTCAAAGATATTTTTATAATGCTTCGAATTTATGATGCGTCAGTAGATTTTGCGATATATACGGATAGTGTCAGTTTCATAGTCGGGTTAAAAGGATGACTGTCGTTCTGAAGATCAGAGTTGGGTTGTAACTTGTTACAAGTATCTAAGTTACGGAAAAGTTACGTTATTTTTAACTTTTAGAGTGAATTTATTACTATTTTGAAAAGTAACTTGTAACTTAGGTACGATTTTTGAAATAACTTGCAACTTTAATTTTAGTTACTTTGAAGTTACTTTGTATTTTTTGCATAGAACCTATTAAGAGTCGTTTATGGCTCAGTTATGAGTAGAAAATTAATCGATTTTGGTTGAGGATTTCGCTGTTTTTTTATTCTTCTTTCTGGGTTGAATTCAACTGTGATTGATTTCAAATCGAAATCTTTGTTGGTTTAAATAATACTAACTATTATGTTTTCATTGAAAATTTAAATTTATACTTGGTTGAAAATTCATGTATTTTGTTAAAAATTGAACATTTTTGGTAGAAACTTCAACTATAGTAGGTTGAAAAATGACCATTTTCGTTGAAAATGGAAATCTCTTGTTGAAAGGTGTTGTCTTTATTTTACAAATTCATCTCTTGTGAAACAAATTTCTGTCGAGGTTTCAGCTATTTTGTTGAAAATTTGTCTTTTCTTGTTGAAAATTGTATTTAACTACTCGGTTAAAAATTGAATTACTTTTTTTAAAATTCAGTTGTTTGATCGAACATTCATAATTTTAGTTTAAACTTCAACTCTTTAGTTAAAATTCAACTACAAATTTTGTTTCAAATTCTTTTTTTCTTGGTATAAAAGTCAACTATTAGGTTGAAAATCATCATTTTCTATACATTTTAATTCTTTGATGCCAATTTTTTTATATATATTATGTATGCATGCATTCATGTATATATGTATGTATTTCCCCTATTCTGTATTGATTTCTGTAGTGTATAATTTTCCAAACTTCAACAGTTTAGCTGGGATTACCGACCTATTTTCTAGAGTTCAAATTTTCCAGAATAATGTACATTTATACATTAAGTTCGTTTTGCATCTACAAAGTTATTCTATTTAAAACTAAAATATGCTACCGCGAATAGTGGAACTTTTTTTTATCTCACAGAATGATCTATTATAAATAATTTAACTTTTGAAAATTTTAATAATTTCAAACTAAAACATTTAGGGTTAAAACAAAACTTGAAATATTTTTGGAATTAAGGGGGTCACCCCGTGTGTCGGGTCGGAAAAATCGACTTTTTTTTGTTGCCTAAATTTATTCCTCCACATGTGTAGAATATGCTGGTGAAGTTATATTCCAATATTCGAAGTCATTGGGAAGTTACAGCTGTGCGAAAGACTAGGTTTACTTCATTGTTTAAAGCGCTCTTGAACTTTTAAACGCGCTTTTCTCGAAACCACGTTTTTCGAATTGGCCGGCATGATATCTCAAAAATGGTTTGATCGATCGTTTTGAAATTTGTAGGGTAGATTCAGCACATGTCTATGCATCGCCTGAACTAGGATAATTAAAAACTTCCAAACCGTTTTTTTTATAAGGAAATAATCGAAAAAAATCATGAAATTTGAAAAAAAGTTCAAAACCGTGTCAATTACTCAAATTTAAATATTTTAAAATACCCTAGTTCAGGTGATGGCCACGGCTTCACAGTTAAAAATGCCGTTTGGTATTTTGATTTCAAGTAAGCCGTTCGCCCGGAATTATGCAGGCTATGGACACACTTTTTTTTACATGGGTGTCTTCGGAGTGGCGCCATACGAATTATAATAAAGATGTTGGGTTCAAACTTGTACAGTTTACTGTTCAAATGTGAATAAATATATAGTGAAAAGTTTAAAGTTGTATCTTGTTATCGTTCGTAAAAAAAAATCCCCAAAAAAGGGAAAAAAACGGGCCGTCACCCGGGGTGACCCCCTTAACTGATAATAAACCAGATTGTAACAGTTCGGCAAATTTAACCGCAGTTTTTTTTTAATAGATATTAAATATTTTTCTTTACAAATACATGCCATTGGCTTTAGTTTTTAAATATTTATACTTAAGTCTTTTGGGTTTAATCCGTACATTTAATATTTTTTAATTAGATACTGTTTTTAGCATTTAGTAATTTTAAATATTTCAGCATTATCAATTGTGCATGCAAATTTGTCAAATATAAACAATTTTCAATTGCAGAAGTAAAAAATATGACTGCATATTTAAATATTAACAATATGTGACTGGCAATATTTATGCAAATAATGAAAAAAAATTAATATGTGAAAATTGTATATCGTGTATTTTTAAGTAGTTTATGTTTATTGAAATTTAAATTAAATGAATAATTGGCATTTAATTTATATTCCTGAAATTCCAAATGATTTGTACTTATTTTAATGAATTTTTAAGTTTTCCAAAGATTTCGAGGCATTTCAAATATTTTAAGTTATTTAAAAAGATTCGAAAGAATTTGAAGAGTTTTTGATCTTTATTATGGAAAGTGTTTTTAATATTAAAAAATTAAAATACAAGGACTTCAACACGCTGTTCGCGTGTGTGCCTTTGTTACTACAAAATATTTTAAGTTCTAAAAATTGAACTTGTTTCAATTTTAGTTCAAGAACATTGAAGAGTTTTGTTTCTAATTCACATTAACAGTAATAATTATTATAGTAAGGATGAAATATGAAATCCTGTACAGAAATGTTTAGTTATGCTTATGAATATCACAGTTTAATCATTAATGTATGAAACGGCAGAAATCACTCAACATTATTTAAAAACTATAAAATTTATTATACAAATATTTTTTCCTTTTTTCTAAATTAAAAAAAAAGTTATCTTCTTTTTTGTGGATAATTACTCTGTTTCGCTTCTTTTTGAATTTTATTTTTTTCATGGAAATTTTGAACTTGTATTACATTCAATTTTAAATTTAATTTTTAAACGGAAGTTATCGACGTTAAGATGTATGATTTTCGTTTAATACATCATATGTTTAACGTGTCCCCATATGTTATGTATTCCCATATGTTTCATGTTATCTTTAAAAATAAGGATAATATTCTTAATAAATACTCAGGTTACTTTTTTATGTTCCGATTGTCTAGAGACAACAATCTTTTAATAGATTTACAAAAAATAGGAAAATGAGGTTTTTCATACAACGAATTTTTCATCATCGTTACAAGATTATAAAAACAAATCATCCTTTTTCTTTTGAGTGGCCTTAGTAAACTCCATTTGATTTTCTCTTTAGTAAATGTTTTTTTACCTTCCTCCGAGAGCCATTAGCTATTGCTAATAATGTTTAAGCTGCCCTTGCATAAATCAGGAACGTTCTTCTACTTTGACGATTATACTAAATGCTTTACAATTCTTCAAATGGAAACGATTTTCCTCATGATAAAAATATTAAGGAAATTCAACTATGAATTTAAATATTTTTCACAAGATTAGCAGAGTCGATTTTGAAAATCTTTAGTATTTTGTACACAATGCCCATCGCTTTTTAAATTCATTTTCTAGTTTAACCCTTGTATGCACAACCTACGTTATCCGCGTTGTTACGCACCCGGGGTGTCCGGGTGCCCACCTCCCTTTTTTCAATTTTTTAATTCGTGATAGGATTACCAACGTGCGGTGTATGAAAGATGCGTTATAACAACAAATAGTCTCGTAGAGTCGTAGACCAGAAAACTCAAATTATATATTTCTGACCCAGTATTAATATTTTTAAAAGAACCTAAGACCACCCCTTCCACTTTCATCTGAACAAATCCCGATAGTGTCTTCATGCAAAACACTCGACAAAAATGTAAAATTAACATACAACTCACCTTAAAAAAAACCCAAGTTATATTTTCAAGCCCATAATAAAATTCTATAACCCCCCAAAAAACCACCTCTACCTTTTTTACCTGAACAAATCCCAAGTACCTTAATTCAAAACACTCATAAAATTTGAAGTTATCATACAATCACCTTCAGAACACCTTGCAAGTTATATTTTTAAGCCGATAATAATATTCAACAACCCCCGATAACTACATAAAACTCAATTTTTGCAACAAAAATTCCTAAATAAATTCTAAATAAATAATTTGCTTAGAATTGAGCTAAATAACGATTATTAGCAGACCCCAAGCGAAAATTTCTATTTTTACTTCACTATCATACAAAAATGTACCATTGTGAGCACCAGGATACCCGGTTGCATACAAGGGTTAAGTATTTACGTCATATTTCATAGACATCAAGGTTGATTTATATAAATTGACAGGAGAAAAATGTTATGTTTTTCAGATACTGTACCAAAGATGGCAGATGACATTACGTTCGAGCAGCTAGCTAGATTATATCTAGAAGCTCGTAATCATCAGCAACGTGGAATACAACATGTTCATATACCTTTACACTTGAATCCAAGATTTCACAAAGATCATCGATTTGACTATTTATTGCAGAAAGAGAGGGGTGGCTTCGATGCGCGGGAGATACCTAATCTAATCGATCTGCTGCAGAAACAAAATCTAAATCCAATAGAGTACATACAGCAGATTCATCGTAATGATTTGCCACACGTTAGGTACATTCCGAGCTTGGATCGTTATCAAGAGTATGATCCTTTCAAGGTAAAAAAACTTGTAAACAAAGATTTCCGTCTCTAAATTAAAGCATACAAGTTTTCAGAAATAATAATTTTACCTGGATCACATCAAAACATTTCCGTTTCAGCTTGGATCAAACTAAGAATTTTTTTTATCGTTTTCAATAATAGACTTTTAAATCAGAATTTATAATCCTTCAGTAAAATATTTGATTAAAATTGATCAAATATTCAATTAAAACTTCAAAATTTTACAATTAAAAATAAAAGTCTCAAGTAAATCGATTGAAATTGAAAACTTTGAAGGCTGAGTAATTTTAGGGTTTTACATTTTTTCCTTTTTTAATTTTATTCTTTACCAAGGCAAAATATGAGAAACTAATTTTCTGTTTTTTTTTTTCAAAAAAATGTTCACCACTCTTAATAACTTAAACTTTATAATTTAAAAAAATGTTCAGTTTTGATTTAAACCGCTTCATCAGTTTTCGAGTGAAAAAATGTTTCAGTTTGAAGAGCTTAAATATTGCTGAATATTTTTACGTGCAATCGGTTTGCAATTTATAACAATGGTGGATACAAAAATTTTAAGTTTTTCCAAAAAATAACAGTTCAACGAAGATATTTTCAATGTGCATCCTCAATAACATAAATAATCAATTCAATGAAAGTACTTCTTAGGAAGTTGAACGACATGTAATTTAATTACAATAAATCCTTAGCAGGAAGCAGAGCTTGAGAAAGGAATGAAGGAGGGGCCATTTATAGATTACTCCGGGAATTACGTGAAATTGAATGAAGGAGGAGAGCTAAAACACTTGGAACGGATAGGGCAACACGAACAACACTTTCAGAGAACACCCGAATTTACCTTTGCTTTTGGCGAACCCGATCTCAGCGAAAAGCATCCATTTGCTCTAAGACCAAATGATCCTCGCTACTACCAAGAAGCACCCTTTTCCCACTGTAAGATACATTGAATACGTATTTTCTAATTGATGATGATATAATAATCGTTGATGAACTATACAGACCCTCAATAATAAATTTCGTAGAGAATGTTGATTTTCGTTGTTGGCTTTAGAGTCAAGTAAATGGAAAACAATTAAATTACTTAAAATGTTTCGGTACACAATGGTGCTCCTATTCAGTGAATTTTATTTAATCTTTAAAAATTATGTCATTTCTCGTAGAGACGTAATTTCACACTTGAAAGTGTTATTCTTGAGTTAATATCGCAGTTGTAAATTTACAAAAAAAATTTAATTTTTTTTATAAAAAAAGGCTGAATGTTTTGTCCTAATTATAAATTATTTATGTGAAAGTAAAAATTTTCCAAAATCACGCTGTAGTAAGAATACAAACTTATCAAATACATTGTAGTTAAATAATTCTTTAAATATTCTTTAAACAAAATTTAGCGAGGTACATTTGATAAAAAAATGTAAACATTTTTTTGTATCCAATATTTTTTTCCATTTAAAAAATATTTGTTAATATTTTTTTGTTGATTTTTTAAATTAAAATTTAATGAATTTTCTATTATCATTCGAAATTATTTCGGTGAACGTAAAATTTTTGCAAAGTCACACTGTACTAAATACAAACTGATCAAAAGCAGAAAATAATACAAAATTTTAAATAAACATTACAGATAAATTAGTCTTTAAAAACATATATTTTCCCTTTTTTAAACTCTCTCTCTCTCTCTCTCTCTCTCTCTCTCTCTCTCTATA
>NC_046663.1:79247837-79249299 GCF_010883055.1 Belonocnema kinseyi
ATTAAAATTCGAAAATTTTTTCTAAAGCCTCCAGGGGACTTCGTTTTCGCACGAAAAAATTTTATGTGCCCTTATTGCATCCGGACCCACAATTATACTTTTCATAATTTATCCCCTTCAATGTTAATTGTAAAATTCAAACTTATGACACAAAAAAATTAAAAATTTAGCGTTTAGCATGAAAACTCGGGTTTCTAAAATCGTATACATCGGAAATTAAGAAATTATTCAATTACTGAGGTGTCAATTTTATATGGTATAATTTTTATCTATTTTTATTTGAAACGGCAACATTTTTAACTTTTAATTTCAAATCGTTTAATTTTTAATACTCTCTTTAGAATTATTATTCAATCTTGAAAATTTCCAATAAAATATTTTTCATTTTTTTTTAATCTTCAACAAGATTTCAGACAATATTCAAGTTGCCCTGACATTTTTAATACTTTACTTTGAAAATACATTTTAAAATTGGAAATCGGAAACCTTGAAAAATTAAGAAATTTCAAACCAAAAATTTTTTAATTGAATTTTTAGGAGCAAAAAACTTTAGTTGCAAGAGGTCAAAAATTAAACTATTTTAAATTCGAGCATTCAAAACTATATTTTAAATTTTAATTATAGAAACTTTAAAGCTAATAAAAATTATTAATAAGTATCGTATAATATTGTATCAAATCACATTGAAAGTAAAAACATCAAAATAAATTAATGAATTAACTATAATTAAATTAAATTATTAATAAAATTAATAATTAAACTAATGAATTTAAACTTGAAATTTTAAAAATTAAACAATTCCAAACTCCTTTTAAAATTTGAAGCATTTTTAAAGTATGATCTTCAAAATATGTCGTTATAAATAATTCATTTTCAAATTATGCATCAAGGTTTTTAAAATTTAATAATTTTAATCTAAAGTGCAAAATTATCAACTTGAAAATTTACGATAAAATGTTGCGAGATAATAAATACGCGAAAAGACACCATAAACATAGGAGCTTCAATGCGAACAATAAGTTAATGAATGAATTCGAAAATTATGATTATTTCATAGAGAATGTTGATGTTCGTTTTTAGCTTAACTATAATGTTTTTTAGGTTTTCTACGCTATACACATTTTTTATAAAATATTTGAATAATTACAGTGAAACTCTTCTATAACGCCAATTTTTGGGCTTACGGTGGCTGGGAACTAACTCATTATAGCCCGCTCCGCTTTTGTTTGTTCATGCTTGAGTGCTCGCCTGAGTGACAATCGCAGATCCCGCGCACCCCCCTGAACTCCTGTTACATCTACCTGCGGCGCTGCGTAAATTCTCGGAAGGGCTATAGAAGGGAGGGCTATTGAAGAGTTTCACTGTATTTAATTACAATGGCTTTAATAATTTCGTATTTTTCCTACAGTCTGATTTTGAGAGGGAAAACATTTTTATTTCCACAGAAATAATTTCTTATGAC
>NC_046663.1:79249399-79291084 GCF_010883055.1 Belonocnema kinseyi
TCTTTTGAAAATTAAAATTCGAAAATTTTTTCTAAAGCCTCCAGGGGACTTCGTTTTCGCACGAAAAAATTTTATGTGACCTTATTGCATCCGGACCCACAAGTAACTATTTGAAACATTTTAAGTTTTAAACCATTATAATTTTTCCATTCAAAATTACTTTTTATTTTTTAATAATTCAGATATAAAGATTTTTAATTGAAAATATTTCCATTTTGAATAATGAATTCTAGTATTTTAGAAGCTTGAATTTTTAACATTAAATTTAATTTCAAATTCAAATTGTCAAAATTTAATTGCTTCAAATTGAAAATTATTTATAGGGTGTGTAATAGTGATCAGCCAATTTGACATTCCAGCCCCCCCCCCCCATTTTAAATATTTTTTTTGTAATTTATTTTAATTATTTATTGACACTTGCCAAACTTGTCCTCTATCGGAAACTAAAGTTGGAAACATTAATCGAAACTACAGTACCGATAACGAGTATGACAACGCCTGTGTATCAATGTTTGCTTAAGTTCCTTTAATGCTAATTATATGAGAGTTAAATTTCTTATCTTAAATAGGTTGAAAGCTGTCGGCATTATAGATCAAATGAGTCAGGATGTAGTAATTTTTTCAATTTTTTAGAAGGTATTGCAAAAATAGTGAAAATTTTAATATTTTCTAAAATTTAAAATGAAATATAATTATTTTTCAATCTTCTTGTGATCATTTTAAAGGTCAATTTCTATAGAATTGCACCCACTTATCATCATTATTGTAAAAATGTTGGCTTGCACGGAGCAATATTGTTGCTCCAACTTAGTAAAATGTTTATTATATTAGATTTTTTTATATTCAAGAAAACATTGGAATTTGCACTATTTTACAATTTCTATAAAAATTAACAAAATGCCTTCATCCAAATGAAAAATAATTTTGAATACAAAATAAAAATATCGAATAACTATTTACTTGTTTAAAGTTTTTAAACACTTTAATTAGTGCTCAAATTATACTTCAAGATCTGAGATCAAAAAAATAAATATTATCAGTTTATTTTATTCTGGTTTTATTATCATTATTATTTATTAATTAGTCATTAATATTATTAATAATGTTATTAATTATATATTAATATTAAATATTATAAATGTAATTTTTTTAAGAATCTTGAGAAAATTCAAAAAGATACTTGACGATTTCAGATGTGTCGAAAAAGAATGTGAAAAATTGTTAACAAATCTTTTTTACATGATTTTACAAATATTGCGAAAAATTCCACAATTTCTTTATATCTTTTCAACTGACAATTTTGGAAATGTTTTGAAATCTTTTTAAAAATTCTCTTAAAGTCAATTTCTGAAAATCAAAAATCATTCTTAATCTTTCTAGAAATTTAGAGAAAATGTTTTCATTCTCTTAAAGCCTTTTCAAAATTCTTAAAAAGCTTATTGTTTCAAAAATTTAACCTTCTAACTATTGATAATTGACTCATTTTCTGTGATCAGTAAATTATACGACTGTATGTCAATATTCTCTTAAAATTAATTTTCGAAACAAAAATAATATTTTTTATTTTCTTAGGAATCGAAAGAAAATCTTCCATTCTCTTGAAATCTTTCAACATTCTTAAAAACTTTCTTTTTTCAAATTTTTCAAATATATACATTTAAACAATAAAGTGAATCCTCAAAAGTTTCAAATAATTTTTGTATCGTTTCCAAATTTCTAAAAATTTCATAAACTTCTCGAATTTTATTTGAAGTTTCGTAATCTCGCAAAATTTTACATTAAAATCTTCTACATTATTTTTTGAAATTTTAGGAATTGTGATGAATTTGTCCTTTTCAATTTTCTCTAGAATTCATTTTTCAAAAGGAAAATTCATAAAAAAATTCCTCAAAATCTTTTAAATTTGGTGTTGACATTTTCAAAAATTTACATTTTGTTTTCCGATTTTTTCAATCTTTTGAAGATTTCAACCGGTACTGGCAATTTTTTTTACCCTTACTATCGGTTTTTGCACTTCGTGAATTAATATATTCTAAGTTCTTGGCCATAATTTCATTTTAAGAAGTTCACAAATTATAGTGGGACAGGGAAATGTTAAGAAGAGAATTATTACCCAATATAAAAAAACTCATTTAAAATTTAAATTGTATCTTTTATCAATAATGTTTAGAAAAATTTAGAAATAAATTTTATTGGGAAATTTCAATTTTAAAAATTGATGGTAGATAAATTCGTAATCTTTTTATTAGATAAACAACTGAAAACAACCAGTAATTCATATTTACGCGCTTCGCAGCCAATTAGATTCTCGACAAGAATGTAAATAATCCAATTTGCAAAATTCTAATCTGACAATTTTCCATTTTTAATGTTTTGAAATTATCCTATTTTTTAAATTTCGTGATTCTGCAATTAAAAATAAAATTGTTCAATTTTTAACGCTCTGAATCAGAAATTACTATACCACTTCCATTCCTTTCTAATGGAATGAACTTCTGTTAAGAAAATTTTCAATTGCAAACACTTTAAACTTTAAACGCTTTTTTCAGAAATGATGCAAGTTTAATTCCTTTTCGTTTCATTCGAAATATTGTCCTTTTTTAAATTTACGTAATCTAAAATTTCTTGATTTAAAATAGTTCAACTTTTTTTTTCATTTCCAACGCTTTCATGGCAAAATGATTAATTATGTTTCAAAAATTTGTTTAATGGATTAAATTTCTTTTATTTTTTATTCTAACAAATAAAAAATCCCGGGACGTGGCCGCGTGTGTATTTACTGCTAGTATTACAATTATATTTTTAATCAAACTGAATATAGGTTTTTATTTCCCATTTTCAGTCACTGAGGATGACGATGATAATAAGAAGAAATACCCAAGTATACAACAATTTGTAGAAGAACCAAAGAAAGTCCTTTCGACGCTAGATATGAAAATGAAACAGAATGAAATCTCTCAGGAAGATAAAAATTATGAAGAAATAATTAATCTGCCTGAACCTCACAGAAGAGCGGATAACAATCCGCTGGTTTTATCCGTCGGAAGGGCAGAAAATGATGACATTTATTTCATCGGTAATATTAGTGCAGATATTTTTAGTACAATATAATGCCATAATCATAAATAATAATTTTAATTGCTTTACATTATATAATATTTTCAGCTGTTGTTGCTGGATGCAGTGCAGCTGCCATGTTTGCTTTGGTTCTAGTCAGTTTAACATGGTGCAGGTAATTAATACTTTTTAATTTGCTTTAAAATTCAATTTTACCCCATCTAATGGATTGCCAGAAAAATACAGGAAAAAGAAACTTTAGAAATTGTCAAGACAAAACTAAAATTGATTGAAGGAAATAACTTTTTTTAGGTACTATGGAACTACTTATTGGCTAAAATCTTATTCTCCTTATCTGAGTTAAAAACAACATTTCTCGAATTCCTTGAAAATATATTTATATTTAAAGTGTAATAAATAAATTTTAGAATTCAACGGGTTGCAAAAGCAGCAGCTGACATTGAATATCCAGCGTATGGAGTGACAGGTCCAAATAAAGATGTATCACCTTCCGGTGATCAGCGGCTCGCTCAGTCGGCCCAGATGTATCACTTCCAACATCAAAAGCAACAGATTATTGCTATGGAAAAGTGAGAAAATAAGATATCCAGGAATTTATAACAAAAAATTACTTATTTCTCTTTTTATTACTTTTTTTTTTGTAACATTACAGTCGAGCATCCGCGAACCGAGATCCAGGTTCTGTTTCTGAGGCAGAAAGTGATGAAGAAAATGAAGAGGGAGACTACACTGTCTATGAATGTCCGGGTCTCGCTCCAGTAAGTTCTACAACTTTCTGAATAGAAATAATTTTTATTTAATTTTAATAAGTATATTGTATTCTGTGGTCTGAAAAAAATAAGTGGAATTGGAAATTTTTAAAAATTACAAAATGCACGAACTATGAAATACGGGAAATCTCTCGGTGTAATAATATTTCTCTCCTGGCTTTATCCCGGGTTTCTCCAGGTTCAATTTAGTGAAAAAACGAATAATAGGAAATATAAAATTGAAACAAAAACGTACCTTATTCCAGACTGGTGAGATGGAGGTGAAGAATCCGCTCTTTCACGATGATCCAACTCCGGCAACGCCCATGACGCCGGCCCAAATAAAGAGAGAAGACCACTAACTTACACGTGCGTTTTAGGTAATGGTCTGAAATCTAAATCCCATCCTGGGGTTTAGCTCACTTTTACTTGTCATATCGAAGAAGATCCTTATCCATATACTGAATATATACAATTTTACCATTTATATGAAATACAACGTATATCCTAAACATAAATCACAAAGAAACAATGGAATACGATATTTCCCTCAAATATCGCTATTCCATTTGTCGGACTGATGGATGAAGATCGCAATTTTTTACCTCATATACAAGCACATACGCATACTTTTGCAACAACAAAACCACGAAAAGAACTAAACCTCTGCATTTTTCCTGGCTTTTTTATACAATGAGTAACCACAGTTTGTGTTGCATATGAAAGTAAAAGATTGTAAAACATGTTTGAGTTGGGGTTTGTTAACTCAATACATGTGTGTGACGGATTTAACAATCACACAATAATGATTTGTAAAAAAACGAATGTGAAATTGGTTTGTAATCGTAACTTTCGATTGATGTGTAATCGTTCGGTATTTTATTTGAGTGAGTCCTGCCTCGAAATTATACCTCAAGATGCTATCATGCGCTTCCGAGCGTTTCGTTGCAAATTTTGCATCGGCACATATGTAGGCCTATCGTAGAACTTAGGAAAAAAAATTTCAAACACGTATCGATGAGCTTTAGCAAGCTGAATTGATGTCCGCCCGTGGCGTCAATATAATCACAAACGTACAATTATTTCTCTCTATACCCTGGAAACAGGAATAGATCGAATGGCAAATATTTGAATCGGAGAATTTAAGAATGCTGATTTACGCTAATTGCGGCCTATTCGATTGTTAAATTTTTGGTCGCTCTTATAAATTTAATTATTTCAATCTGTCACCATACAGGGACCACTGGTTCAGACAAGTTTTTGTTTAATTATTTTTCTTTTTTGTAATCGGCCGATTAAAATGATTAAAGTTCGCGTGAATCGCAATTCAAAAATTCTCCGAATCAAATAATTTCCATTCAATCGATTTTTTTATCTAGGTACACCTCATGACAATTTTGTGTTATATACTCTTAATTTTAAATATGCATTTTAAAAGACATTCCAAAGGAGGGCCGGTTCGAGATAATAGTCCGTAAAAGTGCCAAAGAGTCAATGAATTGACTGTTCAGCGATTAGACGTTTCCTATGGCTAAGTTGCCCTTATATTTTTTATAATATCAACAGTTTATCAATCTATTAAATTATTATGGGCTCTACTGTCGAATTGGAAAATATAGGCAATCCTCTGAAATGAAAAAAGATAAAATCGTGATCAAACTTCAAATCCTTATTGAATTTTCTTTAAATTTTGCTTAGACTTGTATCGATGATGTCTATATTTTCTGATCCGATTATTAAATGGTTTGCATTTCTTGATAGTGAGATGTTCTTTCAAGTAAAAGTACAAAAATCTCTCGCTTTTGGTCAAGTATGAACTGAAGGCTTGATTAGAAATTAAGTGTTTCTCTTATTTTCCAGACTTTTATATAAATATGTTTTATTATATTTTTATCGAGATTTAATTAAAAAATTAAGATTCGAGAAGTACCTAACTTCTACAATCTGAGTACACAAATTATTGCAATGATCGACACTTTTAAATTATAATTTAAGATCATCCACATTCTTATGATAGGAAAATTAATATTCTTCTTTGAATACTCTAATTTATAAATTTCGATTTTATTAATTTTTAAAAAGTTTTTGTTTTTGTCGTTTAATTCTGAAGGTAAGAAAATTAATATTGTACAGTTTCAAACTAGTTTCAAATTAAAAGTTTTTAACATTGAACCTTTTTTTGTTGAAATTGTTGAATTTTTCACGTTTCATTTTTTTGTGAGTACAGTTTTAGTAAGAGAAGAGAGTGCCATTAAATTTAAAAAAAAACTTTTTTTGGAACATTTAACCAAAATTGTAGCTTGCCCAATTCTTGTTTACAATTGTTTAGTTGTTCACCGTGAAATAATTTCACTTACAAAACATTCACTATAACATGTTAGCTAACAGCATTACAAAAAATTTTATTCCGATATCTGAAATGAATTCGATTAATTTGAGCATTTTTATTCTGCAGTAATAAGTTCTATTCACTAAATAAGTTCAATTTTTAATAATTAAAGTTGCATTTAGAGTAAACCGGAATGCGAATTTATTTACTCCTTCCTCACCATATATCATGTTCTGTTCGGTTTCGAAATTTAATTTAAAATATCAGATTTGCCTATTTTCTATTTGCCAGTCTAGCTAAGAAGAGTTGCCTAGACCGAGGGCGCTGGTCGCTTGCTCGGTCAAGCCAGTGCGAAAGAGAATCAAAGGGCTAGAAAAAAGATAACCTTTTCAGAATTAATAACTAAGTCAAGTCAATGCTAAAGTGAATCAAATGTTCTCCTTTTTTCTTCATCGTTACTATATCTACAATTAGCGAAGGCGTATAAATCATGAAATAAGAGACAAGAAAATATCTCTTTGTCTCTTACTTTATGATATAAACGTACATTAAAAACTTAGCGCGTAAACCTTATAATTATACAAAAAACGACGCATATTTCTTGTAATTTCTTTTGGTTTCATTTTACATGTTCTCTGTGGCTTGGAAATTTTAACTGAATGTAATTTTATTGATATGCGAAAATATCAATTGAGTGCGTGTATCACAAAAAATATGTGAGCGTAGGAAAAAAATGAAAGTGAAAAGCTGAGGCAGTTTCACAGTGCACTTTGCGGACCATGTATTGTATACACGAATATAATTTTAAGTTAAATCACAATCGCTAAAATATGTTATTGTCTTGAATAACATGAATAGGCGAAATCAGCCCGAGAACAAGTTTGTGACTAACGGGTAAAAAAAGCATTGAATCTTCCGTGGCTGGCTGAATTATTTTTAAGTGCAAAAAAAAAACTCTACACGTCTTTACATACTTCGATAGAACATATTTTATGAATGAAAAAGTCTATATAGATATATATATATATATATATATGTATTGCCCTAAAATAAAAGAGAGTAGTATTATTGCAAATAAAATACAATTAAAGTTTTCATTCTGTTGGATCTCAAGTTTTTGATCCCTTTCATCATGTATTTGTAAGTATAGGTATACTTTGAAAACAAAGATCAAACATTCTATGTTGTCAAAGGGGTAAAGTTTTAAATAAATCCTTCTAAAAACATTGGCGAGTCATAACTGGTCTTAACAACACTGTACACACTTCAAAATGCAATGCACAAATAGATTTATATAATACAACAAATGCTTTAATTCATCATTTGGAATTATTCTTATGTAAGTAGGTCTCTCAATGGAATATATTTTCGAAGTTGCAGACTATTTTATACTCTTCATGTAGAAAGCGGATGTACTTATCGGGAAGGGTTTGTTATTTATGAGATTTGGCGGTTCTGTGTAGTAACGCCAGAGCAAACTACTTCCTCGTTTTAGTTGGTTCGTGGCTGATAAGTGAGCCCAGCAGTCCAGCCAATTAGTGTAAATTGGCATTTGTGGAGGAACGCCAGCTACCAGCCTGATTCAATAAAAAAATCATTAATTTTTGTATAAATCTTCAGTTTTTTGCAAGTTCCTCAAGAAAAATAACTCATTACCGACGCTTAAGGCTCCTGAAGATCATCGGTAAATCGGACTACACAAAATGGGGGGAAACGGAAAAGCCATTTTATCTAGTTTTTTGTAAGCATAATCTAAAGAATCTTCTGATTATTAGATGAAGGGGCACACTGCATACGGGCGTAAATGCCAAAACCCGAATTTTACAGGAGAACTAAAAAACTGTGAATTTCACGAAAATCATTTTGAACAAAAATATGCTTAAAAGTTTCGAGATACGGTTAGGCTTTATCGAATCATGAAATTAAACATCCTGAAAGAAGCATCCTTCTCTGAGAAAACTTTTCTCAGAGAAACAGCGTGTCCTCATAAAATCTGATTTTCATACATGAAAAGTTTCGTAACTATTTTATTTTTCAATTTAAAAAAAAGTAATTATGAGCTATTGGTTAGCTCTATTAAACTGCAAAAAGAGCAGTTTAAAAAAGATAACCATGTTTCGTATCTGTTTAATTTTTGAATTTAAGTGAAAAACAAAAAATTCTTTTGAGCTATTGGTTAGCTATATTGATTCGCAAAAATAGTGCTTTAAAAAAGATAAACATGTTTGAAAAAGCCCTGGTCAAATATCGTCGCGTATTAGAAGCTTTAATTTTAACACATAGAACGTAACTTTGGCAGCAACTATTTCTTTCCAAGAATTCGTAATTTTTTATGGGCAAACTTGAAAACCCCAGAATCGGCACGTGCTCTGAAAATCAATAATGCCGCGGTGACACCACACTATGAAGCATGGCACTTACTCCAGCAAGCAACGTGGCACTTACGCCCGTATGCACTGACTTTTTTTCCTAGGCGTACTTTCGAGTTGAACTTGACCAAAATCTTTTACAGGGAGATGAGTTAGGGGGAAACAAGTAGTATAAGCCAATAAACCGTTTTTCGAAAATTTGGCGCTTACGTCCGTATGCAGTGCGGCCCTTAAAATATAAAACAGATTTTTTCCTAAAAAAACATCCTTTACCAGGAATCTTTCTAATCTGTAGATTATGTATATAAAAAACTAGACAAAATGGATTTTCCGTTTAGCCCCAGTTTTTAAGTTTTTAATTACAGTATTTAAATTTAGCAGTAATGAAGGGTGGCAGTACAAAACTAGATAACAAGAATTTGTATCAAAAATGGGTTTATTGCATAACAAACACTGTGGTAAAAGGGTATTTCATAATGTCATTTTTCGATAGAATACATTTTTTTAATTTGTAAATAAAATGTTAGTAATCATTTTTTTTCAACCTTTTAGCATTGATATTTCTTGAAACTATTGTATATCATATATTGTAATTAATATATTGTACGTCACGTGACCGATTCATCACATGGCCTTAATTCCATTTTAATTTTCTCGGTATAGGTTAATTCTTTTGGATCAAACCTTTCTTATTCTTATAATTAGCATCTCTTAATTCAGAAGCATGTTTTCTTTTTTTTCGAAAAATTGAAAATTCGATTTTTAATCGGTATCTATATCCGATCATTTCTAGGGAGCATGCTTTTATTTTTTTATTGTAGCTGAAAAATTATTGTTTTATCGCAATCTACAGCCGAAACTGCTCGAATTTTAGTTTAATGCTATTTTTAGATTGACAACTTCTACATCAATTTTCTCGAACCTAGATGACTTTCTTACTCTAACTTTTTTTGCTTCAACATAGCAACATTTCAGCTTGGGAGTAGACTTTTTTTCATCTTTAGATAGTGATTTCGATTTTACAAAATGCTTTTCCACTTCCCTGAAAAATTCTCATTTTGTTGATTATCTAAGTCTGCACTACCATCCTTCAAATATTAGAACTCAAAGTAACTTCAGAAGTGATTGAAAATAAGTTAAAATGAACGGAAAAATTAGAACTAAGTTATATAACAAGTTAGAGGCCATCCAAAAATTACGTTACATCTTTTTTTGAGGGGAGGGCGGTTACGATCAGTTACATGGGGGGGGGGGGATGTGATACTGTCACATAATATTTCTATCACACAAAAAACCTATAGAAAATCTATACATACAAAATTATAGACTAACGTTAATATTTATGAATTACAATGAAATATTGTAATAACGTTATAAAGACTTCAATATCGGTATAATTAGATTAGTATTTTTTAATCATTCTGCAAAAAATGATACAAATAAAGACAATGGTAGAATATTTGAAAAGATTTCAAAGGATTTTAGAAGATTTCTAAATATTAAAAAGGAACTTAAAGGATTGCACCGGATTTTAAAGGGTACCCGATGATTTGAGTAATTTTAAAGGATTTTAAAAACTCTAAATTAGCTATTTTAATTTATTTTCCTGGATCTCAAAGGATTTCATAAAAATTCAAATATTTCAAGGGATTTCAAGGAATATTATCAGATTATATGTAATTTAATGGAATTTCAGGAGTATTTTAAAAGATTCCGAGGTATTTTCACGAGCTTTCAAAATTTGTAAGGCATTTCAAAATATTCAAAATATTTTCGAATATTTAAAAAAATTCCAAGGAATTTTCAAGAGACTTACAAAATTTGAAGGAATTTACGAAGATTTTAAGGGATTAACAAAATCTGCATTAGGTCTAAAGAATTTCAAAAGATTTAGAAGGATACATCAGATTTGCCGAAATTTCAGTAATTTTATGGGATTTTAAAGACTCTCAATATGGTGTTTAAATTAATTTCACAAATTCTCAAAGTATTTTATAGGACTGCAAATATCTGAATGGTTTTCAAGGAATGCCAGGGAATATCATCAGGGTTCATGTAACTTCAAGGGATTTTATAATATTTTAATGAAATCTTACATAATTTATTCACAAGAATTAAGGCATTTCAAAGTACACAAGATAATTCAGGGGATTTTCAATATATCAAGGTATACAAAGATTTTAAAGATTGTAGGATTTTGAAAAATATTTCAAGGAATTTCAATAACTTTCAAGAAATTTCAAAAGATTTTAAAAATATTAGGGCCTTTAAAAATATTCAAAGGAATTTTTTATGACTGCCAGGGATTTCGAAAAATGTCAAAGGGTTGGAAATATTATAGGGTAATTTAAAGGATTCCAAGCAATTTTCACAAGTTTAAAAAAAAGTGTAGGAATTTCAAGGAATATCATCGAATTATTTAACTTCACGGGTTTTCACGAGAGAATTGACAAGAGTAAAAATATGTAAAACCATTAGTAAAGGATTTCAATCTTTTAAATTGTTGTTAGAGATTTAAAGCTCAATGATTTGATAAAAAATGTCAGAAAATGGCATAATCTTCTTTTATATAACATTTTATTAGAGTTTTCTTATTATCATAATTGTGTTTTAAAATGTCAAGGTAAACTAGTAATTTAAAAATGATAATAAAAGGTAATGAGTAACTAAATTTTATTTAAAAAGACATGGCGGAAAGTAGAAAAAATGTGTTATGGCCCCTTACTTAACGTCTATTTTAATATTTTAGAAAAATGCTTAATTTAAAACGGATTCTTTTTTAGACTACAAGCCCATGGTAAAAAATGAGGTGGTCAAATGACCCGGCAAGACTCATGTTTAGAAGGATGCTCCTATATCAAAAAGTAACTTTAAGCACTATGCCGTTAGTTTTGAGCGGTATAAGTGAGCATGGACGAAAATTGAATTTTACACGTGTGAGTGGTAAATTACGGAAAATTAGTAGTGGTATCGGAAGTTAAGAACATTTTTTAATTCTCCGATGATTTTTGAAGCAATACAGGTAATTTATTACTGTACGGAATTTGTGTAATTCGCTTTGTATACTTATGAAGTTTCGTTATTCAGCAACGCCGTACTGCAAGTACAGGGGTGTGGAACTAAGGGTTGTAACCCTTTACTTGGACCCGTATGGTATAAAATCATTGCAAAATATACGGCATCTTTTTAAACATATTATGTAATACTTAAAAGAATGTTTTATCATTGTGCCGTCTAAAAATTATGCTTAATGTAAGTATAAATAAATAATTAACTGAATTTAAGGATTCTAATTATTATGGCTATAAGATCATTAATTCATGTACGGCAACTTATTTTTTGACATGTTAGTAAATATTATTGTTGTACCTTATAGCCGTTTATAATAAAACATTGTTAAATATTATTGCTATTTCAAATATAATGAGGGTAAATAAATAAAGAAAAAAGATGCCGTGCATTTTAATGTAGACCATTTATTACAGCTGATAAAAATGTCGATAACGTTTGTGGTTTTCCTTATGGCCATTGATTACTGTATGGCATTAACAAATTTTTCATTGCATCATTTAATAATAAATAAAAAGAATAATGCCGTTCATTTGAGATGGAACATAATATATTATATATTCAAAAACTGAAAACCATTATTGTCAGCATTCAAGTTTTTGTCAGATTTTCCCGTTAAATAAATTAATTTGTAATATGATTATAATTTTGATAGGCAAGATATGTATGGAAATTTAGAAATAAAAAGTATACTCAATTATATTAGATGATAATATCTTACGATACAGTTGTGATAACATAATTTTACCCGCGTCTGATAAAAGCTCAATATATCTATAAATATATTAGAACATATCATGTTTTCTAACTTTTATTAACTTTGATTAACTTTAACGAAGGATTTATTAAAATGAAAATACTTTTTTATCGCTTGAAATTTAAATTTATGATAGAAGTAAAAAAAATTTTGAATTAATTTTTTTATAAAAATAAACAAATGTATTCACAATCTTCATCTTAATCATGATCATCATCTGTTTCACAGTCTGTAGACTGTATATATAAAGTATAGGTTCTTCCTCGCGCCAGCGTACGAATTCATCAAGTTGCACATGTTAGATATGCGCGATCGTGGCAGTGTCGAAAAATGTCATCTATATTTATAAAATACTTTCAAAATCACTTAAGTTTGTGTTGCTTCAAATGACCAACCCCTATATTAATTAAGCGTAAGAGTCACAACCATTGGTTTCTCACCCCTGTATTTGCAAATACGTACGGCGTTGCTGAATAATGTAACTGCATAAGTATACACAGCGAATTACACAAATGCCGTACAGTAATAAATTACCCGTATTGCTTAAAAAATTATCGGAGAATTAAAAAGTTTTCTTGAATTCCGGTACTACTACTTTTGTACGGTACTAAGTTTTTTGTCATTTTTTTGAAGGATCTATCACTTGGAAGAAAGCAGTGCAAAACTAATATGCCGTAATTTACCACTAACACGTGTAAAATTCAATTATCGCCTGTGCTCACCTGTACCGCTTAAAACTGACGGCATAGAGCTTAAAGTTACTTTTTGATATAGGAGCATCCTTCTAAACATGAATCTTGCTGGTTCATTTGACCACCTCATTTTTTACCATGAACTTTTAAGTCTATTTTCACAGCCTTGGAAAAAAATAATGAGAAAAGGTTTTGAAATTGAGGCACACAGTATTTATCTCCTGTTTTAATTCTTTTTACATAAAATTAGAAAAAGTTTATTTTCTGAAGATATATCTTACATAACAATGTTATGATTATATCTAAACATAATTTACTTCAAGTCAATTTTTAATGCACACCTACTTTACTTATTTTTCAAGTCTAACGTGTAAGTTAACATTATCGTGAAAATTAGATAATGTTTATACAAATAAGACAATAATTAAGATTTCAAATATTACTTACCCACAATTATTAACCGCCATGCAATGAGAGACAACCAAAAATGGATACGTGACTGTGGTGGCGAGGAACTGCGGAACAGAATTCAATAATACCTATATTGAACTAACGGATTTTTTTTTGAGCAATTTTATTTCCCGTCAAATAGAAATAAATATCATCATTACATACATTAAAGCAGTTTAATATCAAATATAAATTTTTTAAATCATTTTCATTTTGTAAAGCTTGTAATATGTCAATAGGACTAAGATACGGAAAATTTTATTCACTGGAAAAAAACCCAAAAGTGCCGAATTTGAATCAGAAACCAGAATTTTGTTATGGTCGCAAATATATTGATACCAAAATATAATTTTTAAACTGTAATGCTTAACTCCATTCAAAATATTTGGTTCCTTCAATTTTGAGATTAATCATACATGAAAAGAACAAAACGCTTACCTTAAAAAATCACACACAGTTCTATTGTGCTATTTTATTATTTTGAATTGTTTTTTGGATGAGAAAAATATTTTAAAAAGAATGAAAATAAACCTAGTTAACTTTTTTCTATATAAAATAAAATTAAGGTTTTTAGGCCATTTTCTAGGTTCAACGAGTTTTTACAAATAATGAGAAAAGCAGCCTTAGACACTGAATGACTGAAACAATAACTTTATTTGTTAACGAATATTATTAAATTTAAAGTAAAAATAATTTTTCAACAATAGTCAGTCAGCTTCAAGGATTCTCAATCTGGGTTTCACATATTTCATTCTGAACTGTTAAATTTATCAACTTGGATTATTTTCAAATAATAGAAGTTTGTGATTTACCTTAATCTTGAACTTAAGGAACATTAATTTTGAAAATTTTAAACTTAAAAATACTGAAAACTTAAGGCTTTAAAGAGACTGTTTAATTTGTATATGAAATTATAAATTTTTTAATAATTCAAACTTAACAGCCGAAAATTCTCTCGAACCAATGAAAATAGGGCGACTTTCTTAAAATAGGGAAATAATAGGGGGCTAAATTCTTTCGAATAAAATTAATATAGATACAATATTAAATTCAACATAAAACGCAATAAATTTTTAAGATTTCAAGTCGAAATATTATCGAAATATTTTCAACAATGTAATTGAATTTTCAACTGAAAAATACGAATTTTCAACTCAAAGAGGAATTTTTAATAAAACAGTTGAATTTTCAACCTACAAAGATTAATTTTTAAGCAAAAAAGAATTTAAAAAAAACAGCAGTTGAATTATCAACCTAAAAAGTATAATTTTCAACAAAAAAGCATAATTTTCAACAAATAAATATGAATTATCAAACAAATATTTAATGTTAGAAAAAAATTAATTTTTTATCAAATAATTGCATTTACAACCAAACATTGGAACTTTCATTCAAAAGAGACGAATTTTCAATCAAATATTTTCAAGCAAAAAGTTTTTAACAAATATATCGTTTTCAAACAAGAAAGATAAGTTTTTAACCAAACAGTTGAATTTTCAACAATAAAAAATAATTTAGAACCAAACGGTTGCATTTCGATGAAATACTTCAAACTTCCAATCAAAAAAGATAAATTCTCCAAAAAAATATATCAATTTTTAACCAAATAGTTCAATTTTCATCCCAAAAAGACGATTTTTGTAGCAGTCAAATTTTTCTAGCCAAAAAGGCTAATGTTCAACAAAAAAGTTAGATTTTCGTCCAAAAAATAATTGAATTTTCAACCAAATGGTCGAATATCCAGCCTGAAAAGTTGAATCTTCAAGAAATAGATTGTTTTCAATCAAGAAAGATAAACTTTTAACGAAATAGTTGAATAAATTTTCAACATCCAAAATTTCTGTAAAACCAAACAGTTGCATTTACAATCAAAGAGACGGACTTTAAATAAGAGGAGACGAATTTTCAAGCAAAAATAAGATCAATTTTTAATTAAAAAGTTCAATTTTCATGTCAAAAAGACGAATTTTTTAGAAGACAGTCTAATTTTCAACCATGAAAGATCAATTTTCAACCCAATAAGGTGACTTTTCTGCCACAAAGAGGAATTTTCAATCTAAAAGGATGAGTTTTCCATCCAAAATGGCTAATATCAACTAATCAGTTAAATTCCTGAAAAAAATATGAGTTTTTAACAAAACAGTTCAATGTTTAACCAAAAAGAATCGCATTTAAGCAAAAAAATGAAAAAGGGAAAGTTTCTTGAAAACAGGGGGAAAAAAGAGAAATTGTTTAAGAAAGGTGGAGAGGATGGAATATGAAAAAGAGTGTGAAAACTGTAATTGAATTTGAAATTAATCAATTTGAAACATTTTTGAGTTGAAAATGACCATCTCTTAAAGCTTGCAACTTGAAAAAGTTTAATCTTTTTTTAATACGGATTTATGAAATTCGAAATTTTCTAATTTTAAACGCTATTAATTAAAAAAAATTTCCAAGTATGAAGCTCTAATGCAAATTATTTCATTTTTAATTTTTTCTAGTTTTGAACTTTAATTTTAAAAGTATCATTCTGTTTAAAAATGAAGTTAGGTATAGCGAACTTCAGAGAAAAATGGAAGAGTCGACTAGTCGCTTTTTTTCCAAACGTCGCAAAAATTGGCAGTTTTTAAAGACGATCGACAAAAGTAAAGTCAGTAAGTTTATATTGATTAGTTTAAAAATAAACTTACAGTCATCGTCGATGCAGTGAAACTTTTCATTTCTCGATCCGTTATTACGTATTTGTTGATAGCGTAAGTGGAGGAACTGACTATTACTAAAGTTGCCGCATTTGCAATGAGACGTGGCATGAGCCCTGCAAAATATCCCGAGATACCATTCTCTTTGTAAATCTCTACAAGAGATTGTATTAAACCACTGAAAAAACGGAAATGTTTAATCATCGAAGGTGGATTCGAATTCAAAAATATTATGTTTTATATAAACGTTGCTCACCTGTATTTTATTTCACCGCCAACAAATTGAGCCATCATTCGCAGTGAAATAACGTCTAGAGGATGACTAATAATAATTCCTACAACCCTACTAACTAAATCTCTTAGGAAGTCTTGAATATACTTCTCAGCACTGAAAAAATTAACCTCCTTAGTTTTCTATATCACGCTCTTTAAAGTAATCTACAAGCGACAAATGTTTACCTTTCTTCTTCATCTTCAGGCTCTATTCGTGGTCTAGGATATTTAGATTCAATATATTCTGCAGTTTTTTCACATACAACAGCACTGACTGTATATGAGCAAAGTTTAGGCACAAGGCCTCGATAACAACCGGTGAATCCATCGACACCTTTTATGTATTTGACTGGAAAATTTTCAAAACATTTTAAGTTACCCATCATTAGTTAAAGAAATTTATAAACAGTCTGCTTAAAATCCTGATCATTTGTTACTGATGTAGACAGAAAAATGGGAAATTAACAAATAATTTTTTTATAAATTTTAATTTATTGCTTTCAGAGCTACGGCAATCCAATTTACTTGAAAAAACTGACTTTGAAGGTGAATTTAACTTTTAGGGTAAAGGTGAATTTGAACGAATTAAGGATAAATTCATAAGACTTCAAAACAATTCACGTTAAATTCAAAATAATGCATAAGCATTACAATTTTTTGTATCTAAAAAATTCCATTGATTTCAATAAAATTGAAGTGAATTTAACGGAATTTAAGAGAAATGAGAAGAACTCGATGAAATTCACAAAAATTCAAGGTGAATTTGAAAAAAAAAAACCAAGTGAATTGAAAACAATTTTAAAATATGCAAAAGTTGATTGAATTTAATAAGTTTTAAATAAGATTAGAAAAATTCAAGGAAATTCAAAAGAATTTTATGAAATGTCTAAGAATCCAGGGTGAGTTTAAAAGTGTTAAGATAAATTAAATAATTATGTAATCCATTGCAATAGGTAGAATTGAGCAGATTTTGACACATTCATGTCAATCAAAAAATTTACCAAATTCAGAGTGAATTTCAAATGAATTCAAATGAACTGCAACACATTTTTTTTAATCTTTGGAATCTTACAAAATCTCTTACTTCTTGTGAATACATTCTTTGAAATTCTTAAAAATATTATTATTAATATATCCTAGAATATCCTTTCAAATTCCCTGAAACTTTTTAAAAATCTTGAAAGTTCCTTGAAATCTTTTCAAATACTCTCAAATATTTAAAATACTTTTAAATCCCATTAAATTTCTTAAATCAATTGAAAATTCATTACAATTTTTTTAAATACACTAAAATATTCTAAAAGATTTTGAAATCTCTTAACATTTTTGAAAGCTCGCAGTTTTTGAAATTTATTAAAAACACACGATATTTCAAATTCTTTAAAATCAGTTGATATTGTTTAAGAGCTCTTGAAAATTATTTTGAATATTTAAAAATGTCCTAAAACTTTTTAAGTTATTGAAATAATTTGAAAATTCCTTTGATTTTTTTTAAATATACTAAAACATTTATAATTATTGTAAATCTTTTGAAATTCCTTAAAACTTTTTAGTGCCCTCGAAAATCATTGGAATTTAAAAAAATCTACCACATATTTTAAAATAAATTCAAATTATTGAACTATATTAAAAATGCACGATATTTCAAATCCTTTAAAACATTTAAAAATCACTTCTGTTTTTTTAGAGCTCTTGAAACATCCTTTGAATATTAATTAAAAATACCTTAAAATTATTGAAATCAATAAAAAATTCCTTGGAATCTTTTAAAATATACAATTAAGCTTACATCAACAATGAATAAAGAAAAAATAACTTTTTTCTATGATTAAATGGCGGATTACATTTTTTGTAGAAAGTGTTATTAAAAATTACGCAAGTTGTTACTTAGTGCCTCATAAAGTTTTTAAATCACTGCTATTGTGTTTTAAAATAAGTTAAGGAAAAAACCGTCGCTTTTGTTTGTAAAGATTATAAATCTTATTTTTTGTAAAAAAAAATGTTTATAAGAATCACATAAATTATTTTAAAATTAATTTCGATTGTTAATCATCGAAGGAAATGTCATTCTATCAATAATTGACGCAAATTTTTTACGAGAAAACAGCTGGTTGGGACATTTGTATAATGAAAATTTTATTAATAATCTATATTATTTATTGCTAATAAAGTTTGAAGTATATGAATGCCTTTGCAAACAATTTAGAATCAATTTTTGGCAGGAAAATCAATTTAGCTACGAGAAAAACACATTTATTGAGAATTTCTTTATACAAATGTTTATAAAAACAATAAATGTAACTTTCGCCAATTTTTCGTTACTAATCATGATTCTTACGAAAAATATTATCAACTAATATTAAATAATTTTTTCTATATGAGAAAAACACACTAGTAAGAATTTGTTTACATAAATTGCTTATAATAATCAAATTAAACATTAAAATAATAATTAAATTAAACACTACTACATTTGCAAAAAAAAAAACAAATATTTTTAATCAGTTCAGAAATACGAACTACGGTTTAATAATACTAAAATCTCAACTATGACTTCTTTCATTTGCAATAAACTAATGTAGATAAGTAAATATATCAGGCTATTTTAAAATGTAAATAAATTTTTGATTGAGAAAGGAAAATCAAATAAAATATAACATAAAATGAGAAATTACCTGTTTCAGAGAACTCGGTAAAGATTAAATACCTGCATTCCATAAAGTATTAAAAAAGACTTACTGTACTTATAGACATTTGGTAAAGCTAGTGCAGGCCTTCCGAAAATTGTTCTCGTCGCATAGGGCGCAATAGGTTCATGTCCAATCTATAAAGCAAACTTGTATTTATAATATAAAACGACAAATATGAAAGAGACGTATAGAGAACATAACCTCTAAAATTGACATTTTGATTAAAAAATCAATGACCTTACCTGAATTAAAACTTTAGCATATTCAATGGGATGAGAAACAGCATTTACTGCCACACGACACGCTGTTCCCGACCATAAAGATTCCTCTTTTCTAGAAACCATATTTTCACCCATTCAACCCCTTCGACTCCCTAGGCATGTAAATTGGGTAAACTACTCAAGCAACTAACGTCAAAGATATTTTGCTAACGTACATGAAGCTCAATCAAACTATAGTGATCAAGGAACATAATCCTATATATAAGAACTCGTAATTAAAAATGCAAGTAAACTTCTGTATGAATGCGTGTGAAAATAGCAACTGATAGCAACTTGAAGATCACGAATGGTCGCTGTCAGTCATCGATTTATTTATATCGATGCATAAAAAATGGATAGTACTTATTTATTTATTCAATTGTAGAATATAGTACACTTGGCGGACTTTTCTAATAAAATATAGGAGTTATATTTAGTAAAGTGATGAATATTATTAATAATTGCAAAATTAAAATTTAAACGGAATTTTTGTACACATGCTTGTATTTTAATTTTGTAGCTTACAAGATTCAAATATGGCGCGAAATTGAGGTAGTGATTATTATTAGTTCACTCAGTGAACCATTCTACTATTAAAAACATCCGGATTTTAAAATAAGTTGAAAAAAAAGATCTGTCAAATAGTAAATTCAATGCAGAAGATATTTGTTGAAAAAAATGCTTTTACTTGTTTTGCTTTGTAAATGGAAATGTTTTTTTTTTATAAATCTTGATTGGGGATCAATGAAACATTTCTCCACAGCAGAAACGTCCACGGGGCCTAAAATGTTAAAAATTTAGGTCTACACAACTTTTGTTTGTCCCCCTCCCAACATCTCTACTTACAATAAGAAGACAAAACACATTTTTTAAATTTGGTCGTTATTCCCTAAAAACAGGGAAAATAAAGAGATTTTCAAAATAGATGAATTTTCAACAAAACAGTTAAATCCTGAAACAAAACAGATTCATTTTAAAAAAACCACAGTTGCATGTTTAACAAAAAAAGATTAAATTTCTACCAAAAGACATCAGTTTTTAAATAAAGAAGACGAATTTTCAACAAAATTCTTGAATTCTTAAGAAAATAGTTACATTTTCAACAAAGAGACATGATTTTTTGACCAGATTATTAAATGTTTAACTAAAACGTATCAGTTTTTGACTAGAAGAGATGAATTTTCAACAAAATAGTTGATTCCTCAAATTGTACTGATTGTACTGATTCCCCAAAATTGTACTGATTTATCAGCAAACAATAGCTGATTTATAACTAGAATTTATAACTCATTGATAGTAAATTTTGTAACAAAATCGTATTTTCTACTCGAAAAAAAAATGAATTAACGCTAAAAATGTTAATTCTGAAACAAATAGTTGTTGTAATAACCAAACAAAGGAATTTTATACAAAGAAGAATATTTCACTGAAAAATTGTACGTAATTATTAACAAACCAAAAAACAAACTTTCAACAAATTTGTTGAATCTTCAACGAAATCTATTATTTTTCAACTAAACGAATGCATTTGTATTCGAAAAAGTTGAATTTTTAACATAACCATTGTGTTTTCAACCAATAATGATGACTGTTTAGCAAAATTCTTAAATTTAAACAATGAACAATGATCTTTCAAAGAAACATAGATAGTATTTCTCATTGGGTTCTATTAATCCTGTCTAGATTTAATTGAAGAACGAGATATGGCGAAAACAGAGGAAAAGGGGAAAGAATGTGGCGAAGCCTACGATAAATGGATAGGAATTTGACTTTTTTGTACTTAGTTGCATTTTAGACCCTGTAATAGCGGAGTGATGATACATGTCTCTATTAATATTAATTTATATTTTATTATAGTAAGATTAATATTAACATTGATATCATATTAATATTAATACATACTAATACATAATTAAATGTTTAAACTCAATACTCAAATGAATTTTTTAATATTTTAAATTTTCCCGCTTCAGTATTTATAAGCTTTGAAAGTTAAGCCCGTGAAGTTGGCACCCCAACTCTAAAATATCAGATTTTTTATATGGAATCGTTTGATGGTCGTTTGGTGGTGTTTGGTGGTCAAAATTGAAAAAGTTATTGATTTTTCAAATTCGGGGTGCCAACTTCACGGTGGCACAGCACTTTTTAATATTTCCAAAAAATTCTTTTTGGTATCGTTTGGTGGTCGTTTGGTGGTGTTTGGTAGTCGACCGTGAACGTTTGGTGGTCAAAATAAAAAAAGTTATCAAGTTTTCAAAATTTTTGCGTCAACTTCTGTTAGCACCCCACTTCAATTTTCTTTTTTAATTCCTTATAACATCGTTTGGTGGTCGTTTGTTGGTGTTTGGTAGTGATTTCTGATCGTTTGGTGGTCGAAATTACAGGATATATCGGATCTTTTTTAGAAAATACATGTGGCCCGTGATGGGACTCTGCGCATGCTTATGCGCATGTGTTATTGGTGCGAAATTCGAATTTGAAAATGCTCTTTTTCAATGTGAACGCTGTTTGGCAAGTATAATTGTACATAATTGTAGTTTTTAAGTTTTCGAACATTATAGGTTTTATTATTTTTGAAATCTGAACTCTCTTATTATTTTATATTTTAAGTTTTTCGACTTTTAATTACAAGGTAATCTTTAGAAATTGACTCAAAGTCCTAATCCGGAAACTTCATTAAGGCAATGTACATTGAAATAAGTTCCTTTACTGTAAACTAAATCAAACAATACTTAAAAAGACAACAGTAACAGAACCATAATTCAGTATCAATTTGAAAAAAAAATTAAGAATTTTTATCCTTCAAGAATGAAATATATATTTTTTCAATGGATTATAGCACTCAAAAAAGATTTTTAAGTCTTAAACAGAATATATAATATATGAACTTTTTCAGAAATACACTTACACAAACTTTTTCGAACCAATATTTATATTACCGCAGAAAAAAAACGGATTTCAGATAAATATTTATTAAGAACACGAAATTTTGAAACTGCATGTCCTAAAAATATTACATAGAAGAAAACTTCTGAAAAATTCTCTCTTGCCTTATCAACTCGTTTACTCAAAATGTGACTTTCCTCTTCTAGCTGTAGGTACATAATTCCACATGATAGTGTAGAATTCTTCAAGAAATCTTCAAATAAAAATTTAAAGTACTCTTTATGTGTTTTTTAGATGAAGAGAATTTGTCTGAATTTGGAATTATTGTCAAAATTTTCAGAATGCCCTCAAAAAAATACAAACAAAATTTAAAGATTAATATTATTTACCATCCAGGAATTTCAGTGCATAGCTAATTCTTCGGTCTTAATTTCTGTCACTATTCTTTAATAACCTTTTATAAAATTTAGAGGAACTTAGCATAAACGAAACAAGCCACATAAAAAAATAATGAGACAAAAGGTGTTCAACCAAAAAAGAACTACAAATTTATTTTGAATACTTGTTTGATAGGATGCGTGGTTTTTGTTTTATACGTAAAAAACCAAAATAAAAATTAAACGATTCCATTTTTGAACAAACGACACAAACTATGAAAAAAATGGATTGACAAATGTTGTTCATCCAAAAAAGGGTTAAAAATTTGTAATGAATAATATTTTGATAGGACACGTAGAAAAATTAAATCACATTAAAAATTAATATTAATTATCAATAAATAATTAATGAAATAATATTATTAATCTTAAAAATACCATTAAAAATAAGAAAATAAGATTTTTTGGAAAACGAAACAAGGTATTGAAAAAAATTAATAGAACAAATTTGTTCACCCAAAAACGATCTACAAGTTTTGTATAAATAATTTCGAAACAGAAGAAGTAGATTTTCTTTCAATTTTCGAAAAACAAGATTAAAAAATATTTATAAAAACAAAGCAATAAAAATACTTATGTTTCATACTAATGAATATTATGAATTTTAATATTAGAAATTGATTGAAATGATACGTTTTTGGAGTTTGAGAATAAACAATGCCAATGCATATTATGAATTTTAATAATATAAATTGATTGAAATGATATGTTTTTGAAGGTAGCTGAGAATAAAATGTATTGCAAAAGGTGGACAAATGTGGGAAAAATACAAAGACCGAGCGCGATACTGAATTGATACTTTATTATAGTTCTGTTACAGTTGTCTTTTTAAGTATTGCTTGATTTAGTTTACAGTAAAGGAACTTATTTTAATGTAATTAAAAGTCGAAAAACTTAAAATATAAATTAATAAGAGAGTTCAGATTTCAAAAATAATAAAACTTATAATGTTCGAAAACTTAAAAACTACAATTATGTACAATTATACTTGTCAAACAGCGTTCACATTGAAAAAGAGGATTTTCAAATTCAAATTTCGCATCAATCACACATGCGCATAAGCATGCGCAGAGTCCCATCACGGGCCACATGTATTTTCTAAAAGATCCGATATGTCCTGTAATTTCGACCACCAAACGTTCAGAAATCACTACCAAACACCAACAAACGACCACCAAACGATGTTATAAGGAATTAAAAAAGAAAATTGAAGTGGGGTGCTAACGGAAGTTGACGCACCAATTTTGAAAACTCGTTAACTTTTTTTTATTTTGCCAACCAAACGTTCACGGTCGACTACCAAACACTACCAAACGACCACCAAACGATACCAAAAAGAATTTTTTGAAAATATTAAAAAGCGCTGTGCCACCGTGAAGTTGGCACCCCCAATTTGAAAAATCAATAACTTTTTCAATTTTGACCACCAAACCTTCAAAGTTGACCACCAAACACCACCAAATGACCACCAAACGATTCCATATAAAAAAATCTGATATTTTAGAGTTGGGGTGCCAACTTCACGGGCTTTTGAAAGTTTTAAGTGTTTGAAATGTTTCCAAAATTCAAAGTTTCATGAAACTTTACAACCTAATCTTGTTTGAAGTTTGAACGGTTTAAAGTTTGAATACGCAAACCGGAAGTAAGGCCTAACGAACTTTCCAGCCTATCAGCGTACTCACCCTGGACAATTTTTCAAGAACAAAGAAAAATTGAGTGTCTGATCTAGGTGTGAACTAGTTCTGGGTTTCAACGGCGCGGCGCGAACGAAGTGGCGGCCATATTTTCTCTCGTGGCCTCGATCAAGTCGCGCGCTGGTAAAGCAGTGACAATTTGGAATGAAATTACGTCTAAATCAATTACCGCGTGTTAATTAGGAACAAGTGAGTGGTGTAATCATGGCCAAGGGAAGTAACAATCTTTCCGGAAGACGGTCACACGGAGCGAAGCCCTACGATTCAAACAACGTGAGTACTGTATGATTGGCATTCGTCTCTCTGCCTTTATTCCCCCGACCTGGACCGAACCTGTTTTTCGCCAAATGATAATTTTGCGTATTTCGTTGATTCAAATCATTCCGCACGTTAATCCCAGCGACTATCAAATCCTTTGATGTCGTTCTTATTCTTATCTATCATGACGATTTGCGGAGAAACTGGTCTATTTGTCATTGTACACGCGTTGAATAACTTGCGCGTGTGATTCGATAACCTCAATCTTGGCGCGGAGCGTGGCCATACTTTCTCGCTTTTGAGACATGATAACCTTGAGTCAAAATCATCTTGAACAACTTCGAAGACGATTCTCCTGCAAGTTTTTTCGTGTGAATAATTCTAAAATTGATTAAATTTCGTTATGATTGCGTCTCTGCAGGCTACAAAAAATTGTCGCAGTTCATTAAAACGTCCAGAGAGGGAGAGGGGCGTTCACAATGCTCATGTCAGTTTGCACATTTTTGAGAAATTTTTGTTGCAAATCAAATTTTGATAATAATTTGAAAGATATATATGTATATACATTTGTATTTTTCAACGTTTATTAAGAAATAGGCTCTCGTGAAAACTGGCCCCCTTGAAATATCGGAAAAATTTTGCAATTTTTTACAGCTCTTTAAATTAAAGATGATCGTGTAATTGACAATATTGTACAAATTCAATATTATAATCTATTATTATTTTAATTGTGGTCATTTGTTCCTCTGCCGTGTAAGTGTTTATTAATTTATTATGGAAATAGTTCATGATCAATAACTAGGTGACTGGTTCAGATATAATTTTCAACATGAATGGCCCCTGTCCATTGAAAGAGATTAAATAGCTTTCTAGAATGTTCTACGAATTTTTCTATTCGTTCAATAAAGTATTACCACACGAATTTATTGATTCATTGCGCAATTAGGCTGTGACCTTTATGCCACTTGTAAAATCGAAAACGATTTATGCAGACATTTAATTTAGAGTTTGTTTAATTTTGAGAATATTATTTGTTTGCAGGATTTAACATTCAAGATAGTGAAAAATGCCAATTAAAGTTGCATTTTGAAGTTAAGAATTATATTTGGAAGTGGCTACACGTACATTTTCGTAAATATAGCCCAATTTTACAGAAATATTGGTACAAATAGCCCGTTTTTTAGTTTTATTTGCACAGCAATACATTTTTTAATAATTCAAAAGCTTTATAATTAAACTAAAATTAATTTCTTAATTCAATAAAAATCCTATTTATTTAAATACTTAAATATGCAATACATTATTATTGTATTGTTGCTTTTTCTTTAGATATTCCGTTACGTTTTTAAGATATATATTTTTTAATGTCATTATGTCTAACGGTTCGGCCAAATTTGAGAAGTTTTATTTAGGGTCGGGAATTTTTACTTCAATCGCATAATCTACTTCTTCTATACTTAACTTCTTTTTTATTTTTTAATCGATTATTAGAGGCATAGAAATCTGATTGCTTCGCGTATCATATATGCCACTTTCGAATTTTTTCAATGATTGGTTTAATTCTTTTAAAGTTAACTATGAGAGTTAAAATTTGTTCTCTCATAATTTGAAAGCTATTAGAATTAACTGTAAATTGAACCAGGATGAAGGTATCTTATAATTTTTTAAAAAAGATGTCGCATAAATTTTAATGTTTTCTTTAAGACGTAGCTACGTGTATCGAAATTTTGGTACGAATATCCGGATTTATTCGGTTCGATTAGCGAGGCCTGGGAAAGATAATATTTGGACCGAAATTTCGATACAATTAGCTGGCTTTTTCCGTGCACATATATACTGTCTTTCTTAACATTGAAATAAAATCTAATATAATAGAGATTTTACAAAGTAGATACAAAAAAGCTAGGAAAAATCGAATGAATGTCACTTAGAAAATTAAGAATAAAAAACAAAATGAATATATATTTCTTTCTTTCAGCAGAAATCTTTTTTAAGTTTTTCCAACATTTTTGCTTGAACATTAAATATGTTACACAATGCAAGCAATTTTCACAAGAATGATGATAAATTGGTGTGAATGTATAGAAATTTATCTTTAAAATGATATGAAGGACATTCAAAAATACTTATAATATATATATTTTTAATTTTAAGATAACATTGACATCTGCATTGCTTCTTAAATATAAGCAATATCTGCTCTAAAGATTTTCAAAATAACCTTATCCTGACTCATTTGATAGAGAGTTACGATAGCTTTCAACCTATTCAAGATAAAAAAGGTTAACTCTCGTATATTTAACATTGAAAGAACTTAGCAATTGTCGATAAACAGGTGGTGTCATACTTATAATATTCAATGTAGTTTTGATTCATGTTTATTACTTCAGTCTGTGATTAAGGATAAATTTGGCACGTTTAAGTAAATAGTTGAAATTCATATTTCTGGCTGTACGTTAGTATATAGAAAATTTCGAAAAGGCATTTATAAATATAGAATAATCGAATGAAATATAAATACAGCTTAAAAAAATGAAAAATTCATGATTCTTTGCATCCTGGAAAGTGTGGAATTTCATAGTCCAGAATATTAGTAGCAAATAGATTTTTAAAATATCCTATTTTCCCTTTCCCCTAAAAAAATAGCTTTTCCGTACTCCACAAAGTTGTAAACCGTGGTCCCTGTACCTCTCAACTTATTTGATTGAATATTTTCAAAACGAAGTCTTATTAATGTGTATAACTTCACTGATTTGAACATTTTCTTTCAGTCATTCGTTAAGAAAGTCGCGACAAAGGTAACAGACCTCATGCCACAACGATCGTGGATTAGCAAATGGTTTAACAATTCAGAAAATAACGGAGAGATGTTAAACGACTCTGAAAATGCCGAGTACGAGGGATTCGCGGAGGAAGTGCAAGAAGCTCCAGCAGCAAAGCGACCACGTATACGAATGGATGTGGTCCATCCACCGGGAACTTTCAACATTCAACTGAGAAACAAATCTTCTCTCAACAAAGTAGATGGCTCCAAAGAGCAATTCATTAACTACGATGAAACAGTAGGTTTAACACAATATTTGATAACCTCCTTCCTAAATGAAATATCCTTATTAAATATTTTCATTCTTTTAATTACAGAACGAGGATTTCCTTGAGCCATTGGCAGCTGGGCCCAGCGGTGCTTGTCGCTTGGTATCTTCAACACCAGCCATTCAAAGCGATGCCAGAGGTGTTTCTTCACAAAGATCAAATCTGAACTCAGTGATCCCATCAACTCAAGACAATGGAGTTACCAACGGAGCGGATGATAATTCTGAATCTAGCGAAAGTACTAGTGGGTGTAGTTCTCTTATTCCACAAAACAACAGGCAAGAAGCTCCATCAAACACAAGCTTTGCCTCATCATTTGCGAATAAAAAAAGGTTTATCGATGATAAAATGAACTACAGTAAGTGCAACTTTAAACTTTATTCATACATTTATTCTAAGTTCCTTTTAATAAATGTTGTTTTTAATTCTGGCTTTCTTACTTTCTAGCAAATCACTTGCAATCACCAAGATCTCTCTTCTTAGACACGAGTACTAGAGATTCCCTCAGCAGCCGTAGACCCAGTTTTAATTCCTCAATCATGAGCAACACACTGGAACGTTCGCCATCCCTCTCATCTCCATTTTACTCCGGCAATGTAACATTCGGAGGAGCGAATGCCGCTGGTCTTTACAAGCGTAGTCGCTCTCTTTTCAATTCAAACAGCGAGGTACATTTTTGATCACAGCATTTAAAAAAAAAGATGAGAACCTAAAGTTTTACCTTGAATTATATATTGATTTATTTTTCAGTACAAGCTCAAAGTTCCTAGAAGAACAAACGTTCAAGTGAAACCTACCAACACCGTGGACATTGATTCTTCCGGAATAAGTCAAACCGCAAAGAGAATATTGGAGGCTCTTGAACATTTCTCTTCTCCCATTTTGGATGCCAAGAAAATTCCAATTAAGAACACGACAAACTTGATGAATGCAACTGGCAGAAAACGGACAAGGGAAGAACAAAACTGTGCATCGCCGAAAGTTGGTTTACGCCACATGACGCGAGAACTCACTGTGCCGACAGTACCAGATTTGTTGAAGATAAGAAGACGACAGAGATTACAAGACACGACACTTGCTGCGAGGCAAATTGTTTCTGCACAGACCGGACCTCTATTAACAACGCCTTCTGAATATCGTCTCAGGTAATATTTGTTTCTTCTACCATGCACAATATAAATACTCTAAAAATATTAACAGGGTGTCTACTAGGGAGGTCCGAAAAAAGCTAAAATTTTGATTATGACTAGCAAAAATCTTTTTCCACATATCAAAATGAGTGTTTATGATTTTTTCAGATTTTTAAAACGATATCTTCAGTTAGCAAATTTTTTTTGAAGTTTGAAACTTCGAAAACAGTGATTTTTCGCTCCATATATTTCAATATTTGGTGACCATTTCTTTATCGAAATAGTTTTTACTGCACGAATTAATTTATTTTGATGTAACAAAATTTTCAAAAAATTGTATTTCAAAACAAAATTCTGGTGATGAATGTAGTTACGTAGAGTATAGTTTTTTATTGCAATATCGAAGTTTCCAAAAAAAGTTCATCTCGTTAGCTACTGTTTTGTTATTTCATATTATTTTGTAGATTATTTAAATTTTACTCAAATTTTGCAGCTTTTTGCTTACTTTCAGAGTGATGCAGAACTTTTCCTTAGAAACTTATATGTATTTGTAGGTACTAAAAGACCCCTGAAAAGGATAATAAAAAATGTATTCATTTGTACCATTTTTGATTATCTTCGAAACTTTGATTTTGAAATAAAAATTATATTCGACGTAACTACATTCATCTCCAGAATTTGCCTTTACAATAAAAATTTGTTTAAATCTTTTGTAATGTCAAAATAAATGAATTCGTGGACTAAAAACTGATTCAATTAAGAAATGGTGACCCAAATTTGAAATTTATATCGAAAAAAACACTGCATTCAAAGTTTAAAACTTGAAAAAGTTTCTGCTAACTGAAGATACCGTTTTAAAAATCCGAAATAATCATGGGGACTCATTTTAATATGTAGAAAAAGATTTTTGCGAACCATGGTCGAAATTACTTGCGACACGAAAATTTTTTAAAGATGGAAAAATATTATTTTATTTAATGATACGCCAAAATCACATATATAGCTATTTTAACTTTTCCTTCTAAACTTAAACATATTTTTAGGACTTAAAAGACCCCTAAACTGGATAAAAAAACTAATTACTGTTTTTTACCATTTTTTATTATCTTTGAAACTTCGATTTGCATATAAAAAATTTTGTTCTGCGTAACTGCATTCATCACTAGATTTTTTTTATACTACAAGTTTTCTGAAAATCATTTGTTACATCAAAAGAAATGAATTCAAACAGTAAAAACCAGTTCAATGACGAAATGGTGACCAAACATTGAAATATATCGTAAAATCACTATTTTTAAAGTTTCTGCTAACTATATCGCTTTGAAAATTTGAAGAAAAAAAAGTATGAAGTCATTTTTATATGTAGAAAAAGATTTTTGCTAGCCACAAACAAAATTAAAAAAAAAAATTCGGCCCACCCTATAGTGTTTATAAAAGGGTGCTCATTTGTTTAAATTTCAATATAAAATCGTATAGTTTTTAGTTGAAAAGTAGTTTTTTCTTGTTGAATTTAACTGTTTGATACAAAAAAAATAATATTTTTTTTTTTGTTAAAAAGTCAACTACTAAATTTTTCGTTCATATTTCTTCTTTTTTGAAATGAAAATTTAATTATGTACTTTTTGGTTAAAGATCTATAATTTTATTTGAAAATTCATCTCTTTCATGAAAAATGAGCTATTTTATGAAAAAATCGTTTTTTCTTTGGCAGATAATTAATTTTTTTGCTGAAAATTTAACTGTTCCAGTTAAAAATTTATCTATTTTGTTGATTTTCGTTTTGTTTATAATTAATTTTTTTTCTTCACCTAAAAGTATAACTATTTCAGTTGAAATTTCCATTATTTTAGTTAAAAAATCATCTTTTTGATTGAACATGATTTTTTTAAAATAAAAATGTAACCATTCACTTTTGACTAAAAAATTATATTTTTTATTTGAAGAATCGTATTTTTTTGTTTAAAATGATTTTTTTTGTAGTTTATAGTAAATTATTACAGTTAAAGATTCATCATTTCAGTTGTAAATTTATTATTTTTTGTTTTAAAATTCATCTATTCTCGTTGAAGATTTATCATTGAAATTAAAAATTCATGCGTTAAACTCATTTTTTTAGATCAAGATTCAAATATTTGGTTGAAAATTATTCTTCTTTTTGTTATTGTTGAACACATATTTTTGAGTGAGAGTTTATTTATTTTGCTGTAAAATAGTATTTTTGTAGAAAATTAAAGTTATCGGTTGAAAATTCAAGTATTTCAGTTAAATATTCGTCATTTTTGTTTGAAAGTAAAACTACTTGGTTAAAAGTGAAACTTTGTTGTTAAAAAATCATCTTTTTTATTTGAAATTAATCTATTTCAGTTGATGATTCATCATTTTAATTGAAAATTCGTCACTTTGGTTGTAAATTTTTTGTTCAAATTAATTTTTTTTTAATTGAAAAATTATTTATTCCATTTTTTATTCAGAGCTGCTCCTTTTTTAGTTCTATTTGCATGAAAATTAATATTTTTTATTTGAAAATTTTACTCTTTGATTAAGAATTCATGGATTTTGTTGAAAAATAGTATTTTTTAGTAGGAAATTGATCTGGTTGAAAATTAAACTATTTGGCTAAAAATTCATCTTGTTTTCACTTAAAAAGTTAGGACTTTGAAACAGTTCACATAGAATTTAATATAGTACTAGTATCAATTTTTACGAAATATGCCCTGCGTTTTAAGTATTAGAAGATACAATAATTTGTTTGAATTATTATCAAATTCATGGTTTTTGGGGACAAATTAAAGAAATTATTAATAATGTTTTAGTATTATTCAATTGATTAATTAATCGACGGTGTTAATAAAATTAAGAATATCTTGTGATATAATTTTTGAAAGTTTTATAAATAAAACATGAATTGAACCCTTAGAAACTATGAAAAAAAAACATAATAAATTCGCGAAACTGTATACATATTATGAGCAGGGATTGAAACGAAATTGAGGGGCATTTTTGGATATTTTGGAGTTATGCCGATAAATTAAAAATAATTTTACTGAAAACCAAGCTCAGTTTAAAAAAAAAGTATCCAAATTTAACGAGTCTATGAAAACATATTGTCAAACTTACGTAATAATTATATTTAATATAGAAAAGAAACTTTCGTTACGTTCCTTTTTGTTTCTTTGGACACCAAACTTTGAAGAAAGATAATTTTTATATTGTACTTGTGTAGCTGCATTATTTTTTTTACTCATTTTTCAAACTTAGTCTTGTTTACGGGTAATTTATATTGTATTTACAGATATAATTCGCAAATATCATAATAGGCCTTTTTAATTTCGTTTGAATCTTTGTTTCCAAGTTGATTGTTTTAACAAATGCAAAATATTTTAATGGCTCCATACTATGAAAAAATTTACCTGGAAAAAATTTAAGATACCTGGTAAAAAAACCCTGGAATTGTCAGGGATTTTTTCCACGATTTTAGTGGACACCCTGTATTAATTACGATCATAAAGAAAGAGTTACCCCTTATTGTTTAACTGGATTCTACAATTTTATTTTATTTTGCAGGACTGCCGCGGATGATGATCCCAAGTTCCGTGGAAAACTCCGAGCTAAATCTAAAAGGAATACCCTCGACGATGAGACGCTGGAACCTGTAAATCTCCCCACGATACCATTGCCCATTTCAACTCTACCTAGATTCGAAATTGCTTTACCTGAATACACGAAATCAGCCGACAGAAGCACTGATAAAGAAAATTCCTTTAAATTCGCTAGTCCCATCAGAGTGACCGACACCACGAAATCCCTCAAATCCATTAATGACTTTACATTCAGCAATCCGCTCAATGCCGTTGAAGAAGCTGCGAAAGGCAGTTCTTACGATTTGAGCACTGCAGAAACCGTCATTCTCGATTCAGATGAATCTATCCTTAGTAACACATCCGCACCAAACTTCATGTGGTCTGGCTCAACTGCTCCCAAACTGAAAGAAAAAGCGAAACCTAAACCGAAAGTTAATGAACCGACCGTGTTAGGTGTCGCTAGTGAACTGAAGTCAGGCAGCGTTAATGACTTTTTGAGCGAACTCCGCAAGAAGGCGAAGGAAGGTGAACATGAAAGGAACTCGACTCCAGAGAATAAAGAAAAATCATCTGAATCGACGATAGATGTTGAGGTTCTAAATTCATTACAAAACCATAACGAGAGCTGGGAATGTAGCGAATGTTTAATAAGAAATGACAGCACTACGCATTGCACTTCGTGCAAATCTTCCAAGCCCGGTCTCAAAGCTAAGGAACCACCTCGTGTTTTTGGCGCCAACACTATCCAACTTAAACCCATCGAGAATGATTGTTTCGGTTCCCAATTCAAACTTTCCACCGACCAGTGGGAGTGTAGCGCATGTATGGTCAGAAATAAGCAATCGGAAGAAAAATGCGTTTCGTGCACTACTCCAAGACCTGTAGCTAAACTTACTAACTCTGGGCATGATTCAGACCTTCTGAAGAAGTTCAAACCCGCCGGTGATTCGTGGGAATGTCCTGGTTGTATGGTAAGAAACAACGGAAACATCATGACCTGTCCCTGTTGCAATGCTGCTAAACCTTCGTCCAAAGCTGGTCCCAAAAAAGAAGCCAGCAAAGAGAATACTTTGAAGTTCAACAACAAATCCATAGAGGGTTTTAAGCCAGCACAAAGTACCTGGGAATGTCCTTGCTGTATGGTTCGAAACGCAGAAACAGCAACTATTTGTCCCTGTTGTAAAGCTGTTAAACCAGGAACCAGCAACGCCAGTCTTAAGAAGCCAGAAGAAAATACACAAGGATCTTTGCAGGGATTTGGAGACAAATTCAAGAAACCTATTGGTGCCTGGAACTGCGATTCTTGTTTAATCTCAAACAAAAGTGAGGCCACAGAGTGCGTTGCTTGCACTACTGCGAAGCCAGGAACTCAGAAGTCGATTTCATCCAGTGGATCCTCTCTTCAGTTTAGTTTTGGCGTGCCACCTAAAGATAGCGGTTTTAAATTCGGCATCGATAAAGCCGATGTAAAGTCGACTGAATCTGCAGGTGGATTCACCTTCGGATCTGAAGCCGCATTCACTAATGTCGAACAATTTTCATTTGGAATTCCAAAGACTGCCAAAAGTATCGAAGCGGCAAAACCTGCTGAATTTACTTTCGGACAGAAGAGTACCGAGAACACAGCTGGCTTCCAATTAAACAAAAGTTCTGATATGGTAGCAAGTGCAGAAAAGGAGTCAAACAAAACGGAAAAGCCGAAGTTCACCTTTGGAATTCCGAAATCAGATGAGAAGAAACCTGAAAGTAGTGACAAAATTGAAAAGACTGAGAAGGTAGAAAAGTTCTCCTTTGGAATTCCTAGCGCTCCTGCAGCAACAATTCAAGCAACGACTGCGTCCACCCCTGGTTTCAAGTTTGGATCACCCAAATCTAAGAGACCTGCAGATGATGAACCCCAAGCGAAGAAAACTGCTTTTGGAGGAGCGCCAACATCTATTCAGACGGTTTCTTCCTCGACCACAGCTTCTCCCTTTTCCTCAACGGTGACAACGAGTCAAACCATTAGCTCACCACCAAGCTTTTCGTTCATACCTAACACGACCGTTCCAGCAAACAGAGCTTCACCAGCGACCACGACGACCGTAGCAACAAGTCTTCCAGCCTTTAGTAATTCTACCTTCAGCTTCTCGGATCAGAGTAAATCATCACAACCCGCAACCTTACCCAGCTTCGGAGTCCCATCTGCAGGTGGGCCAACCTTTTCTTTCGGCGGAAAAAAACCTGCAGAAACGACTGTCGCGACAGAGAAGAAGCCGCCTCCAGCTTTCCCAAGTGCAACATCAACTACTACTTTTGGATCCTCGGCTACAGCCTCACCCTTTGGAACCAGTGAAGCCAATGCGCCTCCAGCGTTTGGAGCCGGGGAGAAGAAGACATCACTTTTTGGAGCACAGGAGAATAAACTGCCAGCCTTTGGTGACGCCGAAACGAAAACCCCGGCATTTGGAGCGACGGACAAAAGCACTCCAGTTTTTGGAAGTGGTAGCAAAGCCCCGCTTTTCCCAGCAGCAACTCCATCTTTTGGAGCTTCGACGACGGCATCGCCTTTCGGAAACTCGACGCCTCTTTTCGGAAACAATGCTTCTTCTGGTTTTGGCTCTCCACAAACCTCTAATGCCTTTCCGGCCTCGAAACCTAATGATGGTGACAATCTGGCACCGAGTACAAATTTGTTCTCTTTTGGATCTTCGCAACCATCGAGTGGTGGTTTTAACTTTGCTGGTGGAAATTCGGCTCCGACGGCCATCGCACAGAAACCACCAGTCTTTGCCTTTGGAGCAAATTCGAGCACAACGCAGGCTGCAAGTACTTTCGGAGGAAACACGTTTAGCACGACGACACAGGCTACACCAGCGCAGCCTAGCTTCTCGTTTAATTCGCCAAAACCGGAGGCGCCATCGGCGTTTAGACAAAGTGCATCTGCATCGACGCCGCTGTTTGGAGCGGCACAGCCTGCACAAGGTCAGACGCCTTTTTCGGGAGCCGGCGCTTCCAATGCAGGGTTTAGTTTTGGAGCTGCGGCGCCTGCCGCACCATCTGGAGGATTTAATTTCGGTGGAATGGTACGTTGATAATATTTTAAGGATCTCGCGTTTTCAGAGTTTGATAACTAAAAAAAAACTACATTATTTGATTTAATTTATTATTATTTATGTGGCTAAAAGTCGAGTAGCGTAAGTCAGGTTCAAGTTTGTACGAAAAGCCGAAAAACTTTTCTTCGAACGAAATTTTTGAGTACTCAAAAATGTGATTCTACCCTATATAAAAAAAAGAGTAAAAATTTCGCCTTTTTTGTTGTATTTTTCACGTTTTTAGCCACACTTTTGTAAGGCTGAAATTATCAGAGGAATTTCCTCTACTTCAGCGAATTTGGTAACTGATACCAGAAAGTGATTGCTTTAATACTGTAGATTGTGTCATATTCTTTTTTTTTTTTTTATTTCTCAATTTAAAGAAAATAAAGCACAATTATAATTTTTTAACTCTAAACATTAGAATAAGAGTTATAAAAATGAATTTACTTTTGAATTGGATTTTAAACACTAAATATAAAGGAGAAATTCCAGTAAAAATATGGAATTAATAATTAGTTAAATCGTTTTAATTTTAACATAGTGTCGATTCGAAAAATGTTGTATAATATGCCGAAAATTAATAATAATTATTAAGTTTTCTCTGTACACTGAGGCCGACCATTTTTTTCAGTTTGAATTTCAACACACCAATGTTTTCGTGGTAGAACTAATTTAAAAAGCGTGTGTTTATTTAAAATGTTTTAATTTTCTCAAAGTCTTGTAACCAATTTAATATTGTTTTTCATACTTATGTTTTTAAAAATTTCCCACTAATTTGTTTATTTTTGTACACAAAAATTTTGAAAAACGTCAGTATTAAATTGCAAAAATTCAATTTTTTGGTATTTTTTTTAATAACCTTTTCTCCAAACTTGTCTATCTGTAGAAAATTCGAATGTTCATTGATTTTTTTTATAACTTCAACATTCGTTTTCTTTACTGTATAATAATGAATATTATTTGTTGGTTATTTTTTTTTTGTGTCACGGCTAGGTTCAACGAAATTCGGTGAGCGTAGCATACATATTTTTGGCGAACCTAGACATTTGATTTTAAATATTACTTTAGTATGATTGAAAATAATTAAAAAATAATTGGCTTTTAATTATAGTTATCTTGAACTGTAAAATTCATATGATTTGGTATTACAAAAATGTGCTGTAAAAAGTTAATTGGAAAGTTTACTTTGTAGTTTGAGTGAGTAGGCATTCAAAAACTTTTCATTTTAGATATAGCATTACCATTTACGCTACGCGAGCGCAACGAAATAAAAATGCAATTTCTAAAATTTTAACTCATGTTTAAAAGAAGATTTTAAATGGTAAATATGAGATTATTTTTCTTAAATATTAATGAAATTATACAACTAATTTGAAAAAAAATGATAATGATTAACATGCATTTGCTATCAACATCTTTCCAAACCTTTTAAGCTTTCAATTTTATTTTTAGATTTTGTGACTGACAAATATTTTTATTTTTTTCAAAAAGTATCGAGAAAAAACTTATTTGCAAAGCAATAAAAAATATTTTTCAGCAAAGAATTATTTTGGAAATACCCTTCAAATTTGCTTTTCTTACCCTTCGTATTTGCTTTTCTTTTTTCAGCCTCAGCAACCAGCACCTGCACCAACACAACCGAATAGTGGATTCAATTTCAATGCTCCTAATGCAATGGCTCCGAATGCAATGTCATTCAACTTTACAGGAGGGAATGCACCCCAAGCATTCAAGTAAGTGAAATTCTTTTTAATTCTTCTATTAATACATGTAATTATTGTGCAGACTGTTCTCATGAGTTTTAGTAAAAAGTATAATAATTTTTTACCAACGAGATATAATAATAAACCGAACCTAGGGTTCTTGCAAAACACAGCTTTAGCATTTACTTTTGAAATTTTTCTTTATCGTGGAAATTAAGTTTAAAAGTGAATGGATCTACCAAAGTTCCTCTTACAGTTCTTGGAATAATAGTCCAGTTAAAGTTCCAAATTATTCCAGTATTGGCCATTGTGTCTTGATGTTGGGGGGGGGGGGGGGGGGGGGGGGGGGGTAAATGAATCCTTGCTCAGTTCCTTTTTATACTTTTATGCATATTGTATCATTATTTGTTTTATTTATTATATAATATTTCATATTAAATGCGTCCTATGAATGGTCGAGAAGTCAAGCCATTCTTGAAATCCGGTTTTACCTTTAATGAAATTTCGTGGAATCTCTACAAATCTTTGCAATCCTTTGAAATCGTGTGGATTCTTTTGAAAATGTTGTGAACTGCTTAAAATTTATCAAATCGCGTGAAAATACTTGAAACTTTTTGAATTCAATGGATGTCATAAACAATTTCGTGAAAAGTCTTGAAAAACTGTAGAAACCCTTGAAATCCCATAATATTCCTTTAAAATTCGTGAAACTGCTTTAAAATATTTTAAAATCGTTTGTCTCTTCAAATATTCGAAATCTCATTATAATAATTCTCTAATATCCTTTAAAGTTTGAAAATACTTCCTTTCCACATGGAATCCATTTAAAAAATTCTTTGAAATGACGTGTCTTATTTTGAAATACCTGAAAATCCCTTAATAAAACTCTTCAAAACCTTTGAACATCGTTAAAATCACTTGAAATCTTCAAAAGCCCTTGCAATTCGAATATCTTAAAATCCTTTACAATGTATTCAAATCTTTGAAATTCTGTTGATTTTTTTTAATTCTTAAAATCGTTTGAAATCATCAAAACTCCTATATATATTTTAAAATCCTTTGAATTACTTAGAATATTTGGAAACCTCTTTAAATCTTTGAAATATCACTAAAATCCATATGCAACCTTTAAAATATTTTCGAATTCCGTGATTTCTTTTTTTAATCTTGATATTCTTTACAATATTCGTGAAATTCTGTTACATTTTCTGAAATTTCTTTAAATCCTTTCAAATCCCATGGAATAATCCATTCGTCAAATTCTTTCTAAATCCTTTTAAATCTTTGAAATTCCTTCAAGTCTCCGACATTTCATAAAAATTCTCTGATATCCTTAAAAATTCGTGAAAATACTTCGGTATCGCATGAAATCCTTTGAAATGCCGTGAATTATTTTGAAATCTCATCAAATATCTTGAAAGACTTTTAAACCTTTGAAAAACCTTGAAATCTTAAAAATCCGTGAAAATCATTTCGTATCTTTTGAAATTTATGAAATATTAGGAAATTTTTGAAAATCCGTGGGTCTATACTTTTAAATCTTTGCAAGTCTTTTAAAATCTTTAAACCTTATTGGCCCAATTTGTCCGTTTTTGTCCTTCAACTTTAAGCTCGGACAACTTTGTCAATTATGCTGGAAAAGATCTGAAAATGTATTGGCGGGTATTTTTAAGTGTGCTCTTTCAGAATCTGACCCGAAAATTTCGAAAAAAACCACCCCTTCCCACCCTATTTTCCATTTTAAAAAAATAAACGTGTTTTTTCACGGTAATTTTGGTTTTAATCGCATTTTCGAGGCGAAAGAGATCCTGACAATAGCTGAAATCACAAAACCTCGGTTTCAAAATGTTCAAATAATAAAGTTATATACACAGAAAATTCATTTTTCATCATTAAGGTGTTGTACGACAACCCCTAAAATAACATTTACGAAAAATTGCTGTTTTACGGATTGTTCTGAAAAAAAGTTATTTCAGCTTTTGAAAACAGGTAAAAAATGGGGGAAAAGGTATGACAAATAATAGAAAACCTATTTTCTTTTGTTATCTAAGGTTACATTTCGTTACCACTCCATAAAATAGTCCAAAAGGGGTGAAAATCGGCAGTTTTTCAAAAATACTATTTTCAATACCAAAAAATTGCAAACAAATTTAGTTCTTAAAATAAATCAAAGTTGAGCGTGGGCGTAGACGTTTACAAAGAACCTTTTTTTTTATTTAAAATTTTTATTTTATTCTTTTATTTGAAGAAAAATCCGTATAATAGCGGTTTTTCGTAAATATGTTATTTTAGGGGTGGTCGTACCTCTTTCGCATCGAAGATCCAATTTAAAAATAAAATTACCATACAAAATCACGTTTCTTTTTTTAAACTGAAATATAGGGTGGCAAGGGTTGGTTTTTTTTCTCCAAATTTTCGGGTAAGATTCTGAAAGTGCACACTTGAAAATACCCGCCAATACATTTTCAGATTTTTTTCAGCATAGTTAACAAAGTTGTCCGTGCTTAAAGTTGACGGTCAAAAACGGACAAATTGGGCGAATAAGGGTTAAAATTCCCTGATATCCTTGAAAATTCGTGAAAATAATTCACATCACATGAAATCCCTTTAATCCAGGGAAATCGTTCTTATTTACATCAAATCCCTTCAAATCTCACAAAATCTTACAGTATTGCTTGAAACCCTTTAAAATCCAGTAAAATGTCTGAAAATCTGATTCAGTTCCTTGAAATTTGTTATATTCGTAGAAAATATTTGAAAAAATTCAGATCTCTTCTAAAATTGTACTAGGTAATTTCATCAAACTCTTAAAATCTTATTAAATAATTTGAAAAACTATTTTAAAACTTTTGTAATCTCTTGACATCTTTTGGAAATCTCCTTAAATTCTGTAAAAGTCTTGTCGTTGTTTTCAATACATTCTAGTCTTTTGAAATAGCTTAAGGGCATGTGATACTTACAGTTTCCCTGGCTTTTTTCCACAAAAATGAAAAAATTTTAAAACTGAATTTGGAGATACTATAAAATATAACGGACATCCCGGACTCTTTTTTCAGGGATAATAACAAAAAAATGTATTGTACTAAATAATAATTTTATGAATATGCATTATAAGGGATTTTCCCAAAATAGTAAAATCGCAACAGTTTTTGAAAATCCAATACGATATGTAATATGTCAGAATGTACACGTAAAATTATCAAAAAGAAATGGAAATTATCCACTGCGCATGCAGAGAATTCCAACACTATGTAAAATCACAAGTCTCAAGAATTTGGAAAATGGAAAAAAATTACAAGTTAATTAAAATTTTTTTCTGAATTAAATATTTAAAATAAATATATTGTCCACTTTTTAAATATTTTTTCAATGCAGATTGAAGTGAAAATATATTTTTTTAATTGAAAATAAAATAGTTTCAACTAAAAAATGTTCTACGCTATGTTGAACGACAGTTATGTTACTTGTTAAATTAGTTTAAAAAAAATTAATTTGACACGTTTAAGAATTAAAATGACCTATATTGTTAACAATGGTTTTTGATTAATATTTTATTTTAAATTGCACTTTAAATCTCCCGCCGAGAGAACTCTAGATCTGCCAGAAATGGTATAAGCAAGCCTCAGAATTCTGCATCATAAATCTTCAGCAATCGCGATTAAAGATATGTTTTTCCAAACGAGCACTTGTTAGTTTCGTTGAAAACAAAAGAAGGGCATAATCGTGCTTGTCCAAGTTATTCCATTGTTGTCTCTGTTTTTATGTTATATTACCGCATTCGTCTTTTCAACATTGCAATAAACTTGGACAATTATAATCATGTTTATTTCTTTTTTAATATTTTAAAATCGTTAAACTTGCCTTTACATCGAACTTCTCATATTTACTTTGAACGAAAGTAACAAAAAAAAAATTTTTGAATCTGCCCTGTAATATTGTCAAATGTAAGGAAAAAATTCCGCAACCTGGAAAATTTATACACTTAATCTGGGAAAATTACCATAACCTATAAATTCACAATCATTTGTAAATTTATCGACGTGAAGTGGGCACAGCAACTATGAAAAAAACTAGTTTTATCATATGGAATCTTTTGGTGGTCGTTTGTTGGTGTTTGGTATCCCACTTTTGACGTTTGGTGGTCAAAATTGAAAAAGTTATCGAATTTTCAAATTTGGGGTGCTAACTTCACGCTAGCACCTCACTTTTTAATATTTTTGAAAATTTCTTGAGGGAATCGTTTGGTGGTCGATTGGTGGTCTTTGGTAGTCCACTTTTCACGTTTGGTGGTCAAAATTGAAAAATATACGGAAATTTGAAAAAAATGACCAGCACCCCAAAATTTTACTATTTTGAATTTTGTTTCCACCAATCGCTCCAAAATCGTTTGGTGGTATTTGGTAGTCCACTTTTATCGTTCAACAATTAA
>NC_046663.1:79291184-79296662 GCF_010883055.1 Belonocnema kinseyi
AATGAAAATGCTTGGAATTAGGATGGCAATTTAGCTTATGCGGAACTTCTTCCTGTTTTTTGTTAACACTTGGCGACTGAAAACTTTTATCCAAGAACATTGAGATTTAATTACATTTTTTCTTTTTTTCTCTTTATTTTTTGAAATTGAAAAATCTACCTTTTTTTTTTGTTCTAAATATGTAGTAGAAGTTAAGTCCGAACTCCGTTTAAACCAAAGATTAGCTTTAGCCTAAATTTAAACGCGGTTAATTTACTTTTTAAGTTGCAGTATTCTTTAAACGTAAGAAATTACATACAAAAAAACGTAAGATATTGATACAAAAATTTTGATACTTTATCAACGCTTTACGGAGTTTTAGATTTTAAGGGTTTTCGATCGATGTTCTAACATCAACATTTAATCTCTTAGTTTTACTTCATAAATTCATAATCATATTTGAAAAATGAGTATCGCTACAGAGCGAAAAAATATATAATTATAATATTTATAGAGTAAAATAAGGAAATCGAATTTTGAGGTTGAAACATAGATCCAAAACCTTTAAGGCAAGGTCGACTATAAGGTCAAATTTCCATTGTCGCTTTTACTTCAACTTTTACTTTTTAAGATAACTTATTATAAACAGTTAAACATAAAATACTATGTTGACTAATTCCTAAGTTCACAAAAAGAATACGTGACATAGAATTAATATAACATATGTGATATTATTTTTCTGGAATACTATATTTCGTATTTCTGGTATTCTTTAGTTTTTAAACTTTCGCGCCAATGACAAGTACACGAGTACGCCGCGGGATCGCATGCGCGGAAACATATGCGCGCTGACAATTGTTTTTTTTTTAAATTTATAAAAATTACAATAAATTTCGTTATTTTTAATTGTTGAACGATAAAAGTGGACTACCAAATACCACCAAACGATTTTGGAGCGATTGGTGGAAACAAAATTCAAAATAGTAAAATTTTGGGGTGCTGGTAATTTTTTTCAAATTTCCGTATATTTTTCAATTTTGACCACCAAACGTGAAAAGTGGACTACCAAACACCACCAATCGACCATCAAACGATTCCCGCAAGACAATGTTGAAAATATTAAAAAGTGAGGTGCTAGCGTGAAGTTAGCACCCCAAATTTGAAAATTCGATAACTTTTTCAATTTTGACCACCAAACGTCAAAAGTGGACTTCCAAACACCAAAAAACGACCACCAAACGATTCCATATGATAAAACTAGTTTTTTTCATAGTTGCTGTGCCAACTTCACGTCGATTGTAAATTTACAACATCGAGTGGCGATTTCACATAACCTAAAGGTAAAATCACAAGGCGGATTGAAATATTCCCGACTTTCGTGAATACCCAACCTTACGTGTTGGCAATAATCGAGCCCACATTCAACGTGGTAAAATTACAGTAAAAATTTTTTACAGTGTGCCTTTCCGATAATCTGGAAATTCTTCATGAAATAAACTTTTTTTTTGGCTGCAAACAAAGTTAGTTCCGGGAGATTAGTTACTATGTTTATTTGTAAGTCCAAAGTTTCCGGCCAAAAATATTGTGTAGTTTGGAAGTAACGTTCGGGTGAATTGTAACACACATAACCTCGAAATATACACGCACGCTGTTAGCAATATAAAAAAAAATTGATAAAAAAACACAAAAAAAGTGTGTGGGGACGTCCGTTAGCATGTTCGTTATCATTTCACAAATTTCTAAGACAAAATATTTATTATTCTAGAAAAAAAAGCCAGGGGTACCAAAAACTGGTAAAATTGACAATTTTCTAAGTATCACATGCCCTCAAAGTTCCTTGAAATCTGTTGAAATACTTTCAAATGACTGGAAATCTTATAATCTTACATAAAAGGAGGGGGGGGGGGGGGGGGGGGGGGGGGGGTCTGAAACTTCTAAAATCATCTCGGGAATCACACCAATGACTAATAAAGTCTTATATTTGTTCCCAGTGCTACGCCACAATTGCAACAATCTCAACCACAACGGAAGATCAAAACAGCCAAGCGAAGAATGACACCGCGGTAGGCGAGGCATCACTAAAATTCGGCGTAAATTCTGAGTGCGGTCAGGAACGCGATACTTTTCTGTGTCTGCGCCTACAAAATCAGTACTTTATCCCGCATAATGGTGGATCTGCTGTTTTCGAAACGAATTAAACAAAACAAAGATCCTGGTTTTATTGATCGCATCGAGCTGGTGGTACGCCAAGCATTTTTTGTATTATATTTATGTGCTGATGACTCGTGCTTGTGAGTACAACCGCTTATGTTCCAGAAAGAAAAAAGAAAGAGAGAGAGAGAGGGTGAAAGCGAGAGCTAGAGCCAGATATAGAAAGAGAAGGGCAGATACGAGCGAAATTGCGCTAGAGCGAGCAAGAGAGAATTTTGTAAATTATAAATTATTTAATTATATTATAGCAAACGGACGATGTTTTGAGAATTGACGTACGTAAAACCAGTTTTAGCCGGAAAACGGAAGCCACGCATTGTCGAAGCATCATAGTGACCACAACCTTGCCGCGAACGGCAAACCGTTGCCGATTTGCTGAAACAGAGAGTTTTTTTTTCGAGGACACCATGGAGAACCGCTGCGAGATTCGGGTGTAATCGACGCGCCGCAGCGGGAAAATCGCACCCTGCTTAGGTAAGTATAAGTTCTTCATACTACTCGCAACCAAGTGAGCTTTCGCTTTCGGGAAAACGCTTCATAGTTCTCTCCCCTCTGTCTTGTTACCGTCGTCTTTATCGGACTTTTCGTTCATTATTTTGGACTGATCTGTGATTGATGCTCTGTTCTTTATCTCTCGTACACGAGACAGCTCGTCTGTACAGTTAGATTCCAAGTTTAAGCGTCGGGTTGTTCAAACTCGACATTTTAACACATGGACATTTCTCAAGTCTCGAAAGCGCTGCTCCTCGAGGGGAAGTGGAAAAAAATCCTCTCGTAGTCTTGTGTATTTATAAACCCTTAAAGTTGTTGTGAGTATCGTGAAGCGAGTGTATATCAGTGGAATTCCACTAACATGTAGGAAGATAAACTCAGAAAAAAAATTTACTATATTATATATTATATATTTTAGCTAGGATCTCGGGAACGGCCCTACATACTCTGTAGCGCCGATCTTCGAACGTTGTAACATATATACGTTATTGAAAATGGCATTCGGACAGTACAAAGACACGATTACGGGAAGTTTCCACTGTTTACTCGAAATTGTATATTTTTTTTATATCTACTTAGGAAATGATCCTATAAAAGAATAATTACTGAATGCCATTTTGCTAGGGTCGTATCGGCGATTTATGTAAGGATGCTGTGTATTTTATCATAGGGGTGAGTGAAACTAGAGCGTCGCGACAAAAAACGCGGTTAAAAAATAAAATTCAATTATCACGGGGCTTCTAAAAATGAACTCTTACTCTTGTTTAAATTGAAATAAAAAGAATTGCACGCCTGCCGATTTATTAGACTTTTAACTGACGTTCCTTGTCGAGGATATTATTCACCTTGGTGATAAGTAGGGTATGTAATGTTAATTTTGTATATTCTGCATAAAAATTGGACTATACGTTAATGTCGAATGACTATTGGTACATTTCATTTTTCTTTCTTTCTTCCGCTTTTGGTGTTCAGCGGTCAGATGAACATGGAACTTGTACTCTTCGAGATTATAATTTATTTCGCGCTTCGTCGTTTATGAGTTGTTTATATAATGAGCCTTTATACATTTTTATAGTATTTCATTTAATAAAGCAGAAAGGATTTCGGTTATTTTAATTTTTTATCTGCGCCCGGACAAACAAGAGTAAATAAGGTTCCATGTTACATTCGTGAGATATAAGTCGATCTTTATATCAATATGATACAAAATTAAATAATTTGAATAAAGCGTTACTTGTCAATCTCAAAATTTTGCAAAGTTTTTATTCTTTTCTGATAAATCCCATGAAAAAAGGTTTCAGTAGGATTTTGATTTATGATCAGAAATAAAGAACATTGTAGGGAAAAACATGTCAATATTTTAACATTTTTAAAGCTATATTTTTAAAATTAAATTGATTTCATAAATGAGGAAGGGAGTTTCTAAGAATCCCTATAAAATAAAGTCTGATTTTAATAATATTCTGATATTTATAAATTTGTTATAAATAATTATTTATATTTATAAGAAATTATATTAATACTTTTGGCAGATAATTCCATTCATGCTGAAAATTACTCAGTATTTTTCAAATTTTTATTGAAGGCATCTATTTATCTGATTTTAAAACTAAATTCTATATTTTAGCTCAAATGTTGTAGCTTTATTATAAGTATATGCATCTTTTTTTTTGCTTGAGTTATTAAAAAAACAAAATAATTAGGTATTTTTTCAGACTGAGTAATTATAGTTTCGAAGTAACTTCGAAAACGTGTGGAGATTTTCTACAAGAAAGTTGTTTACTCTCATTCGCATGTTTTGAAAAATATGATTTTTTTTTTTAAGCTTATTTAAACTTGAACATACTTTTTATGTTAAATTAGCAGAGGAATGTTTTGAAGGGAATAATTGTTTTCCGAGGAATCATAAAAGTCTTTTCGAAAATCTCTGTATGTATTGTAACAAATGGAATTTATTTTAATTATTAAATTCTAAAAGGAAGTTTTACTAATAAGATATTACCCGAATATCATGAAAGATTTTTTTATTTGAGTTTTGAATTGTCTGGACACCATGTATTGGAATCCGATCAATTTCATCAAAGATCAATATATTTAATAATCATGTTCACAGTTTTTTTTTTACAAATTATCAAGTTGGTAGAAATGTCTGAAAAAGTATTAAATTTAATCGCGTTTCATTTTTCCTCAACAACTCAAGTTGAAAATTTATGTCTGTTCTTTTTTCGAGATTTCGGAATCTGAACCACGATGTGCACGCAGGAAGTTACCCAAAAAAGTGTTCCTTTTTTACTGAAAGCAAGCTTACAGTTATTAAAAATTAACGTGCAAGTGCAATCCTTTGAGTGATACTAATTAATGAAAGACTTAGAATCTAAGAGAAAGTATTTGGGTGATGAAGAGTCGCACACATTCTTTTTAGAAGTCCCAGAGGCAGAGAGTAGTTAGGCAATGTGCAGAGGCGATCGACTCTTAGAGGTAAGAGTTTTTCGCCCTCCACTTCTTATTTAAGATTAAGCTAGCTGTAATGTTATGTCTCTAGTGTTGGCTTAATTAATATTGACAGTGACCAAAAATTACTCGGCACACGACTCACCCTCTGCCATAACGAGACATAGGTACGAAAATATTCTATTACACACTGTTGTTCTTTGTGTTGTTGTGTAGTTTTTAATACATACGATGAGCTCGAATGATTTGGGATTTTTTCCCTGTACACACGCCTAGTCTCGATTAAGTTCAACCCAAAATTACTTGTCCATGCAGTTTCGCTTTTTTACGTGTTTCGGGGAACCC
>NC_046663.1:79296672-79375412 GCF_010883055.1 Belonocnema kinseyi
CCCAGTTATTTTAGGCCAAGAAAGAAAAAAATCGTACGACGCGTTTTTCAGAAAAAAAGATTCTTTTCATGTTTCTTCTATTAAAAATCACATTTTTCTCGAAAACGACAAAAAATATGAATAGGAGTTCATTGTTGAAAATTGTTTCCCTTCCTAAAATCTATCAATTATTTGTCTTGTATAATTCAAGAAATTTTTGCCAAAAATATAGACAAAGTTAACTAAAATATCATTTAGTTTGAAGAATTTAATATATTATTTTTAAAAACATCTTACTTTACATCTTTGACTATGAGAGGAACATGTTCCAAAGGATTATTGAGGTTTTTGAGCTTCAGAGTAAAGAAAAATGGGTTTTTATCTATAAAATTGAAGAAATATCATTTTTAATAATACAATATCTCATTTCCTCTAAATCGAATCAAAATATGAATAGCAATTCATAGTTCAAAATTGTTCCCCTTCGTTTGAAAATTTTTGTTAAAATACACAAGATAATCATTTCGTAAGGGTACATTTCCAAATATTTCAGGAAGGGGAACAATTTTGAACTATGAATTTCTACAATTTTAGAGATAAAACCAATTTTTCTTTACTTTGAAGCTCGGGGACCTTAATAATCTCATGGACCATGTTCTTGTCATAGTCAATGAAGTAAAATAAGACGTTTTTAAAAATATAATGTTATATTTCTTCAAACTGAATTCTATTTTAGTCCATTTTTGTATGTCTATCTCTTATTAAACTTTCTGTTAAAATAAACATTTGGTAAGGGTATATTTTCAAAAGTTTCAGGAAGGGGAACAATTTTGAACTATGAATTGCTATTTAAATTTTGATTTGATTTCGAGAAAATGAGATATTGTATCATTAAAAATGATATTTCTTCAATTTTAGAAACAAATCTCAATTTTCCTTTATTTTGAAAGCCAATTAACTAAAATATGAGACGTTTTTAAAAATAAAATGTTAAATTTCTTCAAACTAAATGCTATTTCAGTTGATTTTTATAAATTTTGTTTATTTTTTTTTTGCCAAAAATTTCTTGTATTATCCAAGATGAACATCTGATTAGGGGAGGAATTTTATAGAATTTAAGACGGGAAACAAGTTTGACCAATGAAATGATTTTCATATGTTGCCTCGTTTTCGAGAAAGATATAATTCTTGATAGCTAAAAATGAAAAAAAATTTCAACAACGCGTGGTACGATTGTTTTCCTTTTTGGTTTAAAATAACTGGAGCGCATCCCCGAAACGTATGCAAAAGAGGAACTGGATGTTTAAGTACTTTTGGGTTAAAGTTAATCGAGGCTAGCCGTGTAGAGTCTATCAAAATTATACCAATTTATATATTTATGAAATCGACGAAAATCCACCCATTGTTAATTGTTACGTATTTATAACGAAGAAGTCCTGCAAGTTTTATGCGGGAATCATTTTCTTTGTCAATTTAAGTTTTTTTTCTGTTCTCTTTTTACTTTTTTGCAAATCGGAAAAAAATCTCAAAAATTAACATATTGTTAAATGGATCCGCTCCCGGCTTAAAATGATTGATTTAACAATAGTTTTTTGCATATTTATTTCCATTATAGGCAAATATTATTTTGGAATTATATTCGATTTTATAAATCATTAAAATTGCGCAATTTTGAGGTGAAGTGTACAGAGAAGTACATCCTTAATCTTTTCGCCGCACAAAAGAAGACTTAACTTTTCTAAATAATTAAAACTGATCAAATCAAAGAATTCAAACTGATCAAACCAAAGTTTAAAAAATCTAATCTACTGAGCTTTAAAGCTTTTTTATTTAGAAAAGTATGTTTTGAAAATCTTAAATATTCTAAAAATGAAAGAAGATTGAAGAGTTCTTGCTCAAAAAATTTGAGTCGAAAACTGTTCTTTTTTGTGATCTGCTCTCGAATGGAATACTTTTGTATGCTTAAGGATTATAAAGTTAAGTTTGTTAAATTAGAGGTGCAAGTTGAATTTCTGACAAAGGCTGCATTAAGAAATATTTTTAGTTGCAATTTAATTCGAAATAATGATTTATGAATCTGTAATTCTTAAGGAAAAAATAGGAAAAATAAGGAAACAGGAAATAAGCAGCTTTGAATGTTAAAGGTGCGAAAAAAAGTAGTCGGATTTACAATAAATTTAAAATTGCAGAGCTTTTTAATAACAGCATTTGTACCTTATTTGGCAACCTTTGCTCTACTTATGTAAAAAAAATATTTTCTTTTTCGTCAAGCATAGAAAAATCGTCTATTCAGTTTTTAGTTTACGAATGATTGTAAAAAAAATATAGACAAAAAATTAATGGTAAAGTGAGACTGCGCTGAGTTTTGTATGGGCTGCTGTCTTCTTACACCGTGAACATTCTCTGACTAGGCTGTGTCGTCCGTTAAGCCTGTCTCTGACAGGTGAGAAGAATTTCCAAATTTATCGATATGCAAGGACTGCTTATCGAATTTGTACTAAATCTTTATGGCCTTAAAAGAAAGCGCATCAAGTGCACGCGAAGTTGAATCATGATCAACTGTTCGAAGAAGCGTATTGGAATTGTTTTGTAGCATTTTGTACTCTCCATTGTAATACGTTTATAATATAGAACACTTAAATGAAAAAGTCACTCAGAAACGAAAAATAAACGCTGATGCTGTAAATTTTCCACTAATAGAGACTTCGGTGCCGAAATTTAAAATAAAATCAAGGCTTTGTTCTTAAATCTAAAGAATTTTAAATGTGCAAAAGGTAATTTTGGTACCGAAGATTTTAGGAGTGAGTTGAGTGAATCGCATAATCAGAGGCCTTATGATCTTAGAGTCGATCGAACCGCATACGATACTGAATTAATACGAATTTTCGCAAAGGAAGTGCATCGATAAAGCACTGTTCATACAAAAGAGAGTTTGTTATGAAATAAATCCAATGACTGATTGTAACTAATTAAAGTAATAATTGGGAGAATGTTCACTGTATGCTTCCGGTGCTGTGGAGGACGCTAAAGCGTCTCCGCGAGGTGTAATGGTACACATAATGTCTAAAAAAACTGACGTTTCTCGACGGGATTGTGATTATTGTAATAATTATTATCATAGTGATGATTTGTTGACTCTGTACATTAATTTTATGTCACCTGTAATCGCAGAGATTGAGCGATGTGATCTATTGTGAACAAGTTTTATTTATTACGAGCGATATTCAAGAGAAGAATTGAAAAAAGAAAGAAATAAAACTTTTTAAATCTTCAAAATCGACTGTCGAGGCATTTAGCGGGATGAAGGTGACAGGAAAAAAAAATCCTCGTCGAGAAACACCATGTTATAGAATATTAGATTATAAATATTATTATAATTATTATTCTCACCATTATCCTCCTCTGTACCGATGTTTTCCGATATTAGAATGTACGAGACTACTATTTAATGTCGGACGTTGATTCTTTTTCGTTAGTAATTTTATCATTTAGTCAGTAAAACCACTGATTTTTAGGGAAAAACAATTACCACTTAGCGTACGGAGGTTTGGACCAAAGAATTTTTCAATCCTTGCACATTGACGTACGACTTGATTTGCAGGTCCTTTTTTCTATTTTTGCTTTCTTTTATATATTGTATTTGTAAGTACGACGTGTACAAATCGAATAATATTAATATAAAAAATTTCGTTAGCGTAATAGAAATTCTTTGGATCATGCCGTAAAAGGAGAGAGAAAGTGAAGAGCGAGAGATATATGAAGAAAAAATGTAAGAAGTTTATTAGATTGCGCTGAAATACCTAGATATTTCTTTCTTTGGTTTTTTCGTGAAATATGTGATTATGTTATGTTACTTCGGATTTCTCTCTTTTCATTTCGCTCTAATTTCTGTAAGTAGAAGACTCACTCCTTGACAGTTCCTCAATCAAATATACGAAGTGTGAGAAGTCGATATTCCTCTTTATTATCTATTATATTCCCCATTCTTCTGATTCTTAGATTTAAGCTTAAAGTATAAAAACCTAGGATGGCTACTAAAATCTAGGAAAAGTATTCAAAGTGAAACTCATTTGAGTTCAAAGTATTTATAATTTAAAAAAAAATCAAGTTCAAACGGCTAACGATGTACAGTTTCAAAGCATTAGCCTTGAATATTAAAGGAATACTCGAACCCTCCATAATTCGACAATCTTCATACAAGAATCACTTAAGATTATCTTTTCTTTGAAACACCTATTAAAATTGAACAATTTTTAGCTTAATGTCAGTTCTATGTAGTTCAAATTCAACACTTACAAACTCGAAGCGTTAAAAATGGTTTTTAAAATACAACTAGTTGTACTTGTAAAATTTAAAAATGAACTTATGAAAAATATCGCCGCATTTTGGGTATCTACATGCGAATAGGCGCCTAAATAATCAAGACCGTTCATTCAATTTAAACATTATATTCGGAAATAAAAGCTCAATAAATACTGAATACAGTGACCAATTAATATTTTTCACTTGCCACAAGGCCTAATACCAGTGCTGTGCGTTCTCAGTTAGAAGTGGCGTAAAAGGAAAATTCGTAGAAAAAAAGGACGCAGGTCAATATTGCAAAAGGCATAAAAAAGGCGTCTTCTATTTCAATTATGAGAAATGCGCTTCAAAAACCTCTTGAAACGTTCGCACGATGGACCCTCTTTTGACGAGATCTGTTATTTACAATATCATTATTTCTCTTCCGTTCTACTCTCTGCATAAGATAAATGTTGACACAAGGTCAAATGGACGAGAGAGAGAGTCGAGAAATGAAATAGAGGCCGATAAGAGCACGCGCGATAACAGCAGTAATGAAGAACTGAATTAAAACTTGTGGCATGACTTTTATTTCGAGATTTACAACAGAACCAATGATCATTCAACTATTTTAAAATGCCACTTTACCATGGGATATGAAACATTGACACGTATATAACAGGTAGTACAAGACGATGTGGACAAGATCAGATATACAATTTGGTACAATTCGAAGTAAATTGTTTCGCTTTTTTCTATTTAAGTGTTTGTTTTTTTTTCTGTGTCGTGAATGAATGTTGTCTTGGGTAGGCTGCACAGTTTCGGAGAGGTGCGCATTCACTAATTAATTAATAATTATTATAAGACTCATTGGCTGTCACGTCGCTTACAGCCCGAGCCCCTCCGGGCAGCCCAGTCATTTTCACTATTTATATCACTTCTATCATTGATATTATAATTTAGGTACAATCTTAATTATTCAATATTAATGAGAATATTAATAAGTATGTTTTTATTATTTTTTTTCATGAATTAATTATAGGTTGTAATAATTATTTTATAAAGTCCCTTACACTAAGAATCATCAGACATGAAGGAATTTTGGGATTTCAGCTCCTCTAGCGTCCGAATTTGCTGACGAAGGAACAATATCCTGTAAAAAAACGTCAAATTTGGTATAGAACTTAAAAACCATATTTAAAGAAGTTAATTGTCAGTCGGTACTCACCTCTGTTCCTGTAACGTAGCTTGAATTTCCGTCAATCTGACTAACGATCGCGCAGTTTTTAATTCTGCGGATACGCGTGTGCATTGTAAACTGCCCATCGTATGTGCTTCTTCGCTAAGCTTTTGCGCCTGAAATCAGGGCCAAACAAAACAAATTTTGTAATTAATCTAAGAAACTATAAACCATTTTTCCTGCAAAAAAGAAGACTAAATTTGAATAAAGTACCTGCTTTTCTAGAATGTCTGCGGGGAAAGCACGCACATGTTGCGTTAAGTCTTCCCGATAATGATTTGCGAGCGAAGGCGTTAGGGACGGCGTAAGAGGTGGTTGTACTCTGGACAGTGCCTGCAAGCCGCCACCGTTGCCTAAACTTCCTAGAGAACCTAATGTGCTTAGCCCTTGCAGGGAACTGAGACCTTGAACACTAGAATTCGTAGGTCCAGGACTCGACACTAAATAAGGTGAATGTTCAAATAGAACAGCATTAATATTTGTGTTAAACAAGTATTTTAAGAAAGATGTTTTTATGAAACTTTTTTCTCACTTTTTCGAACATCGATGCAGTCCTGAGTTTCAGAATGCGTGGGCGTTGGTGGCCCCTCGCTAGTTACATTACCGCTGGTATCCACTTTTAGTGGAGCCATCACATCATTTGCACTGTTGAGCCGATCACGTTCTCGATCTCCGCTTCCGGATTGCTAAATTATTTTTAAAATATTTTTATTTTCAAACATTCGTCTGCCTTTTAATTTTTTAACTAAATACATATTGTGAAACAATCATAAATCAAATGCCAAACTTTCCACTCTTTCTATGGATCTATGATAATTTCCTACAAAATACTATGATTCTCAATTTTAATTATTTTACATAAAACTTGATAATCATTGTAAAAGTAATCAAGAATTTTGTGCTTAGAATAACTGTGCTAATTACTGTGATATCAAGCGTTAGTCACTTTATTTGACTATTACATTTAATATATAATGAAATAACAAAATGTTTGTGTTTAACTTTAAAGTAGGATTTATTGTTTGCTGTGGTAAGTATTACTGTGAATTTTTTTGTTTGCATGGGAAGGTATAAAAAGTAAAACGTCATTTAAGTGGGATTTTTCTAAAAGAATAATCTTATTATCACAAAAAATATAGGAGATAATTTGTAGTTTATACTTTAAAAGTGAAAGACACCTTAAAATAATCTTGTTCTTGTAAAGACTCATCGTTTATCCGATAAAATACGAGGTTTAAAAAACCTCTTTCATATTTACAATCCTAAATATCAATGGAAAATATTATGAAATAACTAATAAAACTTACAGGAAATAAATTTGTTTGCAAAAAACACGATGAAGTTTAAAAAATGCAGTTTTCCACGAAAAAGGGCATTATAAAAATCATTAATAGCATAATTTTTTTCAAATTATTAAAGACTATTATGTTTATAAACATTTTAATAAATAAAAAATTAAATAAAAGTGTACAATTGTGCCGAAGTCACAGGCATAAACTGAAATTTAAGTCGACCACTTCCCCTCGACAGGTAAAAGAATTGAATTGTCAACCAAAGAAGATCAACTTTTAACCTATAATTTCTACGAAAACAGACGAATTTTCAACAAAAAAGATGACCTGAAAAAAATTGCTGAATTTCTAACCCTTAAAGGACACTTGGGGTCTGTAACCCAATGAATTCCCCGATTTTTTACAACTGTTTACGTTTCTCTTCTTGAATAGTTAAATTATCACTGCGGCTTTGTAAATATTTTTTTCATATTTTGTATTATTTCAACATCACTTATGGTTTATTTGTACGGCTAAAAATATCGTTTACTTTCATCCAGGTTGTTAAATTTTCAAGTCAGAAGACGAACTTGAGGTAAACCCGTTGAATTTTCAAAAAAAAAAGTTAACTTTCAAGCAAACAGTTGCATTTTCAATAAAAAAAAAAAAGAATTGTCAACTAAAAAAAATGACAAATATGCAAGATTCACATTTTCATCAATACAAATTATTTTGGACCCCCCCCCCCCCCCCCCCCCCCCCCCCCCCCCACGGAAATTTCGACCAGATATTTAAAATTTAAACCAGAGATGAATATTCAACCAACGAAAAAAATACATTTTTACAAAGCAGTTCACCTCTTACCCGAGTAAATGAATTTTTAACCAAATAATTAAATTTTAAACCGAAGAGATAAATTTTTGTTTAAAATGATGAATCTTTAACAAGAAAATAATTGCTTACAAATTGGTTCCACCTTAAAATAAAAAAGAGGAATAATTTTGAACCAAAAAGTTGCATTTTGACCCCCAAAAAAGATTAAGTTTCTACTAGAATAGATGAATTTTCAATCAAGGAAGTTTTAAGTTGATTTTTGAAGATGAAAATATTTTCAATGAAATTGTTTAAACTTCAAGCCAACTAGACGCATTTTCAACAAAATAGTTGAACTTTCAACCATAAAGGATGAATTTTTATCAAAATTGTTGAATCTTGATGCTCGCAAACATCATTTTGAAAATTCCCTAATTTTTCCTGACCAATTTTTCATTTTCCTTGTCCACTAATATCCAAAGACCAGAATCGTAATCTTGTACAAATTTTAACATAGAATCTTATATAAATAGAATGAAAAAGGTTTTAATAAAAACTTGAAAATGTTGAATTTATTATCCTTGATACTTAAAGTGCCTCTCATAGAAATCCCCTAACTTTTGCAAGATTTTTGTCAAAATCCCTGATTGGTTCTAACCAATAAAAATCTGACCTTTCCCTGACCATAAATTATCTATATAAATTACTTTACTGGATTGGATTAAAATTAATTATAATCCCCTCTGAGCGAATATCAGACATTAAAAACCCATTGTACTTATTTTATTATCAGTTTGTAAATTATTTGATTATTAATTGACCGAGAAAAATGAAAAATTGATTGCGTAAAAAATCCGTGGCTTTAATTTTCCTAATACAAACTGCATAATAATACGCTTGATGCTACGATGAACATCTTAAATTTTGATGAAGTTAAAACGATCGAAGTTATGAGGGAAATACTAACATTTTGGTTGATTCAAATTAAAGTATTCAGTAATCGCATTTAAGAAAAGCCTTATCAGCATTGCGTTTGAAAAACTTCTATGCGAAGTTATCCAAACCTTCTAAGAGTAAACAAAATTCTTGTAATCGAAGATATTAACCAAACTGCAATGCGAATATTAGACATCAAAGAACCTACGGTGCTTATTTGGTCAGTTTGCTAATAATTTATTTACTAATTTACCTGGAAAAATGAAAAAGTTACCAGAAGAAAACTGGAAATTTAATATCATCTGTTGGGTGGGTAGACACTTTGGAAATTATATTGAATTGCAATTTTAATCCAATTGAAATAAAACTCACCTGTCTGGACAACATAATTGCCGTCTGAAGAGTCTGAAGGGCTTTTTGAGGTGTGATGTCAGGCTGCTCCTTATGACCCGTAATTTGTGAAAGAATCCTAGGTAAATTAGCGAGTGACACAGGCGGCCCCGGAGCATTACTGTTTCCATGTTGTTGCGTCGGGGAACCTAATTTTGCCGTTGCCTGTGGTGTTGTTGACGGATGTGATGTTAATCGAGGTAACGCTGAAAAACAAAGGATACGTACAGCTAAAATTTAAAAAGGATCTCAAGATATGCAATAAAACAGTTCGTTAATGCTTTAGTTTTTCCCCAAATAATAGTTTCTAGTGTTAAAATTCTTTCTTGAAAAAAAGATCCTACTCCATCTTCACTCCATTGGGAATCGAACCACAAAACTTCTGATTTCCGGTCAAGTGCTTTTCCAATTAAGCTATTAGAGGAATCAGAATAAGTACTCTTAATTCAAGAACATAACGCTAATTTTTAGCTAGGTGTTAATGGTAATAGTAATAAATTTAGTAATAATTTAGTAATAAATTTAAAAATTTGAAAAAAAAGTTTCTAGTGTTGCTGCAATAAGAAAAATCACTAAAATTCAAAATACTTATATTGAGGATACTATTATCAACCAAGGTTCGCACTTAAATTACGTAACGCATAGGACCTCTCCAAGACTCCCACCTGTAACGAACTGTAAAAAAATGTCCCCCCCCCCTGCCGTACGTAATTTCCGGTTTTTTTTTTTAATTATAATGACATGGTACTTGAAACTAATGAAATTTTTTATATTTAAGATAATACATGCCTTTGCAGAGTGAAAACTTCATTTTCAAAATTCCATGATTTTTCTTTGAACAAATGTTTCATTTTCCCTGACCTTTAATATTCACATACTAGGCTTTTCATTTTCTAATATTGTTAACATATGATCTTTTATAACAAAAATAAGACAATATGTCAGGTACAAAGATAAAACTTCGAAATTTATTTTAAAAAAAAGACTGCTACATAAAATATGACTTTTTAACAAAATGCTTGTACTTTCAACAAAATAATGGTACTTTCAATAAAATAATTGAATGTTCACTCTAACATGATAAATTCTCAACAAAAAGTGTAATAGTTGATGTTTAAACCGAAAGAGATGAAATTTCACTTAAAAAATATTAACTTTAAAAACAAAAAGACGAATTTTCAACAAATAAAGATTTTGCAGTCATGAAAGAACAAAATTTTCACCAAAATGTTAAACTTTCATGTAGAAAGCCGAATTTTCTGTAAAAAAATTAAATTTTCAAGCAAAAATGAAAATTTTTGACAGTCAAATTTATTTTCGGCACAACAGTTAAATTTGCAACCAAAGAGATGTATCTTCATGAAAAAAAAATTCAAAAAGTCTTTCAACCTTTACCCAAGCAGTTAAGTTTTCAAATAGAGATGAAGAGTTTTTAACAATATAGTTAAACATTCCACCAAAGAGATTAATTTTCAACTAAAAATATAAATATTCAACAAAAAATGATGTCTTAACAAAAGTGGTTCAATTGAAATTTAAAATTAAAATAGTTCAATACTCAAGCAAAGAGGATTAATTTTTAATTAGACAGTTGCATTTATATCCACAAAATATGAGATTTCTACTAAAAAGATGCATTTTTATTTCAAAAAGACAAATAAAACAATTTTAACTATCATTAAGCAAACATTTTAGTTTTAGTTTTCAACATGTAAATATGAATTTTAAACAAAGAGTACATTTTCTACTAAATGTTTAAACTTTCAACCAAAAAATATGACTTTTTAAAAAATTGTTGAATTTTCAAACAAAAAGTTGTATTTTAATATACGAAAGATAACAATTCTACTGAAATAGAGAATTTTTTAAGTTAAAAACACAACTTAAAAAAAAAGTATAATTTTCATCCAAAAAAATATTTCAGTTTGACGTTTAAACATAAAAATATGAGTTCCAAATATTAAATAAATTTTCTACGAAGATACTTGAATTTTCAACCCAAAAAGACGAACTTTCAACGAAAAAGGTTGACTTTTTCACAAAAATGTTGAATTTTCAACCAAACGGTTGCATTTTTATCCAAGAAAAATGCAAATTCTGGTAAAATATGTTTTTTTTTTTAATTAAAAAGAAAAACTTACAAAAAAGAATTGAACTTTCACCCTGAGAAGATTTCAGTTCACTTTTAAAAACCAAAATGTGAATTTTTTAAATTGAAAAAGTAAATTTTCTACGAAAATAGTTGAACTTTAAAACAGAAAGGATGACTTTTAAACAAATTTGTTGAATTTTCAAACAAAATAATAAAATTTATAACAGAAAAAATAATCTTCATTAGGAAACAACTTAAAATAAATATAAATACAAGGCAATGAAATTACTAACAAGAATCAGGGTAAATATCATATATCAGGGCTACCGCAAATCTTCATTTTAAAAATTCTCTAATTTTTCCCTTTGTCAAATTTTTAATTTTCCCTGGCCATTAATATTCAAAGACCAAAATCTTAAACTTGCAATATTTTTAACCTACAATTTTTTATAAACGTAAAAAAATAATTTAAAATTAAAATTGAACAATTTCGAAATTATTCTTCTGGACAGCTATTTAAAATTATAGAAATTTCCCGTCTTTTACAAGATTTTTTTCTTATTAAATGCCTGAGTTTTCCCTGATCAATGCAATTCTCTTTATTTTTTTTTAAATATTATGTTGACTAGCTTCGTGTTGAACAAACCAGCGATCTTTGGCGCGTAAAGTTAAATTCATAATTAGTTTTTGTACAGTTGCGATTTATTTATTTTATTTGCAAATTTCAAAAAATTACGTAAATGAAAGTAGAACCCACCCATCTAACAAATCGTAACAATATCTATTGACTCCTCCCTCTCCCTTGAGCTGTTACGTAATTTAAGTACGGTCCCCTACAAGTTTTGCTTCTTGTGTGGCCATTGGTGCAATTGGCCTAGAGAAACCAAGTTGAAATGGGAAGAGAACAATTGGTAGATTTCTTATGAACTTACCAGTAGCTAAAAGTACCGGCCCTTGAGGCATTTGATCGTGAACACTAGACGTTAAAGGTTCTGAGGTGGGCGTGGAATCGCCGGGCGAGATGTCCATGTCCTGCGCCTGTCGTTCCACTCCCACCTCCTCCCTGCAGGTCTCTCGTTCCCTTTCTCGCTCCCTTTCTCGTTCCTTTTCTCTCTCTCGTTCCCGATCTCGCGACGACGAGACGTCGTCTCGACTACTGTTCCCGCCGCTGCTACCACATGAGACCCAATATTCGCGCTTGTCAGCTTGCCGCGAGGATTTGCCATCTCGCGCACCACTGCCACCGCCACTGTTTGAGCGCGAGTTGGAATGTTTATCATGACCTGCAGAAAGTATGTATTTCAGTGGCACACAAAACCAGTCATTTTCTGATACTTTGAATAAGCTGAACGAAGACAAGAGCTTATGATTCTCGAAAAAAAACTTTGAGATCAAACTCACTTCGTAAGTTAGGATTCTTTCCTTTCAGTAGTAAAGAAATTATTTGCTGTAAAATGAAATTTGACCGTGGAAAGAAAAAACGAAATGGGCGTGAAGAAAATTACTTACTTGACCTAGAGGAGTAGTCATTGGATTGGCGCTGGCGACTGTCTGTCCGAACAATCCATTCTCTTGGTTTCTCCCATTGCGAAACCTCCGTTTTGCAGTTGTAATAATACTTCTTTCCTGATGAGCTCATATGCTCCGACCAGTCGCCGAACCTGGCCGTTCGTTCCATCGCTCCTCCTCGTTCATCGCCACGTTTATCCTAAACATAAAAGAGTCATTTCTCATATGTTTTCGTTTAATATACTCTAAACTGTCTGCCTCTGCCATCTGAAGCGGAATTTTGATTGTAAGAGCTCAAATTGTTTTGAGCTTTTGCCAAATGAGAGGAAAACTATAGAAAACCTCTCCCGAGTGCAAACATTTATAAATTGCAGCAAACGCAAAGTATGCTTTCAATTCAATTCATAAACCAATAAAAACTTTGGTCATTGGTTCGCCTTATAGTGGACAGCGATTCTACACCGCGAAGCAAAATAGAAAGATGTATTTGTATGTCGTATTCTTTTAGAGGATTCAGGCTGCGGAATTTTTTTTCGCGGATTTTCAAGTCCTTTTCGATGTTTCAGTTATAATACTTTAAGTAACCTAAACTAATTACCTAATTTATTAATTCAACTAATTAATTAAATAACTAATAGTTGAAATAAATAATTGAAACTGAACTGATTTAACTAATTCAAAAGAGATCAAACGCGTGCTACCATACGGTACCGCCAGCACCGGATGGGTTAATGGAATATACTTTTACAGAATAATAAATACAGTGACTTCACAGGATTTAAAGGTAAACATTAATTAAATAATTATTTCATTAAAAAATCTTAATTATTTATTTACAAAATAACAAAAATAATGTTTTTTGCGATACATTAAAAAAATTATTTTAATTTAAGATCATGTTTTCACAGGTTTCCAAAATATTAATTTTATTTTTGTGTGAATAATGATTAAATGTATAATTATTATGGTTGCATAATTATATCCAGTTCGATTTGTTCGAAGTATAATTATTTACTACATCTTGATTACTTCATGAATTTCAAAACAAGAGTTAAATACGGCTCGCGATGTCATTTAAGTTCACCTTATTGCAATAAATAATTGTTCTATTTTTTAAACTATATAACTCAAACTAAAGAAAAATTGTTCATTTTTTACTAAATTTTAATATGATAGTAAATGGTTGAATTCGCCATTTAACATGTATCATTTGAACTCTGAACAAATTTTTTTCGTAGAATTTAATCAATTTCCTATTTGTGACGTGTGCAAGAAAAATCGCAAATACGGCTATTTTACGTTGTAATATTCACTAAATTCTGCAAAAAATGCGACCACAGTTCAAATGATACATGTAAAACGGCGAATAAAGCCATTAACTTCTTTTCGTGACCGAATTGCAAAATTAAAATGTTTATTTTCTAAACCTGTGAAAAAACGTTCTTATATTAGAAGATTTTTTGAATTCATTACAAAAATCATTATTCTTATTATTTTTTTTTAACTCATTTAATTACTTAATTATTCAATTAATATAAAGATTTTAGAATCAAATGTTTGTTTAATCAATCAGGTTTTTCTTTATTACCTGTCATTAATAATATTATACGATTAGAATAAGGTAAATTAAAAAATAATTAAATGGATCTTCAATTATGTGAAAACATGATCTTTAATTAAAAGACTTTTTAAATATATGACATCAAATCATTATTCTGTTTATTTTTTAATTAAATTCATCATTCAAGTATTTAATCAGTGTAAAGGTTTTCTAATAAAATTATTATTTAATTACGTTTTTCTTTATTATTTATCATTAATAACATTACATGATAACAAACAGAAAAGAATGTATCTACTGTATGAATGACGTTAATATTCACAGTAAAAAATTGAAAATCTCGAGAAATATGTTTATAACGAATGATCTGATATAGAATATACGATATTAAGGTTACACAGGGTGTCCAGCGATTCTTAGGAACGAAATTCAAGATCTTTTCCAGGTCTCCTTTTTTTACATCAAATAATGAAATAACATTTTGTTATAGATGTGAAAAATTAGCCATTTCATTTTTGATTAACCAAACATTTTTAAAGAAAGCAGAACCATAATTAAACAAATTTTTAATCTTTTGCTAACATACGTACGTAGTCTTTGAAATCCAGGAAATCTTTGTGAATTCGTTGAAGTCTCTTGAGATACTTAAAATCGTTCTGAATTAATCTTTATTTGTGAAGCCTTTCGTGTTCGTTTGAAATCGTTTAAAATCTTTGAAATGTTTTGAAATCTGCTGTACATTTTGAAATCTTTGGAATTCTTGTATTTTTTTTTAATTTGTATAAAATATTTGTGAGCTCTTTCTGGAATCTTTTGTATTCATTAAAATGTTTTTAATCTGTATAAAATCTTAGAAATCTGGTTTACCCTAACCTTTCTAAAATTATATGAAAGTATTAAAATCTTTTAAAATGTTCGAATTCTGAAATCTGGTGTACACGTCTTTTTCAAATCTTTGAAATACTTGCAATCTTTATGAAATGTTCGAAATCGTTGAGAAATTTTTGTTCAATCTTTTTATTTGTTTTTAAAATCCATGAAATAATTACATCGACATTTTAAACTAAAATCTTTTATAATTTGTAAGTTCAATATTTAAAAAAAAAGTATACTTTAACATTTTATATCAACTGAGACGAAATTAAAAACGCATAGTATTGTTTACAATATTAAAGTCAATTAATTGCAAACTATAAAATAACTGGCAAGTCTACAAAAAATGCCTAAAAATCTATTTATTTTGTCACGAGTTTTCGAGGTTCAACAAAAAATTCAACGAGAATTCCAGGTTTTAAAGGTCCCTGGACACCTTGATACATTTGAATGACCAAGGAATATATATAATTAAATAAAACTGCTCCGAAAAAATGTAATTAATTTGAAAAAATTGCGAGATTTCAGGACAAAATTACTTGATGTCAAAAACCATTTTTGATTGTTTATTTTTGTTATTATAATTAATTAAATCACGAAATTCTATCTTGAGATGTGTTTTAGTCAACATGGATCATAAAAAATCTGTAAATGAAGTTTATTTCAGGCACTTCGCATGTATTTAACATTACAACTGTATGAAGTTATTCAATATAGGAAGATTTCCCGTGCCTATATAAGCTTTTGTCTACCTTACTTTACAACTATATTAAAAGCAGATAATAACTTAAAGTACTGACCTGACACGAATTGTGTGTCGGCTTCCGCTGTGAAGAAGATTCTCTAGACGAGTTTGAAGATATTTTTATGGGGTGAAGAATCTAACGAAAAAAAAAAAATATATTTTTATGAGTGATTGCCAAAAGTTGACCGCTTAGAGAAGGTTATTTTCTAAAAAAACACACATTTCCCAAACCGCTTAAAATTTTATTTAATTAAGGGTAACTTAAAAAATAGTATGGAAATATGAAAGAAAATAAGAAATTCTGGAATGTATTTGTGACAGACATGAATTTTACACGTTGCTAAGGTTGCGCGCGATAGGAAATGCGATTATGAACAAACAAAAATGTAATTATGCAGAAGTTAAAATAAAAATAAAATATGAAAAAAATTAATATTTTCACGATTTTATTGATTTTGACGTCAACGCTTCAAAACATAGGGCCATCTTGTAGTATGTTAAATTATAAGGATCGTTATCGGACATTTCATAGAAAATATGGCGCAAAAATAGTGAACATTATTAACTGTTATTTGGAATCGGGTTTCATGAATCAATTTTAAACTATACTGAAACCTTCTTGAATAAAAAAATTAACAATTTTAACGCGCATTATAAATATAGGCTTCAGAGTAACTACAAGATTTTAAAAAAGTGGCTTCAGTCGCATAAAATGACCAAAAAAGGCACATGGAATGTCAATAATAAAATTAAACAATAATGTGTGATTGCCAGAAAGTTGCCTACTTTACACAATTACATTTTAATACCAGGTAACCTAAGAAAGTATGTAAATACAAAACTAATAGATCAAGGAATATATTTATGGGAAAAGAACTATTTTCACGATTTTCTTTTCAGCATTTCAAAACATTCTGATTTTCACCATTATCTTCCACTAAATCCTTAAATTCATGCAGTCCTATTTTATGAAGCAAAACAAATCGGCTTCAGTTTTTTAGTGAAAAGGCAATGGAGTCTGATCACCACGATTTCAAGAACGTTTAGAAAAAAAGTTTCTGAAAATCAGTTTGCATATAGAAACGCTGTACTAAGTTTAATGTAATTTTCCTACAATAATAAAAGGATATAAAAATACCAGTGATCTTTGTTGGAAATCTACAAAAAAAAGTTTTAAAGTTAATAACAAATACATAATATTCTTCAATTTACCTTAAATATTTTGAATTACCATCTATTTTTGCGGTAAAATTATCATTATTTTTGACATAAATTTCCTGCACAGATCACTGGTCATTTTATGTCCTACGATTATTGTTAAAGAATGACATGTTTATTGTAAATTTCATATATTTATGGGAAAATTGTTTCACAAATCAGTGTAAATTTACAATAAACGTGTAATTTTTCCACAGAAATCATAGAAAAAAATGTAGATCTTGGAAAGAAATACAATAAAGAATTTTTTACTTGCAAGACAAACATTTCGTCAGGGTAAAAGTTCATAACTTTCCGGAAGGGGGGCAATTTTCAATGAAGAAATAATACTAATATCTTGCGCCGTCATTAAAAACTAAAAAATTGTTTTTCACATTATGAGTAGTTCGAATAATTATCTTCAAGTTTTATATTAAAATAGGAATGCAAAGTGGTCAAAGAAAAATGTGTGGAGCTGACTTTGAAGTGATTTTCAAAATCCTCAACTGTAAAATATGTAACTCTCCTCTTGACTTTTATCTTTTTAACTAAATTTAAGTGATATCTCTGAATTTCATGCATTTAACATGTTACTATTGAGCCATTTTTCATTTTAAATTTGTAGTTTGTATAAACAGCTTTGATATGAATACTTTACCGAGATTGTTTTATAACAAATTTATTATTCAAAGAAAAAGTTTCTTTTTTTACATCAAATAATGAAACATCCGTCTGTTATAGATGTAAAAAACTTGCAATTTCATTATTTATTGGCATTATTGACCAACAAATCCTTGAAATCTTTAAAATCTTTATGATTTCGTTGAAATCTCTGAAGTACTTAAAAGCATTGTGAAATCTTGAAATTTCTGTGAAATATTTGGAATTTTTGTAAAATATTTGAAATCCTTGAAATCTGAAACCCTTGCAATCTTTATGACATTTTTTAAATCTTTAGGACATTTTTGTGAATTATGTTTTATTCGTTCAAATTATTGAATTATTTGAAATAGTATTGAAACCTTTTGAAATATTTTAAAAGGTTTGAAACCGTTTCAAATATTCGAAATTTTTAAAAATATTTAATGTCTGTTGTACTGTACTCTTTTTCAAATCTGTGAAATCCTTCAAATCTTTTGAAAGTTTTAAAAGCTTTGTAAAATTGATGTAGAATATTTGAAATCTGATGCACTCAAAAGCCAGGTGGTGAAACGCTTCAAAAATCCGTTATATCGCAATGGTTCGTTCTAATTATGAAACTAAATTAACATCGAAATTTTCTACTAATCATTTTTATCATTTGAAAGTTGAATATCACAAAAAATTTATATTTTTAACATTCGATATTAGCGGAGTCAAAATTAAAACGTATAGAATAGTTCACAATATTAAAGTCTGTTCATTGCAATCTGTGAGAGAATTGGCAAAGTCTACAAAAATCCCTAGAAACCTCTTTATTTATTCTGTAGCGAGTCAAAGATGAATTATGTTGATAAATAAAAAAATGTCAGTAGTCAGATTTCTTCTAAACGAGATTTTCATAATATACTAAAAGATTTAAATTACTTTTTCGCATTTTAATCAAATAAATTTTTGAAAAGAAAAATTTAATTCAAGGTTCTCGTGAAAAGTTGTAAGAGAATTCCAGGTTTTCAAGGTCAATGGACACCCTGTTATTCTATTTTAAAACTGTAAATAAAGCCTGATCGGGTTGGAAAAAAAACAATAAAATCGCATACTCCGAGGCCTCTGATTAGTTTAAAAATTATTTTTGAGTTTCATCCTTAAATATATATGCAGCATGCGATGACAAAAAAAACTTTTGGGACAGTATTTAAAGTGATTTCAAAAATTCTTAATTCTAAAATATTGAAATATACTCTAGCTTTTTACCTTTATCAACTCATAAGTGATATCTATTCAACTTTTTGATAATCACCACCACACATTTTTTACATACGTGATCTTGACTTGCGAATTTACGAGTTAGTTATTAGAATTTACACAAGCTTGTGATAAAGTAACTTTTAAGGACGAGGACCACTACTTTATTCTCCCATAGTCCTTTATAGAAACTTGAATTCACTATATTTAAATTTAGAATAAAACAAAGAAGTATTGGTTCTTGAACTGCCCAAATTCACAGATGAAAAACAGAAAATGATAAAAGTGCCACTTCTTTTATGAGAAAAAAAAATTCTTACCTCTCCACTGCTCCTATCATGATTGGTCCTGTGTTCTGAATCTCTGCTTTCGCGGCTTCTCTTGTCTTTTGGAGATCGTGCACAATCTACACATACGCAAGCAAGTATTTTACAGCTGAAAACGTTAAGACACAATACTGTTTTTATATTGAAACCGGAGTCATCTTCACTTCAAAAAAGAAAACGTCAAATTATTTCCAGTATAATTAGTCGAAAATTACTTTTACTTCAAGATAAATAAAATGATAAAGAAGCTTTAAAATACAGCATTAACGGAAAAAATATTAGTGTGACTCTTTGTTTTGTTATATAGACCGTGTCTTGTAGCCAGAAATTATGTAAGTATTACAATATTTCTAGATGTTCAGGATAAAATAAACAGGGAAAAATGAATATCTCACCGGAATACTTGTCCCTAGAGGAGGATAACTTGTAGTCTCTATTTTCTCTCTCCTTCTTGTAAAGAGGCTTACTGGCGTAATTACGGGGACTGTCTCGATCTGCCCCCATACCCATTCCCAAACCACCGGCTGGACTATACGAGTTGCCATTCGGGGAATCTCGCATCCGCCCCTCGTAGCGACTATCCGACGTGGTCGACGATGAGTAGCCACCCTTAGAACTGTTATACTTTGCGTTCTGCAAAACAAAATATCATCCAAAAATGTTATTAAATTCAGGAATCAGGTCGAAAGAATTCAAGATTTTAAGTCAATTTTCAACTGTCCGGCTCTTCATTCACCAACTTATTATATGTTTTATTTTAAGAGAATACTTAAAAAATATATTAACCATTTCGCAAAAATAAGAAGCCTGCATATCTTGGCATTCAAAACAAACAAAACTCGTTCAGAGCCTTAATTTCCTGATTTTTATGAAGTCAGCCATCTTTAAAAATCAACAATAGAAATACATTAACAAAAACAATAATATTTTAAACACATAAATAAATCTTTTCTAACACAATGTCACTTTTGAAATTTTAAACTTAATTTTGCTCATAAACAATTTATTTTTATTACACAGTTAACATTTCCTTAAATAACAATTGCAAAATCGGATTGAAAAATTAAACTATAAAAAAGTAATGTTCATGATGAATACAAGTATATCCTACACGTAAAAAACCCAACATATTGATAAAAAATATGAACATTATAAAGATAGAAACGAGTGAAGTAAAATTTTCTGCAAGAACTTTTGACTAGATTCGTTAAGGATGTTCTGAATCTTAAAAATAAATCGACACAATTTTTTTCAAGTGACACGCGACATGGCAAAATTCTAAGTCCTAACAAAGAGAAATATATCAGAGATAAACATTTTTTAAAAGCTAGAATCAAACAAAATCCCATAATTAATGATGCAAAAAGTTTTCATAATGATTTTTAAGAGTTACCCGCAACAATAAAGGGACAACAGAAGTATCTGGGTTATTGATTTTTACCAAAAGTGAGGTTATGTTTATAAAGCTGTAAACCAAAAATTCAACAAATTCGAGGTAAATCGGCTTTAAAAAATTATAAGGACATGAGAAAACTTAAAAGCAGGGCGAAACACTAAATTTCCCGGCAACAAAAACAAGTAAATATACAAATAGAGGCCGTGAAAGATAAAAATTCACATCGACAAAACTTCGACAAACAGTACTCAGATTTTACAACAATATGACAAATTCGATTTTGTTTACAGAATATACTGTAAAAACAATGTCCTTGTAATTGCCAGTAAGGTTTAATTGAAAAATAAAACAGAAAATTCATGAGTTTAGTGTACAAATTAACAACTTAAAATTTTGGGTGTCTTAGAAAACAATACAGCCAGACACGGGGCAACGAGAATAAACTCGAAAATCAACCAAAACCGCATAAAACACATAACACGTTGCAAAAAACGAAAAATAGAAGGTTTCTTTTTTGTTAAGTCAATTGACTCTACAGCAACAAAATTAAGAATTAATGAAGGGGAACTTTAAAAGGGACAAGCATAATTAGGCAATATTGAAATGGGTCTGGATTTTTATGAAAACTTGAAGGTTCCGCGACTTTTTTGAGCTTTTAATGGTAAAAAAACCTGAGCAAAATAAGTTGGAATTAAGAGCAGTAGAGTCTGGGGTGGGGAAGTTTTGCGGGCGAGAAAGATAGTCGATCTTCAAAACTCGGCTGGAAATTTGAACCACGTTTTATGGGGAAGAAAATCGGAAAAGGAAATATGCGTGAATAGGGATTCGTGTTGTGAGACGAAGAAGCCCCCCTCCCGAACCCCGTGATACCCAGAGTATACCTTTGATATTTACCTGATAGGGATGGGCCTGGTGCTTTTCGAAGTACCTGTAATCATAGAGAAGATTGGTGAGTTAAACGTGGAAAATTAAGTGGGCTTTCCTCGATGGACGTTCGCGACGATCCATCGGGGAAAATAAGCCCGAGAATGGCGGTAGTGATAGTTGGTCGGACGGACGGACGTCGTGATCGGTGAGGTTGGTTGTCAGGATCAGTTATTTGACGGAGGAACCCTACCCATCGCTGATCCTCTGTGGTTTCCTCGCATGCATCACCACCATGTGTCTAGGGGAAATTCGCGGCCTCGGAGGTTCCCTTTTCGTTTGGTCAATGTCATAAAAACAACGGCATTTAAAGTCAACTTTCTTTCTAACCGGACGCCATGTCACATCGGTCACATCGCCAAGAAGACAACAGAAGACAAGGAATATAGAGTGTGTTATGACAGATTGACATCGCTCAAGGGTCTTAGAACCCTCCACTGTGATTGTAAATTGCTGAGCAAAATAAGATCTTTCTTACCAACTGTAAGCGCGCGAAAATATATTTTATTTGAAATATATTTTAATATTACGTATCAAACATTGATATAAGAACGTGCAAAAGATATATGTATATCTAAATGTCGAGATATTTAGGGCTTTATAGGCTGTTATTAAAATTCGGGACTAATGAAACATTTTCAAACTAATATATATGCAATATATAACTCATTGATTATAAGTTGGGTCGTTGGCGTTGGGCTTAGGAGGATATCATTTGATGTGATGTGACTGTGTGACGCCATTACGGTCACGGTCTGGTTCTTGAGGGACTCCCATTATCACAACACGATAATATGAATAAAAATGTCTTCTAAAATCAAAAGCTTCTAAATTGCAGGATTTTGCATTAAATGAGTGAGTATTAAGGTATGTACGAATTCTCATTGATGATTTATGTATTTTCTTAGTGCAGTGTTTTCCGAAACGTGATAAACCCACGCGAAACGCACTTCGTTTTTGGATCAAAACAAAGGAAACAATTATTAGTCATAATTATATTGTTGCCTTACGTTTTGATTTTTTTGATATTCAACTCTCTATTGATTTGGACTCTTGCGATAATTTGAAATTTACGTTGATATTGGCATAGAACACTTGGATTCATTAAAATGTTAAAAGTGAGGTTATGTCACACAACCTAAGTAAAAAAACTATGTTACCTCAAAATTCTAAATATTTATGGTTTTCTTGTTATTGATATATTTACTTTCAAGCATTAGCGATCGTTTAACATGAAAATCTATTTAATTTACTTAAAATCCTTATGATCGTAACGTGATATGGTATTCGGAGGCGAGTGTCAAAACAAAATATGTCAGGAAAAGACTTTGTTCAGTGTTTGGGAAAAGTGGGAATTTTACAGCAATTTATTGCTGTGGGATATAATTCTTGAAGTGGGTATTTTTTATATTTGATACACGAAGTAGGATGGAAACTTTCCTTTTTTTTAACCACCGTATTTGCACTAAATTTTCTGTCAAAACGTACAAAATGGCTTATAAATCAAGGTTACTACAGGTCAGAAAATTTTAGAAAGCCAGGGAATATCAAAGAAAACCTAAAAGAGTGAGGAAATTTTCGATAGATCTTTTTTTTTGGACTCGATAAATGAAAAAATTTGGTAGATTCTTGAAATAATTCAGAGTTGCTACAGGACAGGGAATAACAAGAAAAACGTGCAAAAGTGGGGAAATTTTCGCTAAACCAACGTTTAATTTATAATCAAGTGTTTCACTAAAAGTGTTTAAGAAAAACTTCGGAATAAACCTTTTTTTTGCATTAAAATTATTGATCTCCTATAGGGTTAAAGTATTTTTTTAAATCTGTTAGAAAATTTAAAGAGAAAACAGAAAATATAAGCTTGATAATAAGAAAGGGAAGTAGTGGTAACAGCAATTGAAACTAAAAAGAAAGAACTTATTAAAAAATACAAAGTTTATTTAATTGTTCCTGATAATATTATTATATTCATGATTTTTATATTTATTTTCATTGATGTCAACTTTGTAATTGTTTCGGAAGGATAGGACAGTTCTCAAAGATTTATTTGTATACAACATAAAACCATAAAAGATGTTTATGTTATATTGGAGTCTTTTTGTTGACAAAAATTCACAAAAAATGGTATATTCATATATAGAGAAAATGAAGTGTAAATTTTTAAATACTCAGCTCTTAAATGTTTTTAATAATCAAAAAACTCTACAATAAATTGAAAAGTTTAAGGAATCAAAAACGGAAAGGAAGAATGTTTTCAAAATAGCGACTTTGATAACATTTTTAATCTTTTTTTCCTAGCTAGATTTAGCAATTATTTTCAATAGTTCAGAAATTCTTGCTGATAAAAGAAATATATTAGAAAAACAAGTGAATTGAAAAAATAAATCACTGACTTTTGTATTTATTATTACAATTTTTTTTTAGTTAGGCCTAAACATTATTTTGAACATCCATATAGTGCATTTTATTATTTGTTGTGAGATCGCCGGGAAAAATATTTTGAACTACTCAGGGCCTTTTACTTTGCAACGGCTCAATTTTTAGTTTCTCTGTTTTTTATTTTTTCAAGTCCTTAACTTCTTTTCTATTTTTTTTTATTTATTCTTTTTTTATTCAGAAGTTCAGAGGCGCCTGAAATATTTTTTAAAGCTCGCTAGAAAACTTATGATTTAAAAATCCGAATAACCGAATTTATTCTATAGAAAAACAAATTTTTTCTGTAAGATTTTACTAGAAAGATATCCTCAAATGTATCACAAAAGTATCTTGTTATTTAATTAGAAAACTTCAATCAATTTTCATAAAAATCATTTGTATAAGAAATCAATTGTTTAATTAATTTCATACGGAAATTTCGGGAAAGCCTTCTGAAAATGTACAGGAATTTTATCGTAGGTTTCCGCTGAACATTCTGTATTGTTAATTGCAAATTTATTATTTAAGATCATTTTTAAAATTTAAGGGAAATGAAAATTTGAAGCGGCGAATCTGCTACCAATAAAAATATGTTTTTTTTTTACTCGCCAGATCAGCTTTTAGAATCTCTCCAAGGAGTCGCAAAGAATGCATGGCCAGGTAATTTAATTTATTTCCTAACCAACCTATTTTTATTTTAAAATAGAAATTTGGTTGCTTAGTTTGATGAATTTGATTGCTTAGACTAAGAATTCAACGAGCGGGTAACAATGGAGAGTAGATTGACAAGACTTGATGATATTGATGGTGAAGTGTCAATAATCACAAACCAACCGACGTCCAAACCGACTGCTTACAAAGTAAATTGTGAAAATGCTGCAAACAATAAAAATGTGTCAAAACACAACGGCACCAAGCCTAGCACAACCGAGGATGAAATTTTTCATTGGCTTGATGAATTTTCATCTGTTATGTGTTCAGTCGCTGGAAATACAAATTACGAGCTACTTGAGTACCTTCTTACCTCCTACCAAAAGTAAGAATTATTGCGTACAAATTATACTGTACAACTTCTTCCATTCATTAAATCGTTCTAATTTGATTCTTTCTTCCAGGAATATATCCAGGGTTTTTTACAGCTGTTGTTTTCTCAAGCCGTTCAGATTTGTTAAGTTGAAGAATCACATCAAGAACACTCTAATCTTCTTTTATTTCTGCTGGCGAAACGTGAAAGAGGTAAAAAATGAGATTTATATTTTAAGGGATAATATCGTTTTTTGTAAAGTACGTATTTGTTGCCTCAAAAATGAAAAGTTTCAATTTAGCCATGTCTGCATTATTAAATCATCATGTCTGTAACTCAGAACAAACTTTTCATAAATGTTGGTTTAGTTAAAGTGGGAGAGAATCGACAAAATGCAGCCAAAAGTCCCTATTTATTAAGTTTACCGTATGAACATAATTATGTTCTAATACAACCAGTCATTCTTGTTGTACAATATTTGTAATTAGCGTTAAATTTTAACCTGTTATTTAATAGTACGCACAGCTTTTCTATACTCCAGTTTTAAGAGCTTGACACTCAGTATTAACATAAAGAAAATGATTAAATCTTGCAGGATTATTAAGATCTTAAATATTTCTGTAAGATAAACCAAATTTTCTAAGCTTCCATAAAGAATTAATGATATAAGATTAATTAAAATTTTTTCTCAGGGTCCGCTGGACCGAGATTCAGTTTGTAATGCATAATTTTAAAATCTTTTACTTAACAAAATTTTTCATTTTTATTTTTAAGCAGACATTTTTAATTTAAAGAATTTTAAAATGCAGTCTTGGAAGACTTAAAGAATTAAAATCTTTTTAGATTAAAATCTTTTGGTAACAAACGTTTTACTTGATCAACTAAATATAAATTAATTAATTATTTGAAAAATTTAACTGTTCTTGAAGTATCAAAAAGTGCACAATAATTGATTTGTTAAGACGATTCTAAAACCGTTCAAAATATTTAGATTTTGAGAAGTTTTAAAATTAATTCAAAAGATGAAATGATTTCAAATAGCCATGGCCTAATTTAAAGAAAAATGTAGACTTTCGCAGTTTATTAACAAAAATTGCATAAGCTTTTAAGAATTGTGAAAGGCTTCAAAAGGATAAAAAATTTTCTTACTATTGCTAGGAAATTTGAAAATAACTTTTTATTTTAAAAATTATTTGAAATTCGAATCATTTAAAAAGATATTTAGAATTTGTAAGCAACTTTTAATAATGATTTTAAATGTGAAAAAAATTGAAACAACTTGTATATTTTTGAATACCTTGAAATAAAATTTCGAAGCTCTCTAAGGATATGTAAGCTACTTAAAATAAAAATAATTCAACTTCTAACGTAAAAATTGTTCAGTTAAATAAAATTTAATGGTCGAGTTTTAATTTTTCTAGCCTAAAATTGGTTAAAATACTATAATTTAACAAATTTAATTAATTTATTGATTTTTCAATTTATAGCATTGAAAATGATAACATAACTTTATATTTTTGGAACTGAATATGAATCTTCAAACTCTACAGTTTATAAAAGTTATAAAATATAAATTTTTTCAGTTTGAATGCGTTTAATTCAAAATTATTTATTTTTGAATTTTTAATTAATTCAAATGGAAAAATAATTAGCTTTAGAGTTCGAATTTGTAAATTTAATTAACCGTGAAAAGTGTTTGCGAAATGGGAATTTTTCTCGTCGTGAAACCAGGACTCAACCTCAAAATTGAATTGCCTCATTTTACTTTTTACATCAAACCATTGAAATTAGCCAATTTTTGACTCCGAATGCAGATTTGATTCAAAACAGGAATATTTCCTAAATATCCTTTAAAAAAGTTGTATTTATGAAGTTAAATGAGGTAAGTCAATCTTTAACCTATCGGATGACCCAAGCCATCCAATCAAATATAAAATTGTTAGAAAATTACAGAATAGTGGCTATTTTTCTGAACATATTTCTACTAGATTTTTTCAAAAAGTCTACCTTTTAACTTTTTTTGCGGGTATATTTCTCATAGTGTGTATTACATTTTTCGTAACTGCCCCTTTTATGTAAATTATTTTTTCAGAAAGAAAAAATTTTGTTGTCAAAAAGTAAAAATTTCTAATTTTTGCGTAGACTAATAAGAAAAGGATAAATGCGAAGATTACATAGTTGTTTAGAATCAAAATATCCACAAAGAAGTATCTTTTTTTTTTAAGGTTGCATTGCATCGACTTAAGTATTTACGAATATTGTCGAAACCATCATAATTGTCAATTACTTTATTACGGCTAAGTAAATTTGATCAAAAATTTCGTTTTTTATATATTTTTATGTAAATATACAACTTAAAATTTATTTGACATAATTTACTAAAAAAATAAGTGATATTTTTAGTGATCATGTGCCTTATGCACGCAGAAAATATATTCAATGGATTTTTTTTTTCATAAATGAAAATCGACGGTACGAAAAATGGTTTATGCTGACATTTTGTACTTTTTTTAAAAATTGTTATATTTTCTTCAATCACGCGCTTGGCGCTCGGATATTTATTCTTTGTATTTGGGATGCTTGAAAAAAACTGTATCGAAAAAATCTCTTTTAGATGGCAGTATTTATATGCGTCTTCATATTCTGAATTGTCTACTTAATTAAGTATAGTCAAAGATTAAGTTTCTCAAAGCTCTGTAGGCTTTGACGTACACATTCTCATCGTAACACTCGCGCTGCGTGCTCGATTTCCGATAGATATTTGTAAACAGGTTTTGTTGAATTTTTTTCTCGTAACTTTCGTCGTTTTTCCACACATTTTTTTTTTAATTTATTTTTTTTCAACGTTATTTTGCACGAATAAAACAAAAGGTACTCGTCCTATCAAGAAGTGATTCTTAACGAAATTGTAGGTCTTTATTGGGATAACAATTTTTGTTAATTCATCTTTTTTCGTATCCTACATAGTTTATCTACAAAATGGAATTTTTTATTTTTCATTATTTTTTTGTGCAATCAAAATTTTAATTTTTGAAGAAAATCCAAAAATTTGTCATGATAATCTTGTAGTTCTTTAAAAAATAAATCTTTTTCTTCTCTTGACTTTTTTTCATATCGTGCGTTTTTTGGCTTAAAATTTTGATTTTCGGCTGATTAAAAAAATTTTGAAAACACTATATCTCTGAGAATTTACTTTTTATTGAAAAAAGTCATTAGGATAAATTGTTTGTTCTTTTTAATACTATAAATATCCATACGAACTCGTCCTTTCTTTTAGGACCTAAAAAAAGTTTGTCAAAGATGGATTTGATTCGTTCATTTTTTCGAGAGTTATCGTGTTTACGGAAGGAACGGACAGGCAGACGCCATCGTGAAAACCTGATTTTCGGATTCAGGGGGTCTCGATACGTGGGGATCCGTTGAAAAACTGCGATGTCAAATTTCCGACAATTCTGATACTTTCTCAATCATAAATGATGAGAATGTAAAAAATATATTTACAAATATATGTAATCAGTAAAAAATATAGGGTTTCAAAACGATACATCTGTAATTTTTCGAAAGATTTTGAAAATTTGATGATTAACTTCAATAGCTCGTAATTCCCAAGATAATTTTTCATCAGCTAAACTATGGCATACATATCCCTTTATTTTAATTTTAGAATTATATATTTGAAGACCAATTTATTCTGACACCCTAATCTCGACCTCTGCATAATTTGAAATGGAATCGGTCTCCATTATATTTTCAGAATTGACAAGACATTCAGTTTATAACAAAAATGTAATCGTTCAATTTTTAATATTTCTGGCTTAAAATAGATTAAAATAATATACAGCTCGGTTTTTATTACTTCAAATGGAAAAATTGGTGGTTTTAGGGATTGATTTTAAAAATTTCATTGACCGTGAAAAATGTTTGCGAACCCGGAAATTAGCAGAAATTTTTACTGTGAATAAATCGGCCACCATGAATTAGTTTAGGACTTTTCTTCGCATTTTGATACACAGTGCAGTGTGCTATGTATGTATAATATTTCCTTATGCTTCATATTACAGAGAATCAGTGATGATTATACGTACCTGGACAAAATGACGGAAATTGTTAGAATGTATCTAGATTTAGAGGTTCTATCTTCCTCGAAGGACAATGATTCCTTTGATAACCTTTCTGCTAATATACTCCACGCTATCCACATATATTTAGGTATACTTGAATCTAAAAGATATTTCCTAATCTGCTAAACAAAGCCCAAATTTAAATGTATTTTTTTTTCAATTTTGTTTAGATAACTCGGAAGAACACGTATTCAAAGTTCTACTTAAAAGTAAATGCGTGACGAAAACGTTTAGCAGAATTTACAGTCCTATATTCCAGTGAGTAATTTAATTCTTAATACTCTATCGATAAATTGTTAATAGTATAATAACTAATAAATAATGCCTTTTTTATTAGAAAATACTTTTCGAACCTAAAAAGTAACGCTGAGACCCTATCAAACTTCGCATACGTTCGTTATTTACTAGCGTTTAAGTTATGGAAGAAGATTGTCAGCAGTCGGGAAGAGAAAACCAAAATCACAGACATGGCTTTAATAAAATTGGGTTCTTTGGTGCCAAAAATGGATCCGGAATTATCACAATTTATTCCAGAACCACCTGCAGGTGAACAAAGCGGGACTTTGTGGCTTATGCAGTCTAATATCCTCGACTTCCGAAAAATTTGTGATGGTTTCCTTACGCTGGAAGCCAAGATGCATTCTTCCTCTTTCAGCACAGAATTCGAGGAGCTAAATCTTAAAGGATCTAACGCTTTCTTGCAGGTAATTTATCTCAAGAATGTCAATTTTATTCTGAAACATAAATCTATATGTTTTTTTTTTTTTAATTTTGCAGCTGGATCTAGATGACGGTTTTAAACAAAAAGCGGATACCAAGCTCGTGCAAACTCGAAAAAACAAACCTGTACCAAAAAGAGTGTTTCCAAAATTAAAGCCAGGCGAAGTGCTATCCATTGATTTAACCATCGATAACGAGGTAGAAGAAGAGATCAACATCAATAAACGGAAAATAAAAGAGAAACAACAGTGGTTGAAAGAAGCCAAAGTTCACCGAAAATTTAAGAAACCTCAACCTTTTCCCAAACGAACTAAATTGGTTCAACTTGCAGACGCCCATAGCACCGAAAGCTGTGAGAATTTGGAAAAGACTCGTTCAGAAAACGCTTCAATTTCTTCTAAGACTGTCTACGGTCTCGACAAGTACTCGGTTTGTAGTCCTGTTGAGGAAAATATCGTTTCCTCGCAAACAGCCGAGAATAAAGCGAACGCTCTCAGGGATCAGAAGACCTCAGCCGTTGCAAGTTTGAAGAATATGTGCCAAAAGTGTTGTGATATTACCTCAAACTCTGCTACTCAAAAGTCGAATACTAACAAGAATAGCGCTGATTTTGTGCACAGTAGTACAACATATGTAACTTCAGTCTGTGATAAACTTAGAACTAGTGTATTGCATAATAAATCCAGAGATATATTTAATTACACGACCGAGGGTATTTCTTCACGAAGTGGAAAATTGTTACCAACCGACTGGGATAATAGATTTGATAGGACGGAAATCTGCGCAGTATCCACAACAGTTGGAGATCACGCATCTGAATCATCGTCTGGGGCCTGGACAGATTACAATAGTGCGGATTCTGAAGCCCCCGACGCAATTGCTTCGCCTACGTCAGAAATTTTCATTAATTCGTGCAAGATTCAGTGTGAGGAAGTCGGTGAAGAAACAGAGCTCGGTGGATTCTCGACTACAGCTTCTGATCCTCTGACACCTGAAAAAACGATTGATGTCTGCCTCTCTGAAACTGTGGCTAGAACGACACCCACCAAATTGGATATTTGGAGCGCAGAAATGAATACGCTGGGATTCCACAAATTTTCGGAAGATTTAGCTTCTTATTTGGATCAGCAGATCCCGTCAGATTCGTTATTGGAAGGCAGCTTAGGCCCCACAGGAATTCTGAATTCATTGTTGGATTTTGATCTAATAGGACGTGTAGATTCTTCTCAGACTGATTTTGTCTACTCAAATGTCCAAGCCATTGACCCAAACCTTTTGAGAAAAGATCCAGAAGAATTTGATTTTAAAATTTCGAATTTGTTTTCCGATGATTCGCCGCCGAGTTTTGAAAGTGAGGAAGGAATGGAGATGATGAATGAGTCTGAAAAATCGGGTGATAGTCCGGAGATGGTGGAATCTGAAATGAAAGTTCGCGAGGAGCTTTCTGAAGCAATTGAGACACCAGATGGCAGGGAAGAGCAAATAAAGGAGGAAGTTTCAAGCACATCACGGAAGATCTTGGAGGCTCGAGTGTACAATACAAGGCATAAAAGGAAGTCTGCAGTTTGGAGAAACTTGATGGAAACGAAAGATCCAAAGAGAAGGAAGAGATCGCGAAGATTTTCGAGTTTATCGTCCGACACTGAAGATATTTTAAGGAGGGAGAAACGAGTTCAGTTGCCTTTTAAGAAGAGGTGTTGTCACACGTATCAGAGGGAAATTATTGAGAAGAAAAATGTAGGTGTAATCAAGAAAGGTAAATTCTTCGCGTTAAATTTGTTGGTGAAAGTTTTCATTTTACATTATACTTTTTTTCCCTTCTGTTTTTCACGAGCAGTTTCGTATTTATTCAAAATTAACGTTTTGGTCTTTTTATACTGAAAGAAATAATGTGCTAAAATATTTTTGAATTTTGATATCAACTATGATTTGTACGATTTTAATACAACACTGAAGATCAACAACTGAAGAGAAAGCATCATGGAAGATTTCAATCGTCGATTCTATAAAGGATTGCACAGAAACACACGTCTGTGATGATAAAAAGTCTTTATTTCTTTTTTGAAACATTTGAACAAAATAACCAAAGCATCTCTGATCAATTTTGAATAGAAATTCGATTATTTTGTACATTTTTATTTTATATAGTGCATATTTGAAGATGATAAAGTATACCCAGTGTAACGATTCAGGTAAGAACTATATGAATTTCAGAATTAGCACGGCTCAAATTATCAAGGTGTCTACCCAACCTGGAAAACCTGGAATTGTCAGTGAATTTGTATATACCTGGAAAAACCTGGAAATGTTAGGGAATTTTTTTGAAAGTCAGAATTTTTCGAGGGCGTACTTAAATTCTTTTTATTTGCAATATAAAATCGAATAAAAATTATTCTTCATTTGTGAAAGTAGCTTTATATTACTGTATTCAACTATTTTGTTGAAAATTCGTTTTTTTGTTGTTTGAAATTAATTTTTGTAGCTGAAAACTTAACTACTCTATTTTTGGTTGAAAATTCATGTCTTGTATTGAAAATTCTTTCTTCGTTGAATTCAACTCCTTTTGATTAAAAACTAAAATCTTTCTTAGTTTGAAGTATCAATGACTACATTTTTCTTTCAGAATTCATCCTTTTTGTAGTGAAAATTTAATTATTTGGTTAAAAGGTAAACCCTTGCGTTAAAACTTAATTTTCTTTGCTGAAGACATCATTTTAATTGAAAATTTCATCTCTGGTCGAAAACTTTGTTATTTTGGTCTTTTTTTTAAATTAATTTTTTTCTTTTTGTATTAAAATTAAATTATTCTAGTTAAAGATTCAAGTTTGTAGTTGCAAACTCTTCTTTTTTATTCAAAATGGAACTATTCCAACTGAAGATTCATCATTCATCTTTTGCAAGAAAGTTTTTTTTTGGTTAACTGAAAATGTAACTATTCTAATTAAATAATTATTTAATAATATCTGAATTAAAAATTTAACCACCCATTTTTTTAATTGACGATTTTTTTTATTTAAAAATTCATGTATTTTGATTCAAAATTGTTTTTTTTTCAGTGGAAATTAATCTTCTTGGTTAAAAAGTGATGTTTTTGGTTAAAGATTCGACTTTTACAGTTAAAAATTTGTCATGTTGAAAATTAAACTCTTCCAATTGAAGATTCATCATTTTAGTTGAAAAAAATCTTTTTTGTTTAAAATTCAACTATTCCAGTTAAGATATCATTTTAGTTGAAAAATGTGTACTTTTAGTTTAAAATTCGTCTATTCCACTTGGATTCGTCATTTTGGTTGAAAATTCATCACTTTGCATAAGAACTTTTTGTGTGGAATGTTAATGTTTTTAATTAATATTGAATTATTCGTTGAAAACTGATTTCTTAAAGTAAACATTCAACTATTTGGTTGAAAATTTATCTCTTTTAGTTTAAAATTCAACTATTTCGTTGCCAATGCATGTATTTTGTTGTAGAAGCCATGCTTCTTGGTTGAAAATTCATCTTTTTGTTTGAAAATTCTGCTATTACGGTTAAAGATTCATCAGTTTAGTTAAAAATGCATCGGTTGAGTTGAATATTAATTTTTTTTTTTTAACTGAAAACTTAACCAATCAATTTTGATTGAAAATTGATCTTTTTGATTTCCAAATTCATTTATTTTGTTGAAAAATCGTATTTTTTGGTATGAAATTAATCTTATTTAAAAACTTATCTTTGTATGTATGTATGTAAATTAAACAATTCCTTTTTTTTTTGTTGAAAACTGAACTTTTTTGAGTTGAAAAATCAACTATTTAGTTTAAAATGATCTGTTTTGGTTGAAAAATCATATTTTCCGATGAAAATAAAACTTTGTTCCAAAGTTAAACTCTTTAGTTAAACATTAATCTTTGTTTAAAATTCATCAATTTCCGAAAAAGATTTATCGTTTAATTTGGAAATTAATCACTTTGTTTGAAAAGTTATTTTTTTTGTGTGTAGAAAATTAAACAATTTTTGTTTATTGTAAATTGAAACATTGATCTTTTTTAGTTCAAAATACAACTATTTAGTGGGAAATTGATCTTAATTTTTGAATTTCAGGAAAAAAATCAGAAAATGAATTATTATGTTTTTAGTAGTATTTGATTATTTAATTAATAGATGGTTATAATATATTTAAGAATCACTTGTAATAATTAAGTAATACTTTAAAAAAAATTATTATACCTAAAAAAAACCTGCAATTGTCAGGGAATATTTTTCGGGGGCTTGAGTAGACATCCTGATTATACCTGAAAATATTTGGTTTGATTAATACAAAATCATTTTTTCAAGTAGATCTAGCTTTATTATCATATTTCGAAATTAAAAGTATATTTTCATTATTTTAGGGTTTAGGTAATTTAAATCAAGGAAGTGTTCTTCAAAAAATAAGATTTATTAGTATTTTTATCTAAAGTATTTTAATTTCTACGTTTTAGGATCTTTCATAATGACACAAGATATTATTCTAAAAATGTTTAAAGTAGTTCTGGAACATTCTAATTTCTATCAGAATTACAGATTACTCGGAAAAATTGGACTTTTCAAAAACAATAATTTCATATTTTATAATTTTTCAAAACTTTATGTGTCACTATAGAATGTTACAGAATATGCTAGACCATTCAATAATGTTTTAGAATAATATAAAAATTGAAGAGTGTTTTTGAATATTTATGAAAATTCCTAATAATTCGAGAAATATTCTTAATTATTCTTGAACCTTTCATCTCGGTTAAGAATATTTAAAAGACACAACTTTGTGCATGTTCTAGAATCTGCCAAAATGGAATGTTTATAAATTCAGAGTGATCATTGACCGTGAATGTTTTGTTACCTAAAAAATAAAAAAATGAGAGTGAATTTATTTTCTGATCGGGATTTTTTTTTATTCTTAGTTTTCGTAAAAAAACGTATCCCTCGATAAAGCTTTAATTTAAAGAATAAAAAATGCATTCAATTTTTAATTGATTTACTAAAACTGTCTGGTTATAATTTAATATTATCAAAAAAGTATAATTCTACCTGAAAGTCTTAATATTGAAATAATTATATCTTAAACTTTCAAAAATGAGTAATGTTAGATTTGAAGTTAATGTTTGGAGATTGTCTAATTTAAAAAAATTCGAATTTGTACATTATTGAACATGAGTTTGAAATTATGCACTTTCAATTTTAAAAGCTTTAAATGTGGAATATGGTTCCACATTAAATTCATTAATTGAGTAATGAGTTTTAAGTGGCTTGCCTACCCATTTTTTTCAATATTTCAGAAAATTAATTAACGTGTCTATAGGCTATTTTATCAATTTTTTTAAATCCACAGGTGTTTGATTTCTGCTCATCCCTAAAGGGTCGATATTACAGTTGCAGTCAAGTACATCAAATTGACCACTTACCTGCTTGCGAAGAATTTTGCATCTAATCAACATCTCGTCAGGTTTGATTTAATTTCTTTAAAAAATTTTACCTCCGATTTGGTATCGTCAAACTTATTATGAAATATTTGATTCCAGTACGAGTATCTTTAATTTAACAGGGTGAAAAATTACATTGTTCTTTTTAAAGAATTTTATACAATTTTCTACTTCCAGATAATCAGTATATAAAACAGTGAAGTTATGTCTCTTTTTACTCTAAAGGATATTCGAATTCGAAGCTAAAATATTTTAAATTTGTTAACAATGTTCACGCTTTATAATTCGTATTCGCTTCAAAGGGTTCATCAGGCCAAATAAAAATTATAACTCCAGTCGTAATCGAAGCATCAAACGATCGATGGCTACAAGAGTTTGTAACTAGAGCATTAACAAAGCAATTTGACACACGTATACGAGATTTCGCGCTTCAGTAGTGACATATAATTTTACCAGGCTTAATTTTTAATTCAAACAAACGCTTAAGATTACTATAAAATATAAATATAAAATTATACATTTACGTTGCGCGTAATCATAATTGAACTATTATTAAGATCGTTACATACTCTGTGTAATTTTATTTTAGACTTTCTTTAATATTACGTTTTGAAAACGCTTGCCATTCCTTTCGAAAATCAAAGATTGTGTGTGAGTTTAAGAGATACATTCTTTTTTAATTTTGAGTACCTTATACTTAGTGACCTTTTTATTATATTTGATAGTGAGATAATGATCCACTTTAAGAATCTTCCATGACTATATAATTATAGCCACTATATTGTAATAGAAACATCAGTGTACCTCATTCCTACTCTAGTGACATATTTTTACTTAATCTTCTATCGATTTAAATTTAATTGTATAAGAAACTTATACTTCCATCATGTTTAGCTCATTTTGATTAACGTTCAGTACACAGAAAATTTAAATTCGACTAAAAAAAGCATTTTAACAGCTGTTTTTAATGCAAAATATTTTCAAGTTTCAATTGTTTTCAAGATTCGATACATTTTTTAAATAATTAAAAATATATAAACGTTAATCAAAATTAACTAAAGTATCCGTAAATCCGAATTTTACGTATAAATTACGAAAATAGATTTTATTTACTACGTCTAAGTTTATACGCGATATATTCAAACAAGTGTGACCTGTAGACTGTAGAGTTTAAGTGTACAATTACCCAAGCTCACGAAGAGATTATTAGGAATAATAGGAACATAATTATATTTTAAAACAGATTACCGAAAGCATTGATGCAGGAAATATGTAAAGTTATGTATAATTCAGCTCTACTATTGTCATTTATCGTAAGACGTAATAAGCAGTTTTTTCTTCAAATTACGTATTTTTAAGAGTGATTAAAGTAACTTTGTTGATATTTTATAAATGACCGAGGGGATATTCGTACGGCCGATCTGACACAATTTTTCAAAAATTCTCGTTTGACTGACCGTACGAATAAACACTTCGTTTAGAAGTACAGTGGAACCTCTTCCATCGAAACCTTTATTCGATTAGTGACCCAAAACCTTTCATTTTTATAAATTTAATTGAAAATTTCCCCTCCCCCTGATATTTACAATGGAGACCGGAAATTTTCAATTTTAGTTTCGGTAAATAATTTTTGGAATATAATCGGCTTTTTATTTTTTATTTATTAAAATGTTAAGGCAAAATAATTTTCTCAACTAACCTTGTAGAATTATGCTAATAATAATTTTCATGTATGTTATTAATTTTTTTTATATTGATTACCAATTATATTTAAAATTAGAAGTATGAACGAGTTTTTTTTAATGCTTACTTTATCAGATAAACGTTGAGTCTTACAAGAACAAGATTTTAAAAAAGTTTCTATCAGGAAACAAACCTGTTTTTTTTATCAGAAATTTTTTCTTCGGAATGGAAATACATTTTTTGCAAAAAACATGATAAAGTTAAATAAATTCAGTGTTTCCGTGAAAAAAGACATTAAAAACTTATTATTTGCACAATTTTGGAGGGTAACGGAAGAAAATTAAATTTAAAAACATTTTAATAAATAAAATATACAGGTAGCGATGTCCCCTTAAGTACCTTTTTAAAGGTACATTTTCGCAGTATTTAGTAAATTATTAAGATATTTTTGGAATATTTTCCCTAAACCCAATAAGAGGCTGAACTTCATTCAGACAAGGTATAAATATTCAGAAAAACCTGTACTCCACTGATTAATTAAAAAAATTAACATTTCGATATTGTGGATGATTTAACTGATTTTTACTCAAGTATGATTATACTGATTTATACAATTTTTGTAAGTAATTTGTACAACTTGTTTGTACCAAATTTAGCCTTTTATTGAATCTGGTACAAAATTCCAAACATGTTTTTATAACAATGGAAATTTAACGTTTAAAAGTACCGAAAAACTGTACTTTTTATAAAACTTATAATTTCACTTATTAGACACAGAATTTTATTATATATCGTGTTATTATCGGGAAATTTTTTGATTAAATGTTATAAAAATAAAGACCGAGAATTTTACACATAATAGAAAATACTCTTTTTTAATCTTATAAATCAAAAAAGAAGGTTGTCGATTATTTATAGGTTCTATTGTATTGACCATTATTTTATTACATTTTTATTGAAATATGTGTACCTACCTAAATTCATAGACAACGCTTCAATATTCGAACTGCAATTCAAATTTACAAAATATATTTTATTTAGTTACAATTTTTCTTAAACACTAAATTAGTTTCTTTGCAGATAAAGTCAAATTTTAATTTTTAAATTATTTGAAGAAAAATTTGTTCATTTGAATAAGAACTTCAAGCATATAGTGCAAATGTAAGTAATCGATAAAACCGTAATTTTATTCTAATTGCAGAGAGTCGGGAAGCGTTGTCTTATGTGATATATTTATATCGTGTTTTAAAACATTTTTATATTCAACCTTTGTATTAATTTTTAACTGTATTATTACTATTTTAGTACAAACGCGTAGTATTTTAGTTTTTGAAACAACGAGAAAGTTGTACTCTATAGATACTCTTGTCGATTTAAATTATAGGATTAAGTCAACCTTTTTAAAACGCATTAGTACAAATAATACTTTTATAGGACTTAGTGATACGAAATGAAATATGTATTTCCAGTAAAAGTATTATAAGTGTTGAAAATCTTGAAACGTTTTTGTTTTCAGGAATTTTGCAGATTAAAAAAATATAGTTAAAAACAACTTTGGGGTTTTAAACACAAATTACGCTGTTTCAACAATTATAATTTCATTTATTAAAGCAAATTCATTTGTTGAATTAAAGTCCATAGACATATTTTCAACATTTTTAATCATTGGCAAAAAGGATTATAATATTCCGAACTTGATATCACGTTTATTATTCAAATTTCGTTATTTTATATGCACTTTGCCATTTTATTGTTTTAAATATATGTTATTCTAGGAAATAATTTTGCATACGCAAACACGTAATATTATAACCAAGTCTGAGAAAATTAGATAAGATGGTAGAGTATAATGATTAATAATTGATTATTATCGCAAGGTCGAAATAAAGCTTGCAACAATAGATAATCGGCATATAAATAGTGTCCCGATTTTTCAATCTGCACTACATTTACTCATTCATATTACTCATATATTAATTTTAAGCTAATTGTATATCAACTAGTAGTCTACTATTGTAACTGATAGCGTTCGAGTCTAGAGGAACATATGAGACTTATTTACATACATGTATTATTCAAACCCACTTGCACTAACATTGAATTACGCACAAGTTTCAATCAATCTGTGAAAGATTAGTCTGATTACTGAAACCATGACGCCGTTGGCAACCGATTTATGTGCTGTAAAACAATGCTGAGATTGAAGGAAATAAAAAGCAGTTTTCAATACAAAAAATGTTGGTAAAAGTTCTTTGCAGTAGATTTAAAACCTAGTTTATAATATTCTTTAGGATCTAAATACGGAATCCATTTCATATCAGGCAGGGCTCTAAATTTGAAATCACAGAATCGCTCGAGGGCGAAATATGTTGTTTTTAGATGCAATTAGGCGATACGTATTTTTCTGCTTTGCAAACAGAATTTTTTCTAAAAATTTATTAGAAGGTTTAAAATTAACAAAATGGACGCAGTTTTTCTGAAAAAAATTTAAAATACTTTTTCTTAAAAAACCCAACTTTAAATTTGTTGGCAATTTTTTTTGAATTTGTACTTTGATAATGAAGATATCTTGTAAGTTTGATGCTTGCTAAATAACTTTTTCAGCCAGGAGAATTCTTTTTTGTTACACACGAATCTTCTACTTTTTCTTCGAAACAATGAGATACGAAAAAATGTTGAGATAGGAGTTTGCACGTCTAAAAAAGTTCTACAAAAAATCTCTCTTATATGCGATATTTTTCATAGTCCACGAAAAAAAATTTAAAAGTACACCTGTAGGGAAAAAAATTCCCCCGGCCTCAAAAATGGCTTAGCCTGCATGATGTCTTTTTTTTATTAATAGAAACTTAAAAATATATCTAGAATAATAAAAAAGGTGGGGTTTTCCTAAAAGTATACATTGTTCATATTTTTTAAATTTGAATAGTATAATAAATAAGATTTCCTTAAAAAACCTACCTTTTTTATTTTTCTAAATATTTTTTATAAGTTTCTACTAATAAAGGAAAGGCATCTTAGCAGCATCATGCGGGCTAAACCATTTTTGAGGCCGAGAGAATTTTTTTCCCTACAAATGAATAAAAAATTTTTTTCAATCAAATAATTCGATTTACTACCAAAATAGTTGAAATTTCAAGGAAAAATCAAACAGTTGAATTTTAGTTAAAAAGATTCATTTTTAACTTAACAGTTACATTTTTAATCAAAAGATTATTTTTTGATTTAAAAATACAAATTTTTAGCTAAGAAAGGTTAAATACTTCAACAATTTTAAAAAATTTCAACTCAAATATATTAAATTTCTAAAATACGTTTGAATTTTTAACCCTAAAATATTAATGTTGAACAAAATAATTGAAATTTCTATATAATTTTTTAATTTTGAAGCTAAGCAAACAACTTTGCTGCAAAACAGTGGAATTTTCAACCCTTCAATATGAAATTTCAACAATAAAGTAAATTTTTATCTAACTAGTTAAATTTTCAAACAAAGAGTTGGTTTTCTATCAAACTGTTGAAATTTTAAGAAAAAGAAACCATTTTTGCGCAAAGCGGTTGAATTTTTAACACGAAAATATGAATTTTCTACCCATATAGATAAATTCTAATGGAAAAATGTAGTGGCTGGTACTTTATCCAAAAAATACGAATTTTTAACAAAAAAATTAATTTGCTTACAGAGTTGAATTTTCTACTAAGAAAGGATTTTTAATTGCGTGAAAGAAAAAAAATGTCAACCATATTGTTTGATTTTTTAGTGCAACTGTTACTTCTCGCGCTTCGCGCTCGTTAATGTATTTACCACGCGCTACGCGCTCGATCTTTCTGCATAGACTTTTTAAAACTAAAGGTGAAAGTATCGACAATAGTAATTTGGTGATTGTTAATTTTCTTTTGTTAAAGCTCCTTCGGCTTTAACGAAAACATTCTCATCACGTGTCTCGTGCTTCGCATTCGAGTTTATCCCTGAAATTTTATATCATTCCCATAAATGTATATTATTAAAATTCATAGCACACATTGGTATTAAACCAGACGTAATTTCATTGTTCCGTTTCAAAAATTCAAATTCTTTGAAAAAAGTTGTTAAATATTTTATTTTAATTTTGGTCATTTTTCCATAAACTGAATTTGCTCATTTCCAATGTTTTTTTATGATTTAAAATGTACACACACGGTCTACTGATGAGCCTTACTGTGAAAATACTGCATGAAAAAATGTAACTTGGATTTTCCATTATTTTTTATGCTGTCAAAATTTAATTTTTTATTTATCAAGAAAATTCCAAAAGTTGTTATGATAATCTTCTAGGGCACTTAGAAATCAAACTTTTTCTTCTCTTGCCATTTTTTTATATCCTCCGTTAATTGGCTTAAAAGATTTATTTTTGTGTTTTTTGGAATTTTGTAAATGTTATAACTCTAATGATTTTTTATTTTATGAAAAAAGTCATTAGGTAAATTATTCGACTTTTTGAATGCTATGAATAACCGTATAGAGAATTCTTGAATTTTGAAAAAATGGTCTCAAAAATATTGAAAAAGCGCTCACTTTTTGCATTTGTATCCAAAATGGCTGGCTAACGAACTTGACCTTTAGTTTAGGACACTGAAAGAGTGTGCCAGAGGCCAATCCAATAGAATTATTTTTTCAACAGAACAATTTTCAACAAAAGGATTGAGTTTTCAAGTTAAATTTAGTTAGAAAACATTTCAATTTTCAACCCAAAAAGATGAATTTTCTACAAAACAGACAGGCATAAATACACACAGACAGACCGACAGACACACTCGTAAAAACCTATTTTTCGGATTTAGGGGGTCTCAAAACGTGGACATTTGACCAAAACTTGGGGGAGGGGGGGGGGGTCAAATTTTACACATATCTAATACCTTCTTTGATGAGAATGTAAAAAAACCATTAATACATTTTTTTTTGCTCCTCCTTTGGTGAAAAAATGTTATCTATTTATTTTAGCTTAGCTTCTGTCGCGTGTTGAAAAATTTAATTTTTGTATTTTCAATTTTTTTTGATAATATAAACAAAAACTACGTGTCCTATAAAAAGTGATTAATAACAAATTTGTAGATATTTTTTGGGTTTGTCTTATTATTTTTTTTCCTATCTTGTAGAGTTTGACCGCAAAATGAAATTTTTTATTTTTTATTAGTTTTTGTGCGGTCAAAATTTGAATTTTTAGAAAAAATTGAAAAAGTTGATATTTAATCGTGCAGGGCTATCGAAAAGTAACATTTTTCTTTTCAAGTACTATGAACAACTGTACACAGAATTTTTGAATCATGAAAAAACTTGTACTCAAAAATTTTCAAAATGAGCTCACTTTTAGTATTTTTATCCAAAATATCTGACTAACGAATTGGGCATTTGGCTTAGAACACTAAAAGAGTGTAGCAAAACCCAATCTAATAGATTAATTTTTTCAGAAGTATTGTGTCCACAGACAGACAGACAGACATACATACTTGTTTTTCGGAATCAGGGAGTCTCAAAACGTGGACCTTTTAACAAAAACTAGGGGGGTCAAATTTTATACATACAAATCTAATACCTTCTCTGATGAGAATGTAAAAATGATTTATTTGTCATGAATGATTTTTTGATAGTTCTGTTTTTAGTTTTAATCATAAAAAATAGCATCAAAAACATGAAGTTAAATTTTTTAAAACCCCACACACGGGAAGAAAAAGAAATTAAAAGACAAAAGTTGTGATAAGAATGTGCCCACGCAGCGGGCATCTTTTTTACTGTTCATGACGTTTTTTTATGATTGAAACCAAAACTACACATCCTATTAAAAAGTGATTAATAACAAATTTGTAGATCTTTTTCAAATGCACAATTTTTGTTCTGTCATCTTTTACTGTATTTTTCACAGTTTGGTCGCAAAATGTACTTTTTAGATTTTTGATTATTTTGTATGCTTTCAAAATTTTAATTTTTGATTTTTCAAGAAAATTCAAAAAGTTGCTGTGATAATCTTGCAGGGCAATCAAAAAGAAACATTTTTCTTTCCCTGACTTTTTTTCATATCGTTCGTTATTTGGCATAAAATATTCATTTTCGTGTGTTTCTTGGAATTTTGTAAATGTTATAACTCTGGTAATTTTTTATTTTTTGAAAAAAGTCATCAGGATAAATTGTTCGACTTTTTGAATACTATGAATAACCGTACAGAGAATTATTGCATTTTGAAAAAAGTGGTCACAAAAATATTCAAAATGTGCCCACTTTTTGTATTTTTATTCAAAATGGCTGGCTAACGAACTTTTATTTGAGGACACTAAAGAGTGTACCAAAGGGCAATCTAATAGATTAATTTTTTCAAAAGTATCGTGTTCACAAACAGACAGACATAGACACATTCGTAAAAATCCGTTTTTCGGATTCAGGGGGTTTTAAAACGTGGACATTTGGCAAAAACTGGGGGGGGGGGGGGAAAATTTTACACAAATCTAATACCTTCACTGATGAGAATGTAAAAAGAGGAATTCTTTTTAAAAAAGGGGAAAATGGTGAAATCTATATCTAGTTATCTAATTTACTATCGAGTTTTTTAATTCAATTTACGAGAAGAAGTGAACTTGACCAATGTTAGGGCCATGTACTAGTTACTAGATTCCTACTGTACCTTCATTTTTTCGCAATACTCACGTTCAAACCAAATATTAATTTATTAAATGACTATAAGTTAACACATTTAATTTCATGAGAAACCTCATTTTATTTTTATGAGGTAGAAAACCGATTACCTACAGAAGTTGAGAATCAACACCGTTTTGATCTAGAATGAAATTCAAATAGAATACGTCATCTACTAAACCTAATCACAAACTACAGAAAATATTGATAATTTTAAAGCAATATTTCGGAGAAGACAGTATGCTTTTAAGGAAGTATAGTCGATTTATTAAAAATCATATTTTAAAACCTTTTAAAATAAAAATGAAATAAAACCCTCTATGAAAAAATATTTGTGCTTTTAAAAATGGGTCAAAATAAGTGAAATGGACCACCTAAAAAATAAAAATTCTTTCTCTCAGATTACTAAGATAGCTAAATTTTTCAATAGAATTATCAGTACTTTTTACCACCTTCAATCTTTGTTTGCAAATTCCACTTATTTTGCAAATTATCACCAACTGAATATTGTATTAATTTATTTGATTATACCTCGTGAACGAATATATAACGGAACAATTTTTTTTAATGAAACGAAAAACATTATGTTTTAGTTAAATGATGAAAGTTGGAAAAAAATTTAATTTCTTTAAAATATAAAAAATTTGTTTTGACAATTGCAAATAAAATCGTGTTCTCGGTTTCACGCAACAATGAGACTGAATTCTCTTTATGCATAAAATGTTTCCATAATATAAAAAGGTTACTGACTTTTTTGCTATACTCGGTGACGTTTTTTACATAAGGAAAATTCAAGCTCATTGTTGCGTGAAACCGAGAATACGCTTTTATTTGCAATTGTCTAAAAACAATTTTTATAACTTAAAGAAATAAAATTTTTACATCAACTTTCGTTTTTTGAGTCTTTAGCTTCATTTAAAAAATCTTTCAGTTATCTTTTGGCACGATAAATAAATAAATGAAAAATTGAATACGTCAATATTCAATTGAATTGGCGATTATTTGCAAAAATGTGGAATTTTACAACAAAAAATAAAGGGTAAAAAATTACTTGTACTTCTATCGAAAAACGTAGCTATCTTAGTAATCCGAGAGAAAGAATTTTTAGGTGGCCAGTTAGGTGGCAAGTTATATTTTCAGATGGCCAGTAAAAAGACACGAACATAAAACGTTGATAACATGAAAACGAGAATTTGTTCAGGTGTCTGAAGAAGACTCTAAATTTGAGTAATAAATTTATTTCACTTTCCATTTGTAACTTTGCAACCCTGATCGAATAGCAGTTACAGTGCGTTACAGTTATATTCTACAGAGTACAATGTAATAATAATCTGGCTACAAATATTCCGTTTATCGGTCGTACGATAGGACCATTGTTTAGTAAATCCTACAACGTGAAAGTAAATAATCTTTAGCGTATCATAGGACAGACGTTTATTCATCAATATTCTGCTCTTGCTGCACGAGAAACATGAAATCTTACAACAGTAAAAAGTCGAGTCTTGAGGTCAATACCTAACCATAACTCCATGAATCACGCAGACTCCCACATTATTGTATTTAAACGCAACAGCTCGAGGTAATCGGGAACAGAATCAAGTCGGTCTCTATAGCTCTTCGCATCCGGATCGTAGTAAAACTGGGAAAGACCAATCTTGGATTTTGATTTTTCACATTGACGCGATATTCCCTCACCTTACAGGATCAAAGCCAAGCAACCTTTCCTAAATAACTAGAGATGAAAACACTTAGTTTCTCCACAAATAACTGTTTCTCGATGGAACGGCTTTTCCTTAAATCTTAAATGTTAAAAGCTCAACTCCGGTACTCTGGTGTACAAACTTGGATGCCTATTTTGCATCTAAACACAATATCAAAAACTCTAGGTGGGTTAATCAACGGTCCACGCCTATAACACGATTTCGGTAACGGCGCTGCTCGCATTTTTTGAGTACAATTGTCAATTGTTTTCTACAATCGAGGACGCAATTATATCAGTATCACGTATTGCACATCGTACTCGGTTTTCAATCATATTTACTTCTCACATTCGCGAGAACCGTAACGCACGCACAAAGGGACGACGAAAATAAAGAGATCGTAATAAAAAACAGGAAGTACATAAAAAATAAAAGCCGGTCGGGAAAGTACGAGGATTACTATTGCCCCTAGTCTAAGGCACAAATATAAATAACAGTTTCTTTACTTCGGTGCCCAAATCTCGCGAAGTACAAAAGCAAAAGGCCTGGTTTGACTTTTTGACATCCGAGATATCTTTATTTGGATTAAATTTTTATAAGATAATAAACATAAATAAATAAAAAGTACACCGAAGCGTTGGTAGATTTAATGCGTCAACTTCTGGAATACAATCGCCAGAGGCAGACTCGATCGCCGAATTACGTATACACCACTATGTTGCAGCCAACCCCTTCTCTCCCATCGGGAAAGTGAACGATCCAATTTACAAGAGGCTCGAGCGCAAAGCGTTGATTTCATGACGTCCGCTTCGACCCTTCCTTCGCGTTTTACATTGATTCAGTTCAGTCGATAAAAACTGGTTAGTTTATTTACAGTAACGTGTGGTGGAATCCGGTGTCGGAATCGAAGCCCTAAATCAAAAGCTTTTCATTAAAATCCGTGATCAAAACCCAGTCAGTTGCACAATCCTTTTATAATAGGCCACGACCAAAAATCAATTCACGAGCTGAAAAGAATCAGAGCTAATCAGCGTGATGTGTTAAAAACATAAGATTTTTTTTAAAAATCGCTAAGACATAAATTTCCGGTCCTTCGAAAAGGATTCGTCCCTTCGCTTCCATGCTCCAAACGCTCTACGCTTATAGTAAGTGATCCGGAATCATGTAGACTGCACTACAATAGACGTTTATGGTAATATTTATTATGAACATTTGAGTAACGAGTTGATTTAATTTTGCTTTTTTGTTGCGGTTCACAGTGACGGCGCCGTGTGGCCAGGAGATTTTAGGCTAAGAAAAAATGGGGGAAGGGGTGTGCTTAGGTGTAAGGCAAAGGCTGCTCAAATCAATTTACCAAGAAGGTAACCGACAATAACCATTGCGACGGCGATGGCAACACTCGTGAATGTTGGAGAAAGCTGAGAAGTCATGTGCGAAGATGAACCCGCTGGCTGATCTGACCAGTTCGCATCCTTATCTAGTGTCGCGTTTCGCCATCTCAGGATCTCCTCCTGTTACACAAAAAATATCGTTTTAGAATTTCATATTCTTCATTCTTGAGATTTGTATGGAAGCAAATATAATGCTGAGAACTTGTTTTAAATAATAACATTTGTGGACAAAACTGGTAGAATGAAGAATAACTTAGAGATCGTGAATAGACTACGTTACTACAGGGGGGGGGGTCCAGTTGGTAACGTGTAGGGGGGGGGGGGGGGTCCCAATGAAAGTAACGTTACATGTATATTTAGTTACTAGAAAATTTAAATTTCTATATTATATTTTCAAAATGTAAACTTTTTCAAGTCCATTAAATTTTAAATTAAAATTTTATTTCATAAATTAAAAATTATTGGATTAATTAAATAATATATAAAGTATATAATTGTTAAAATTGATCCTATTATTATAAAAGGAAATTCAATGCGTTTTATTCCAATTCATGTTACTATAGTTGTAATATTAACAAAAATTCCATATGTAATTTGATTAATTGGATAATATGTATATCTTTGAAATTTATTTATATTATATAAAAGTATAATTAAAATAATTACAACTGATATTAATAAGGCAATAATACCCTTTAGAATTTAGAGAATTTTTGTTTCTAAAAGTACATATGGTAAACTTTTTAGTACGTTTCCAGATGATGAATGTTTGTGGTAGGAAATTAATATTTTGTTTACAAATTTATGTTTTTAGTTAAAAATTCGACTTTTTGGTTTCGAATTCTTGAATGCTATTAAAAATTTGTCTGTTTTTGGTAGTACATCAATCTTCTTGTTAAAAAATTCATCTTTTTTGAAACTTCAGTTTTTTGGTAGTAAATTAATATTTTGGTTTAGAAACTCTTCTTTTTTTGTAGAAAATTCAACTTTTTTGTTCAGAATTCTTGAATTTTGTTAATTTGTGTGTGTAGAAAATGATGCTTTTTGTTTAAAAGTTCATATTTTTTAGTTGAAAATTCGTCTTATTTGGTAGTAAATTAATCTTTTTCTTTCAAGATTCAACTTTTTTAGTTGAAAATTCAACTTTTTGGTGGAGAATTCTTGAATTTTATTCAAAATTAGTTCTTTTTTTGGTACCAAATTAATCATTTTGTTTAAAAATGCATCTTTTTGGTTAACAATTTAACTAGGTTTGAAAGTTGAACTACTTTCTTAAAAATGCATTTTTTGGTTGACGATTCAAAATTTGATCTAAAAATTTATCTCTTTGTTTGGAAATTGAACTGTTTTCTTAAAAATCCCGGTTTTTTATTGAAAAATTACTTTGATAATTGAAAATTGACCTATTCCATTTTTGGTCGAAATGGTTATTTTTTTTTGTAAGAATTCAAATTTTTAAAAAAATTGATCTATCTTGTTAAAAACTTGTGTTTTTTTTTATTGAAAATTAATATACTTTAGTTAAAAATCTTACTTTTGGGTAGAGTTCTTATATTTTGTTGGAAAATCGTCTTTTTTGGTATAAAATTAACTTTTTGAACAAAATCTCATATTTTTGATTCGATAATTCAACTGTTTTGCTACAGAAAACTCATTTTTTCTTTAAAAAATCAACTATTTAGTAGAAAATCAGTTTTTTTAAAAAATAATTTAAATTTATTTTTTGGTTGAAAAGTTTAACTATTCCATTTTTTGTTAAAAATTTATCTTTCTTAGTTCAAAAATTCAATAATGCCCGGATTAATTTTCACATAAAATTCAATTAGGCACATTTCAACACTTACACTGAAAATCACTTTTTTATTTGAATTATTGATTTATTATCGAAGTTTATAATTCACCACCGGAGTTTACCTAAAGGCTACATTACTTTATGGGGGGGGGGGGGGGGGGGGGGGGGGGGCAAAAATTGCTAAAATTTGGTAAAGTAGTTTATGGATGATCCCTTAGCAGAATTATTGCAGAAATGTGGTTTCAATATTCCATGACTTTTCCCGGTTTACTTTCGAAAAATTAAATTTCAAAACATTTTACTGTCCCGAGACTAATTTATTACGCAATATTTATAATGAGTGCAAATTTCAAGGGGTTTTCAAACATTATTATTTTTATTAGTAAAAAAATCAATTCGTCTGAATTCGGAAATTAAAAATTTGCCGTGAAATTTTTTCAGGTTTTGTAACAACCCTGAACTTGAGTGATACAGACAAGAGAGGGAAATAACTTCCAGGCCAATTTCCACTTTTCAACCATTTTCCCGCTTATTTAAATTTACCAATGAAAGCCTTTAAGACAAAACAATTTATAATAGGAAGTATTCAAAAATTAATGGTCAAATTAACAAATATAATGCAGAATAATTGCAAACCTGAAGCGATTAAAATTGACAATTAAACATTCGTAATTGAAGAATTTCAAACTAAAACATTCCATATTGTAAAATTCTACACTAAAAGTTTTTGAAGTTGAATACTAATTCAGGGTTGAAACAAAGTCCCAATTTCGAGATTCCAGATTAAAAAAAAAAAAAAAAAATGAAAATTATTGAACTATAAAGACTTTTGAAATTGTTGAGGGGTTGAGATTTTTTGAAATCTTTTGATATTTTAGAAAATTTTAAAATATTTTTTAAATCATTAGAATATTAAAAATATTGGTAAAATCTTTAAAATCTTTGTAAAATTAGTTGAAATATTAAACTTTCAAAAGAGCAGTAGCCAAACCCTCCGAAATTGTACAAGATGAGCGGCTGCAATTTTAAATTGACTAATTTAAAAATTTTCAATTTTGAAATTACTCAATTTGGAAATTTAATCCAGTGATTGGTTAGTTTTAAATACTGTCTAATTCCCAAAATTTAAATCTTTCGATTTTGAATGTCATTAACTTCGAATCATAATAAAAGTAAAATGATTAATTATTCAATTATTTTAGCATAAGACAAATACCTTTGAAAGTAGTTGAATATATTTCATTTGCTCAATAATTTTAAAAAGTTGCTGTTTTTGACTTATTTCTCCAAAAATACAGAACGTATGTATACTTTCGAAAAACCAATTATCGATCTTCTAGAATCTAGAAAGTGACAATCAAAACACCGAACTTTCAACCTTGTGTCATTCTTACTAAGAAACAGAGAAAAACGGCTTCAATATTGTAAATGCATTCTGCAAGGCATGTAAGGCGCACAAATCGATTTTATCGTAAGTGTCTAATGCAAACAATAAGAATAAGGGCACGAGTCAATGACGTGACTGCCGAGCCATTTTCCAACGAAAGTTATTATGTAAAACAATGTAGGTGATAAATTGTTCACAACATTTTTAGTATAGATTTTCCCTCCAACTGTATGAAATATTTTTAATCAAACAGAGAATCTTCTAAAATAAAAAAAAATCCTTCAGCGGATGGATCAAGTTGACATTTTCATACCCTTCTTCCTACTCATTAAAAATATAAGTTTAAAACAAATTATTCTTACCCTCAGTTGAAGATTTTCCTGCCTCAGATTGCTTTCTTGTACCCTGAGTTGATTTACTTCTTGTGCTGCTTTCATCAATTTCTCTTCAGTATCGCCTTCGGCAAGTAAAGGCTGCGATAAAAAATTGACAAAATAAAGGATCTTTATTCACAATTTACCATTAATTATTAACTCGGGGCCAGCACTCACCTTAGGTGCCTTGACAGTGTCGCCGGTACCCTTATTTTTACCATTGGTTACATTTATGTCCGATTTGGCTGTTGTAGTAGTCGGTGTACCTTTAGTCGTTGTGGTACTGGCTACAGGATTTTCGAACACGCATTTCAGTTTGGAATCCATCATTTGACTCGGGTTTGAATCTCTCCACTGCAAAAGTTGAAGTAAAACGTGACAGATATAAATTAAATATTGCACCTTAATGTAATTAATACGTACTACATCTTGTGGATATTCATCATTGTCGCCTTCAGGAGCTATTAACGTCTGTACCATAAACTTGTGCTTGCTCTTTTCCGATGGATCAAAATCGTATGGCTGTAAGCAAACTGTAAAAAAGAATGTGTATGCATTATTATCACACTTGGGATTGTTTCAGAAAAGAAGTTCTCTTTTAATATTGCCAAAAGGTACATAAAATTAATTATTCATATTTTCTAAACACGTGTCTGCAAGTGGATGGTAAACAATTCCAAAGTTCAAGATATCTTTGGCCGAGAAATCTCATCTGAATAAGAGTAAGAAAATTGTTTAAAAGATGAACCTAATGTAAGAAGAGAAACTCAGGAATCGCAGCGCAAAACAAACTCAAAAAAGGAGGGAAAAGGTAATTTTTTCACGAAAAAGAGAACAAATAGGGGAAAGATTAAACACTCATTCTTACAATTAGAAAAGAAGAACCAATCTAAAATATTTTACACTAGCATGAAACGCACGATTTTCAAAATATTAAAAGTTCTACAATTTTTTAATCATTGAGAATTATAACATTTTTTTAAACGAAATTTCTTGAATTACTTCGGAATCTTTCAAATAAAATAAAATAATAATTTTTGGAAACGAAATCACTTGTATTACTTTGGAATCTTAATCCTTAAAATTGTCCAAATCCGTAGAAATACCTCGAAATAAAATTTGAATTATCCCTAAAGTTCTCTAGAAATTCGTTAAAATGCTCGGAAATCGTAAACGTCCATTAAAATAAGCAGGAATCATTTGAAATATCGTGGATATAAATTAAATTATTTCATTACATTTTTCTTCAAGAAGAAAAAAAAGGAAAAAGGTTGACATAAAATTCACGTGTGCGTTCACGTCCCTGGATTTTAATTTTCTAATATTAGGAGAATAAATTATTCAAACATTTATAATATATTACAAGTTCTAGCAGTCTTTTGAACGAAATCTCTTCAAATTCTTTGGAACATTTTGAAATAACTAAAAATCCTTTGAAATTATGTTCATCATATACAGTGAACTCTGGTTTATTTCAAGGCCTAACTATTTCGTATCTCCCAATAGTTATTTAAGTTATGTCGTCAGCCGGCGACGTATCTGCATGTTGAGGGCTAAGCCGTAATACCAATTGCATGGGACAATACTTTTTTTCAATAACATAGAAACAAATAATATTTTTCACTATAAGTGTATTTAGAAATTCTTTTTCTCTAACTCGCGATAGAGGTGGGGGCCCCTCCAGGCTTAAAATATATAAATGTTTACATTTGGCGGCCCTTGAAATAGACAAGATTTTACTCTACCTTGAGACTTTTGAGATCCATAGAAATCCCTTGAAATAAAATTTATTTTATTCCCTAAGGTACGCAAAAATCCCTTGAAATCGTAAGAAGCTATTAAATAAGTACAATATTCATTTGAATTTCATTGAATATAAATTAAATATATTCATTAAATTTATCTAAACAAAAACTCTGAAATAAGATGCACGTGCGCGAATTTAAAAATACATAAAATTTTTTTACATATTAAGATTTCTAAAATTTGTTGAAACGAAATAGCTTTAAATTATTTTCAATCTTTTAAAATAACATAAAATCTTTCAAACACATTGAGATTTTGTTAGGTTCGTCATACCCCTTGAAATGGATGAAATTCGTATAAATCCCTTGAAACAAAATTTATTTTATTCCCTATCGATTTGACTTTAAAATGACCTTGAACCTGACGCGATAAAGGTCAGCGGACACCAGCTTCATAATCAGCGACCCCAAAAACCTATAACATATTTTTTAAAAAATTTTTTACCGTTTTTTCTCGATTTGACCTTCAAATGACCTTGAACCTGAAGCGATAGAGTTCAACGGATGCCAGATTCGTAATTAGCGACTCCAAAAACCTATAACGTATTTTTTTGGATTTTTTTACCGTTTTCTCTCGATTTGACGTTCCAATGACCTCGAACCTGACGCGATAAAAGTCTAAGAACGCCAGATTTGTATTCGGCGACCCCGAAAACCATAGTAAACCCGAGCTAACCTCAGAATACATGCTTAAGAGTGTCAAATCTCTCGAAAATATAGTTGGTGGGTAGTGGTGTTTCCTATATTTGTAGGGGGGTTGTGGCTGGGGGTGGAGGGTAGTCCGTTTAGCGTGCAATCGACTCGGGATACTTATAAGATACTACCATGATTTTTTCAGATTTTTTGGTCCAAAAATAAATTAGGCCAAAAACCGGCCTTACCGACCCTCCCCCTTTATATGTACAATTGATAATTCAGAATTTTTTAAATTTAAACAGTTCAGAAATTATTTAATATTACAAAATCAAAATGATTTAATATAAAACACGTATTATTTCAAATTAAGCACTAAAAACAGTATCAGGGTGACCAATATTTTGATAATTTTCATCTTCCGGCTTTTTCCCAGTTTAGAACATTTTTTTGCTTTATTATACATAAGCACGTGCGCAAAGCGTGCGTTCAATTTAAAATTGAAAGTGAAACATTTTAAACCATTAACGCCCAAAAGACCGAAAAACTAAGCTTAACTTTGATGATGCAGTTGTGGTAGTAAAACATGTCGCATATGTTTGAAACTCAACATAGTTATGTTTTTAAGACCGCTCTACAAGATGAAGTTGCCAAAATAATTGCTCGTTTACCAGAAAATTCAATAGGCGGCATTTATAACAAAAAACACGAAAAAATTGAAGACAAAAAATTTTTGCTGCTGGATTTCGTATCGAAAATTTTTTTGAATGTAACAAAATTAGTGCACAAAAATGCACAAACATGTTGAACTTTCGAAAAATGGAAAACCACAACTTCGAAATTCAAGATGTATGTCTCAAAATGGCGAATTAAAAAAAAAAAGAAATTGTTATTTCTACCTTCAAGTGACAGCAATGAATTTGACTATTACCCAAACAAACTATTTATTTTTTTCATGGTTTTTCGGGTCACTTATTACAGATCTGACCGTGAAATTGCAAAATTAATTTGTTTAAACAAACTATTCCGAAGAATTAGATTGTTCACAAGATGCATATGCTTTTCATGGAGTTTGAGTCCGCTGAGTACGAATCTGGTGTAAAATTTACAAAATCAATGTGTTTAAACAATTTTTCAACAAATTTTAGCAATATTGAAGTTTTTGCAAGATGCATATGCTTTCGTTGGTTTTTGTGTCCGCTGAGTACGTATTTGACGTTTACCAACTGTCACCGCGTGGAGGTCAAAGGATAGATTTGATACATCCAATGCTGAGAGTTCATTCTGGTCCCAGAAAGTATTCAAAAAGAGAAGAAAGATTTTTCAGAACAGTTCTAAAGAATACAAAAATACACAAAATTAAAAAAAAAATACAAAAAAATACAAAAAATGCTATCCTTCGACCTGAACGCGATGACAAAGGGTAAACGTCAAATACGGCGGCCGAAAGAAGGGAATACTGCAACAATTTGTTAAAAAAATTGTTTTAACACGTTGATTTTGCTAATCTTATGCCAGATTCGTACTTAGCGGGCACAAAAACCAACGAAAGCATATACATCTTGCAAAAACTTTAATATTGCAACAATTTGTTAAAAAATTGTTTAAACACATTGATTTTGCAAATTTGACGCCAAATTTGTACTCAGCGGACCCAAAAACCATGAAAAATATATGCATATTGTGAACAATCTAATTCTTCGGAATAATGTGTTTAAATAAATAGTTTAAACAAATTAATTTTGCAATTTCGCGGCCAGATTTGTAATGAGTGACCCGAAAAACTATGAAAAAAATATATAGGTTGTTTGAGTAATAGTAAAATTCATTGCTGTCACTTGAGGGTAAAAATAACAATTTCTTTCTTTTTTTAATTCGCCATTTTGAGCCATTTATTTTAAAATGTATTAAATTTCATTAAAACTAATTTTTATTTATTATAAATTTTATTTAATTATTAATCTTGAATTTAAAAGTTGCTGTTTTCCATTTTTCGAAAGTTCAACATGTTTGTGCACTTTTGTGCACCAATTTTGAGACATTCAAAAAAATTTTCGATACGAAATCCAGCAGAAAAAATTTGTTGTGTTAAATTTTTCCATGTTTTTTGTTATAAATGCCGCCATATTGAATTTCCTGGTAAAAAACAATTATTTTGACAACTTTATCTTTCAGCGCGGTCTTGAAAACATAAGTATGTTGGGTTTTAAACATATGCGACATGTTTTACTACCTCAACTGCATCAGCAAAGTTAAGCTTAGTTTTTCGGTTTTTTGGGCGTTAATGGGTTAAAAAAGAAGCTCTGAAAATTGAAAAGGTTCCGACAATTATACTGAAAATTGAACAATTTCATTACAAAGGAGCCGAATTGTATCACTTCTAATTGAAAGCGTTTAAAATGAAATAATGCTATTTCGAACATAGGACAATTTCAAAATGCTGAAAATTGAATATTTTCAGATTGGAATTTTAGGAATCGAAACATTTAAAATTTCAAGGAATTCTAATTATTTCATTAATAATTAAAATCATTAAAAATTGAATATTTTAAAATCCTAAATGTTTTATTTTAATAATTTTTAATTTAAGGATACAGTTTGACAGTATTTAAAATTGAAAACTAAATTGAATATTTCAAAGCAACTCTTCTGAAATTCTAGAATTTTAAATAGTTTTTACATTAAACAGTAAACTAAATTATCCTTAAAAACGTTCAAAACTGAGTAGCATCACAAATGAAAAAACTTCTACTTCGGAATGTTGAAACCTAAACGAATTTGAACCTAATTTTAAACTGGAAAAAATTTTAGTCACCAAAAATTATGTTAATAGAACTTTTTTTATACCCAAAACATTAAAAATTTAAATTATTTCAAAAAATTTTAATTGTTTACAAATGAATAATGCTAAGATTGTTAATTATACTTTTCAAAATTCAATCAATCCAATTTTAATTGCAAAATAAAAACTTATGAAGGAGAATAATTGAACATTTAGCGGTCAACATGAAAATTCTGCACATTATTTAAATTTAAACAATACATTTAAAACCAACATTTTATTTCAAATTTTTTAATTTCCAACACATCCTTTGAATTGTTTTTGAAACTTTCTAAACAAATATTAGAAAATTTTAATTATTTACTTGTTTAAATCTTCAACAAAAACTCGGGCAATTTGAGGATATTACATAGAAAAAAAAGAATACAAAACAAGATTGCTATAATGATTCCGATTTTTTATTTTAATAGCGAAATTGTACTGGCATTTTTAATACTTGAAGTTTAAACTACAACATTGTGAAATTTGAAATTCATCATGTTTATATATCATGTCATATTTATAATTATAAAATTTTTGTAATACCATATCATGACATTCAAAGTAATTATTTATATTTTTTTACTAAAAAATATGATTTCTAGCCAAAAAAATCACTGTAATTTTTCCTGTTAAAAACTGCAGAATTTTGAATGTTGCGAATGATATTGGTGATTTTTATAGTTTAATTATTCTAAGAACTTTAAAAATTATATAAGGTAAACGTCCCAGTTCGTGACCTTAGCCTCAATAATCGTGATGCCAATTTTCTTGCTTTTTATTTAATTTGAATTAATGTAATTTCTATTTTAATTTCTATTTCTATAAAATGCTAAAAATAAGTGGGTTTTATCATTAAATATTAATGTTAACATATTTTTAAACCATATATTCAAATTAAAATCCAGTTTCACGATTACTGGGACATTTACATTACCTCCTAATTGAAAACTTTTTAAATTAATGAATTGAACCGTGAAGCGTTAAAAATCAAACAATTCCAAACGTCAATGAAAAATGGAAGAATTCTTAAATTGAAGGGTGGAAATATAGAATTAGATAACTAACAAAACAGGAATTTTTCAGAAAAGCGAAAAACATTCTATGAAATCGAAATCACCATTTAAAGGAAAGACAGAAGCTCGCAATCTAAAAGTGAAACAAATTGTAATGAGCTAGACTGCGGAATGAAATAATTTACATTAATAAAACACCATACGGAAATAGGTACAGAAAAATATTTAACATCTACTAAAAACTGCGCTTAAATTTGCCGAATTGTAAAAAGCTGGTGATAATGTTGGTGGATTAGCTTACCTGCTATTTCAGTTACTTCCTTCGGTTTAAGAACTCCAGAGTTTGGTCTTACGCAATACCTTTTTGGAGCAGTTGTCTTTATTTTAAAATATACTTTGTGATTTGTGGGATTAGTGAGCTTCATGTAAGACGTAACAGGAGCCCCCGTGAAAGGTCCTAGGATAGAGATAAAAATAAAAATTAATATCAAGTCAAAACATATAAATAAAAATGAGACTTTCATTTTTTGTAAATTCTTACGTGTATAACATTACTACGTTGCATTTATTTTAAATTATATTTTCAATTACTCTTTTAATTATAAAATTGATGTGGGCTTTTTACAGTAACGATCGTGACTTATCAAAAAGGACATGCATCGATAAAATTATATCGTCATGAAAGCGATATTAAATTATCACCTTGAGTTTAAGAACAGTCTTTAACTTGCTAATATTACGTGTGGTTACTTTACTCTTGACGTTACGCTACAGATTATTTACAGAATAAAGACAAAACGTTGAAATGAAAAGTATTTTTGTGGTTGTCCATATTTCGAATTCTCAAATATCATATCTAATTATTCTGATATGCCACAAGAATGAATACAAGTCGCAGGAGCAACAAAAGAGTAGAATTAGCAACCAAAAAAGATTTTTTAGTCAAAAGAGGAACTTTTCACAAAATATTTGAGTTTTCAATACAAAATTATGAATTTTTAAATAAAAAATTCATTTCCAACCAAGTAATAGATTTTTTTAGAAAAACTTTGAATTTCAACTAAAAAATATGAATTTTCAACCCAAAAAATTAAAGTTTTAAAGAAAATAAATGAATTTTCTACTATAAAAGATAGATCTTCAAGCAAAAATAGAATAGCTACATTTTTAGTTAATAAAATATATTCTTATAAAAACCAAAAGAATTTTGAACTAAAATTATGGATCTTCAACCATAAAAATTAAATTTTTATTTAAAAAATGATTTTCCATTAAAAAATGGTATAGTCCAATTGTCAGAATAAAGAGAAAACATGGAAATGAGGAAGTATTTTTTTATGGTTGATTTTAAAGTCCGCATTTTGTATTCTCAATTTACATAATAACTACAGATTCTGCTATGTCATAAGAATGGATACGACAAGTCGCAGGAGCAAAGTGCACATCTGATTAATATTCTCAGATAAAATATAGAAAAAAAATATAGAAAAAACCTTTCAAAAATCAAAATTGGTACTTGAAATAACCTTGGATTCTCTACTTAATATAGATCCTGAAGAACAGAAACGTTTAAATTTAACAAATTAAATCGACTTTTAATATTATATGGAAGTCGTAATTTTTTGATTAATGACGTTCTTTTTGAAGAGCGTAAGCAGTTTCTAAGATTTGTTTTAACACCTCATATAAGCTGTAAGAGTTCAAGGAATGGAATAAATAAAGTCTTTTCTAATCTTCTTCTGAAAATGAGAAGATGTTAATGTAAAATTCTTTAAAGAGAAGGAAATTTATAAGGTTATAAAGATCCTAAACAAAATTCAACTGCCAATAAAATAATTTGCAATGAGCAAATTATTTTTATTTTAACAAATTGTTGGTTCTTTTAAGCAATTTTGATTTCCTTCGTGCCAAAGGATATTTATGCCTGTGCTAATATTTATGTTATACCATGAATTGCTTGATGCAATAAGACTTTGGTTGCTTCAAATAAACTTTTGTTGAATCAAATAAAAATGTCCCTTCATTCTCTAATTTTAGCTTCTTATGGAACTCAAAAATTAAAAATAATTTTTCTAGAATTTGTTTCAAGCATGAAATAAAGCAATCTTTTCTTTTTATTTTAATGTTTTCATCGGACAATGAAGACACTTAAAGTTCTTTTTAAAGAGAAGATTTAATAAATATTCTTTGTGACTAAAGAATTTCTAATCCAATAATACTTATCATACCAATCGTATGTTCTATCTACCGGAAATTCAAAAAGGAAACACCAAAATTAAAGTTTTTTTGCGAAAAACTAATACCCTCGTATTTTATATATTTGCAAAACATATATAGAAGAATAATAATAACTGAATAATTAAAATAAGCCATCCATTTTCCAGAACAGAATATTATAATTCTCATCCTTTTGAAACTGAACAAATTTTCAATAGAAATGATATTCAGTTTTTGTATTGGAAATTTAATACCTTGCCAAATAATTGGCAAGTTTTTATATATCCAAAACCACCCAGCGAAACATCTTAAAATTTGTTTAAACAAAATAAGACATTAGTTTTTCAACCTCAAAAATAAAATTTATAGTCATAATTTCAAAAATTAAATGTAATGTTGATTCCTCATGTCCTAATGGGCACCCTAACCTAAATATATAAATCAGAAATAAAAAATATATAAATATTTTTGTCCCAAAATGGATGCTATAGTCGCCTGTATAACATTTTTGCTTCTTTTTCTTTTAACAAAAAGTCTGTCGGCAATAAGATTAAATATACAGGTAATAATTTGACTGAAAAAATCATGATTAGGATTCAGTCTGATTCATCAATTTTTTGGAATACGGATATTGGCTATAAAAAAGGTCTGTTTCTTTTTGTCTGTGAATTGTGCAAAGACGAAGCAGATAAAAATGAATGTTGAGTGCGCAGGAGAAGAAATATTTTCGCGGCGACGTGGAATAAAGTAGTAAAAAGAGGTATGGGTAGAAAGATAAGCATAGCACGTCGGTGAGCTTTTGACAGCGGAAAGCGGCCATCTGACAACGTCATCGTCAGGCGATCGCCTCCGAAATTGTCGTTATCGGGGATGATCCGGCAAGTCGGAGCACCTTTTGTAGAGAGTGCGCGATTCGCTAGACGATGACGATGCTGGTGATGAAGTCGCGGTAAATTAAACAGGCGCGATCATGCCGACATTACGTGAGGGGGTAAACTGGACACGGAAGGGAGCAAGGAAGGCAGGCAGGAAGCATGCGAATTCGTTAAACAAATCGTACCCCTGAATCGCAGCTCATTCTGCGGCTCGATAGTTAAAACCTGTTCGGGCTTCGACATCCTGTATCACACACTCAACTGACTCGCTCACACGGGAAGTCGTCACCCTCGAACCGCGATGTTTGTCGTTTTTTTTCAATCCGTCTTGACAGGTTATTTGACGCACTAATTTTTCCCCAGCACCACCGTTGTGCCCACGATTCCAGTATTCAGGGATTCCGTTGGACTATTCTGTTCTGATTTTTGGCTCATGCGAAATGCGCATGCGTCATACGTTACGTCACGACTCCATTATTACTACTGCAGTCATGCTCACAATTTGGAACCATCGGAAAACCTTGAAATAAAAATGGAGCGCGAAAAGTTCCAACTGTGTTACTTTTTATTTTTTATTTCGTCTTATAAAAATTTATTCTATTTTTGAAAAATTGTTTTCACAATATTTTTGTGGTCAATTGGCAGTGTTTTTTATATTGGTAGTAAAATTTAGTCAGATATTAATTTTCCAACAAAAATAGTGACATCTAGCGCATATGTGTCTGCGCACACGGAATAGGCGCGAAGTTTAAAATCAAGAAATATACCATGAAAAGTGTTAACACAATGATTGCACGTATTTAATTCTTACGATAATACAATACATTTTTTGGTGAAATCGTTTTTATGGTCTTTTGAAGGTAATTTTGTAGTGGTTTTCCATATTTTGTGTTTAGAATTGCGAAATGTACATAAATTTAAAAATTGGTGTGCTAACTTTACGCTTCGACGTCCCTTTTTAATATAACAACGTGTTTTTTTATATAGTTGCGATATATCTTCAAGATCATCTTGAGTAAACTACAAATTTACATTTTTTAGTATCTTCATTATTTATTCCATTAAAATCACCAACAAATAAGCACCAAAAAATTTTTCAAATAATTTTTAACATTCTACAGTGTTTGCAATTTTTACCACCAAATTATTCCACCGAAAACTGATGGATTTTGTATAGTTGACGAGCCAACTGCACGGGCATGGCTACGGTTACTGAAATTTCTGTGCGAATGGACGGTTTTCTTTTGTATCAATAGCTAGAGTTGGAAAAAGGACTATTTGTACTAGGCACCTTTTCAATATTAAATCCAGTTGCAATTAAAATTGTGATTTAAAAATCGCGCCAACACAAACAAGTTTCGGTTCAGTGCGTACAAGTTGGAAACTCACCTTGATAATATCACGTGACCCTGCACCAATCACTTTGGTAAATTTTTAAAACAAATGTTCGAAAAAGGGGTTCGGGGTTTCCTTTATTATATACGATTGACAACTAATATTTTGAAGAAATTATTGATAAATACATTAAAACATTGCCAATTATGTTTAAATTTAATTTTGCAGAGATTACAACATTTCGTACGTTAGAAATTTGACGTTTTGTACGAGCACATTAGGGTGATCATAACAAAAATATTTTCGAATGAACACACTGTTGATTTTTGCTTTTTGGCGACTGGACACCCCCCCCCCCCATTTGTTCATATTCCAGAAAAATAAATTCCATATTTTTATTTTCAAACCGTTCAACATTAACCCGTGCCCGGGCTTTTGAAATTAACAGGGGTTTATAAATGGGAAAAGCTCGGTTTTCGATTAAATGGAAAAAAAGTAATTTTCCTTAACTTTTTGTAAATCAAGGTTTAGTCTCTTGTTATGGAATGCTGAAGGAATAATTTCCACTCGATAAACTTTAAGTTTGACCCACCGAATCCTCTTGTATTGTGTCCGAAAAATACCCTGAAAACGCAAAAGAGCAGTTTTATGTAAAATTAAAGTTAAAGGCGGTTTTTTTTTGTTTCTTGTCAACATTTCTTATTTTTAATAAATATGATATAAAAATATCAAAAATGATATTTTTTGCTTAAAATATTTTGCAATTGGTTGACAAATTTATATTTGTATCATTTTTTTGCCAAATCGTGAAAATTGGGTATTTTCTGGAATAAACGAAAGAATTAACGAATGTTGCATTTTCATTTTTCTTTTGGATATTTGGAAAAATACTATTAACACTATTAACATTAATTGTCTGCGTTATTAATTACAGAAAATAATATCTTTTCAGTATTGATAAAGTAAAAAATTGTTTTAACAAATTAATTTGTTTAATTATTCACAAAAAATGTTAAACAATAAATATTTCTCTGTAAATTCATCTCGAAAAATAATAACTTTTCTCAATTTAAACGGAAAAATAAATTTTTAAAATGAATATTGATTGTTTAAACAATTGAAAATTAGTTAAAAATGCTTTAAAACTGGTCACTCAATGATTTATAAAAATTCATGTTAAAAAATTTCCAAAAAGTGACATGCTTAGCATGAATTTTACATAAAACTTCTATTTCCCATTTTTGCAGCATCTTTCGGATGCAATATCAGGAGATTAGGGGGTCGAAATTAAAGTGTATTAAGTGAAAATTATTACTTTGAACATCCCTTGAGATGTGGTTAAGCTTTCATTCACAAAAGTTAATGACAAGTACTTCTTTTATCGATTTATTAGAAAAGCAAGTTTTTCCCATTTCAAAACCCATATTAATTTCAAAATCTCGGGGCAGGCATTAATGCTGAACAATTTATAAAAAATGGAATTTATATTTCCGGAAAACAAAAAATGGTGGGAGGGGGTTGATCACCAAAAATCGAATAAATAAAACGCACTAGAAGACGGGAAAAATCAAATTTTTATTTTTGAAAAAAAAAGCAAAAGCTGACTCCCGAGATACTGTAGTGTTAAATTGAAAAGTCACATTAAAAAAAGTCATCCAATTCAATAAAATTTAAGGAAATTCCGCAGTGGGCACAAAACTCTGAAAATCCCAAGAACGTCCTTGGGACGTTCCTAGGACGTCCTATGGCAGGCCAATCTAAGACGTCCAACGTCCTAAAAATGACATAAAGGCGTCATAAAGACATGGCCGTTCTTGGGATATATTTCGTACTGGCACTAGACGTTTTAAGAGCATCCCTAGGTTGACCAAAAGACATGTTATAAAAGACGTCTTAGGAATGTCCCAAAGACGTCTTTTGGACATCCTTAATTTTTTTTGCCACTGGGTCTCTTTGTTCGTTTCAGGCACATGGTGCATAAACTTTAAACGGTGATTTGAATGTGTTTTTTCAATAAAGGAAAATAATTTTGTAGCTTAAATTGCTTTCCCAAAAAAATTGGGAGCTTGTTTGTTCGTAATACATAATAAATAAAAAACTCTTCTATAAATAAATTCAGTGAAATATAAATATAACCGAAATATAATTACACTTTTATATCTTTCGCGTTGCATTCATTTTATTATTAATAATTCAAAACTAAAAATAAAAAAGAACATCAAATTCTTAAAAAAAAATGTACTAATGGACTGAAATAATAATTTATGGACATATTTATATTTGTCGGGATACACTTTTCGATATTATTGAAGATTAAAAATAAAAAATGTAAGTAGTCCAGATCTTTAAAACTACAAAAATAAAAAGAAATTGAATTAATTTTAGTAAAATTCTCGTAAAAAAGTAAGTGTAAAAAAGTAAAAAAGTAAGTATAGATAATGAAATTGCAATAGATAATCCTACATTCAAAATACTAATGTTTGTAAAGAAATTAAATTAGTTATTATTTAAGACACTATGTGTATTGATAACTTAAAATTAGAATTAATTATTCGAGGCATATTTTTTACAGAATTTTTTCATAATTATTACAGAACGTGTGTAATCAATTTCTAGATTTGTTCCAGAATTGTTACTGAACATATAGAACTGTTATGTAACCATGTTTTCTGAGATACCTTTTTAATAAACAAATTTTTCAAGCAAAAAAAAGAGAATCAAAAGCGTATACGATTTATGTACCCCTCTTTGAGTTATGTCGGCTTTAGTGATTTTTTGGTTTTTATTTTTTCAATTCCTTAAAAATGTATATATTAAATTTGTATTCATACATATAAAAGTATCTGCCTTTACATTGCCATCACTGTCAATAATTTAATAAAGATTTTATAACTATTTTTAAGGAAAATATTTAATTATTCATACATATTTATTACACATTTTTTATGAATAATTTTTATAGTTTACTTATCTATAGTACACCAATTACCCGATTTCAGTTCAGGGTTGGGGGTTGTCTTCAAATAGCTTTGGTCTGAATTCGAGGGGATCGAAACGTAAACAGTCAGGGCCGCCTCGTCCTGCTCCTCAAAGAAAATGCGAGGGCCAGCAGTTCTAAGAAGGCCGAAAACGGGGGGACTAAAGGCGAGTATATGGTGAATTTTGGAATGAGCACAATTGTTTTGCATGATAAATTCATATTGAAAAATGTGAAAGAAGTAAGCTAAAATTATTATTTTCTTAAGAAAAGAATTACACATTTTGCATCAAATGATGTTCATGTAAAAGGGGATAATTCTGTATGTTTACAAAATCTGATACTTACATTGACAAGCCATTGAGAAAATAAAAACAAAACCAAATCAATAAAAAATACGAAACTCAAATAGAGGACATCCCAATCATATCTAAACCCCAATTATTCACTCATGTATTTTTTAGGACCTTGTAATGACAGACTTATGGGGGTGAAATTCAAAATTTAATTTTCCTTTCGCATTCTATGGCTAATCATGAAGAAGAATTTTGAAGATTAACTCTATATACACCAAAATATTCACGATACTGAATTAAATTTAGAAGTATGTATAGTATTTTTTGCTATGAGAAATACGTTTTGAACTTCATGGGGCTGGAGGGACCTCTAAATATAATTTTTTCTCAAACAAACAAAAAACGGAATTATTTTTTGTGGATTCTAACAAATTTGGGAAGATTTGTAACAAAATTCGAGAAAAAAATGTGTCCATCCTAGTATATATCTGTAGAATATAGTCTCTAGCATGAAACTTAGTCAATAACTATGTATTCGTATATACTAAGATTTACAGACACTTTATACATAATCTAGAGTTTTTAAAGATAACAAAAGTTTGATATTTTAATTTAGAATAAATATTTTTTATTACTTTTATAATTGTAGATATAACGTGTATACAAAACGAGTAAGAACCCAGCGGACACTGTTTTATAACTATAATATAACAGTTCTAGAACACAAAAGAACAAGTTCTAGAAAATTGTGAGAACATACTTAGAACATGGTCTAAGTAATGTCGTCCGCAAATGGACGTAGCAGTTCTGTAACACTGTTACAGAAACATGTTCTATAATCGTTCTGTAACAATTCTGGAACAAAATTATAAGTGAAAAATATTTGTAGAACAGCTTAGGTACAGTGTTACAAAGAAACCATATTCCGTAATAGTTCCGTAACAAATAAGTAACAGCGTTACGATGTAAATTTGTTCTGTAATCGTTCCGTAACAAATATGTACCAGTTTTACGATGTAAATTTGTTCTGTAACAATTATGGAACAGTGTTATAATTAAAAAAATATCGTAGCACTGTTACATATGTGTTATGGCACTATCGCAGAACAATGGTTCTCTGTAACACTTTGTCTAAACTGTTCTAAAAATATTTTGTGCTTATAACACTGTTGCATAATTGTTACAGAACGATTACAGAACAAATTTACATCGTAACACTATAACATATTTGTTACGGAGCTATTACAGAACACGGTTACTTTGTGACACTGTTCTTAAATTGTTCTAAAGATATTTTCAGACTCATCACACTGTTCTAGAATTATTACAGAACAAATTTACTTTGTAACATTGTGACATATTTGTTACGGAGCTATTGCAAAATATGGTTACCTTGTAATACTGTGCCTAAACTGTGCTAAAAATATTTTAAACTTATAACACTGTGCCAGAGTTGTTACGGATTGATTACAGATCAAATTTACATCGTAACACTGTTACATATTTGTTACGGAACTATTACAGGACACGGTTACTTTGTTACACTGTTCCTGAATTGTTCTAAGCTTTTTTTATACATACAAGGCTGTTCCAGAATTGTTACAGATCTCTAAAAGAGCATGGTTTTGGAACAGTGTTAAACAGAACTGATTCATCAATTTGGGGACACAACTTAGACCATGGTCTAAGTATGTAACAGCCTTACAAAACAGTTTGACCTTCATGTTCTTTTCTTGGAACGCGTGTGACATTCTTGTGACATAACAGTTCTATAACACTGCTCTGTATTGGTTACAGAACACAGAATGCTAGAACTGTTACGGATCCTCATTGTAACAGCGTTATAGAACAGTGTGACCTTTATGTTTTGTCCTTGTTCTGGAACACAGCTGTAACAATATCATGTATAAATGTTCCTTTTTGGTTCTAAAACAGTTACAGAACGTGTCCGCTGGAAACTCGAAGAATAAAAGCTGTTCTAAAGAATTAAAAATTACAACTCTTGCGTGATTTTTAGAGTAATTTTAAGTACAATGAAATTCTATAAAATAACTTATTTAAAGTGAAAAAATAAAAATTGTTTACAATAAATAATTAAATAATTGTGGCGCATAAAAAGAATTTCCGTAATATATTTTTTATTTTCTATCCCTGATGGAAGTAGAAAGATTGAAAAATATAGAAATTACGAATAATAGGAAAATAAAAAACTTGTGGGTCACATCTCATCCCTCTAAAACACTATTTTTATATCCCCAATCTTAATAATTTTCCATTTTTATCTCTCCTTTCGAAAACGAGAACTCTTATTTTTTCTATCCCTTAGTCTATCCATCACAAATTTCAATCTTTTTAAATATTTTTCTATATCTTTCGTAATCGAGTACCCTTAGATTTTTCTTTAATTCATTCTATAACTTTAATATGCACTCATCTATCAATTCTGTGCCGGCCTCAGATCTTGTCGGCACAGAACCCTCACAGCAATAGGATATACCGGGATATCCCATTTAATCCCAGTTATCTCCCAGGTTGTCCCAACGATATCCCAGGGATAACCCGTCGGATATCCCGCGAGGCCGAAATTTGGATATCCCAGGAATAACCCCAGGATATCCCTGGGACGTTAACGGGATATTCAAATCACCCAAGTAGGATATAGAAAATTAATTTATATCCTACTTGGGACATTTGAATATCCCGTAAACGTCCCAGGGATATCCTGGGATCTCCAAATTTCCGCCTTGCGGGATATCTGACGGGTTATCCCTGGGATATCCTTGGGACAACCTGGGAGATAAGTGGGATCAAATGGGATATCCCTGTATATCCTATTGCTGTGAGGGAATCAGGAGATGAGTGAAAATTGAAATCTTTATCTCTTTTTCGATCTTCTACAATTGAGCGTTTTTATCATTTTTTATCCATCAAAATTCGAGAATACATTGAAAAATTAGGGAATTAATTAAAAAATATATGCAAAATATATTTTATGCCAAATTATCAAAACTCTTAACAGAAATTGAACGGAATAACTGATTTTCTTCTTTTTTTACTCGTCCCGGTGTTATGTAATGAACATAATGCAGAATATTAAAATTAAATTTCTTAATATTTTTATCATTTTTAATTTTTCTCGACCAGCTGTAATATCTAAGAACATGAAAGTTGAGTGAGGCATGACAGGCACTCAAATCTAAATCCTGGGCTAGATCCTGGGCTTACGATGTTTAAAGTATCGTCGAAAAATAACACTCCAATAACACTGTAATGTTGATTGTAAGAGGTGATCATTATTGACGGGTGATTTAGTGTGGTTTTTATCGAAAGACAGAAGCAAATGCAAGGAAGTTAGAAATATGGCCCGTCCAAATGATGGATATACGTTCATTCTCTCTTCTCAGATTCCACGATAAAAATCCTGAAAAAGATCATGCGCCAAGAATTGGAAATTGCGGAATTGTATGAAATTTTCCATGATGTTTAAAACAATTATCAATGGCTTAAGCAAATGCAAATTATATAAGCAATTATTTAACCCCCAAAAATGTAAAAAAGAATCGTATTTTCTGATTGAAATGTAATTGTTTGTTATTGTTTGGAGTAGAAATTTTTTCTAAAAACATTATGTAATTATTTAAACAATTATTTATTATTTATTTTCATACTTTCTAAAAAGTGAGGCAGAGACGTCCACTTTTTCTAAATTTTTATCCTAAGCAACTTTTTGTTGATGTTGTTGTTTTCTGTTTGTTGTTGACGTTGTTGTTTTCTTGATGTAAACCATCCATACTGAAGTTGACGGAAATTTAAAGAAAAAAAAAAACTTAATTGTATAAACAATAACATTAAGATTTTAGCAGAATTTAGTAGTCCTCGAAATCATTGAATATTATGTTTAACTCACATCAGAAAATACAACTTCAAAAGTATTTTTCAAAAAGTAAATTTTTAAACAAGTTATATTTGCTTAAGCAATTAAAAGGTGGTTCATCTATTCTTTGTATATAATATACAGACATGTAATACACTATTTAGTTATTGTAAACAAACTGATTGAGCAAATGAAGATTGTTTAAACAAACAGAAATTGATTAAACATTAAAAGAAATGTATCAAAATTATGCAATTATTCAACAGCACGTAGCATAGGATACTAATTTAGAAAAAGTGAACATCTCTAGCTCAATGTTCAGAAATTTGGAAAATAGACAATAAATAATTGTTTAAATGATGATATGATGTTTTCAGATAATATACTACTCCAAACAATGACAAACAATTACATTTCAATCAGAAAATACGATTACTTGTTACATTTTTTGGGATTAAATTATGGTTTAATTAATTTACATTGCTGTAAACAATTGAAAATTGTTTGAAAAGTAATCGGAAATATTTAAATTGTCCACTAATAATTATTTGTACGTAAAATACGATGGATATTTGTTAAGAATTAACAATAATTAACGTAAAAATTAAATTTTTTTGTCATATTTGGGGCGCTGCGTAGGGGGGGGGGGTGAAAATAAAATTTATTTGTATGAATTTATTTCGCAAGCACTCCATCTTGTAATCCATTGGAAATATATTTATAATTTTTATAAAGTTTTAACATAGTGTAAAAATGCACACTAGGGTGGTCCAAAAAACCGACTATCGAATAGAGGGCATGCCACCCTCCCCCCATTTTGTAAGGTTGCCGGGGAAGAAAATTCCCTCCAAGTTTGAGCTAAATCGGTTAATATTAAGATGTGCCACAAAGGCCCTGGAAATCCCATGAGATTAACATGGGGAAATTTTGGTTTTCGGAAAAATGAGATTCAGGTTTCTGGATTTAAACTTAGCTTGCGGGAGAAATTAAGAATTTGTTGGGGATTCTTTAAGCAATAATTTCTATTAAATTTCTTTAAACTTTGATGCCCCCTACCCCTCCTTGTTGTGCCCCAAAAATGCCCCAAAAAACTGAAATTGACATTTTTGCCTAAAATTGACACATAAACGATCTTTTTTTTTCCTGTTTTGCCATACATTATTTTTGTTTGTCTTCTGTTTAAATCATTTTTTTTTGTACTCACTTATTGAAAGGCAGGTTTTTTATGTTTGATTGGACAATTGGACATTTTTAGGAATAATGATCTTTGTTTCAAGCAATTAATTATTATCTAATTGTAACTTTTTCTTTAAAAGAGGTATAAAACTCTATTTTTTTTTAAACGAAGTGTATACACTGTCGGTACCGGTAATAAAAACATTGTCGGTACCGGTAAAAAAATGGTCGGTATCGTTAAAAAAAAATTACCGGTACCGAAAATTTTTTTCACTGGTTTTTTCAGAAAGCATATTTCTTGCAAGGTTGCGGCAGATCGCGCATATTCATGGAATTAGTGGAATTCATGAAATTCAGGGAATTCGTGAAATTCAGGGAATTCGTGAAATTCAGAGAATTCATGAAATTCAGGGAATTCATGAAATTCAAGGAATTCCTGCAATTCAAGGAATTCATGCAATTCAATGAATTCAAGGAATTCATGCAATTCAATGAGTTCATGGCATTCAAGGAACTCATGAAATTTAAGGAACGTAGTGGCTAGCCTGCCGGCGCCGGCAAGATTGCATGTAGCCGGCTTTTTTTCCTTTTTTTCCACATTTTTTTGTTAAATCGTATACTGATGTATGTTGATGGGCTGATTACAAGCCTGGACTTTAAAACACATGCAAATATAATTTGCAGTTGTAAAACTTTAAACAATTACGTTTTTTGTTTACGAAGTTTATATACACTATCTGTACCGGCAAAAAGCATATGTCAAGCATACGAAAGAGACTTTTACACATTTTAGAATGAGGCAATGTAATTGCGGAGTTATTTTGATAGTTTTTTACTTTTGACGCGTTTAACGAAACGTTCTATGTATAAATCACACTTTATCGTCGATTTTTGAATCAAGAATTACTATTGATGCCTTGTGGGGGCGAAAATGCACCCCGGAGTCTAGAGGCAGAAATAATGTAAGGTCGCACCCCTACCCCTTTTCCAACACCACGTGAGGGCGGGTAGGCACCCCAGTGACTGGTCACAGAAATAATTAAAAGTCGCACTTTTACCGCTTTTCCAACGCCACGTGGTGCGGGAAGGCCCCCTACTGAATGGTTAAAGAAATAATTTATGGTCGCACCCCTACAACTTTTCCAACGGCACATGGGGGCGAGTAGGCAAAACTGTGTCTGGTCACAGAAATAATAAAAGGCCGCACCCCTACCCCTTTTCCAACTCCATGTGGAGCGGGAAGGCACCCTAGTGACTGGTTAAAGAAATAATGTAAGGTCGCACCCCAACTTCTTTTCCGACGCCACACGGAGGCGGGAAGAAACCCGTGCGGCTGGTCACAGAAATAATGTAAGGTTGCACCCCTACCCCTTTTCCAACGCCACGTAAGGGCGGAAAGGCATCCTAATGACTGGTCAAAGAAATAATTTAAGGTTGCATGTAGACTCCACCTTTAAGGAATTCACAGAATTCGTGAAATTCACGGAATCCAAGGAATTCATGGAATTCAAATTTTTATAACTTTTCTTCGACATCTCATGGGGAGGGGGACTGGAAGGTACCCCTGTGTCTTGTAACTGAAATAATTTTGATCAAAATACTTACCCTTTTATTTGGGAAAAAATATTTTTTTAATATCTTATTTGCGCACTCTAGGCTATATCCTTAAAATATGCTTTTTAAAAAAACCGGTAAAAAAATTTTCGGTACCGGTAATTTTTTTTTAACGGTACCGACAATTTTCATTTTTCCGGTTAAATATTAATGTAACATTTTATTGAAAATTGTGATGCAAAAATCTGATTTTTTTCTCAATTTAATTAAGAATATCGCTTATTGTTGAATATTTAAACGTCAAACAAATGCTTTAAATAACTAATATTTGATCAGAAAATATTTTACATTGGTCATGTAGGTCCCCACCTCGAAATAGTAGTCTCCTCCGCTTTCTGTGAATAATATTTCAATTTTTCGAATGAAAAGCAATGAAATTGAACCACAAAATATGAATCTTGAAGCAAAACATTTAATCAATTCTAACCGAGAGCACATTCATTGTGATGCAAGCAGTTGAATTTGAAACAAATAAAGATTTAAGAAAAAAGATAGAAAAATTATGATTGTCTAGTATTGCAGAGTTCCCAGTGGGCACAACATTTTAGAACGTTATTGGAACGTCCTAAAATCGTTTCTTTGACGTACCAGTTAAAAGACGTCATTTGAACGATTTATAAACTGTCCTAAGTGAGACCAAATAATGTTCTAAAAACGTTTCATGTTCGAAAAACGTCTTCAAAACGTCTCTGGAACATTGTATGTTTATGGAACGTTATATGGACTGACTTAGGCTATTTTTCAACCGTTCTAAAGATATTCTTTAAGGATTGTGCCCACTGGGTTTTTAATTGAAAATTGTCACTATAAATACCGTTAGAAACTTTCTGTAAGAATTTTCAGAGACGCGTCACTAAAACTTTATTCAGAAACCGTTTCTAAAATTTCCGAAACTGTAACAGAAATTTCAGAAACGGTAACTGAAGTTAAGACTAACCACTTCTTATGTATCGATGCTATATGTACACTCATTATATTAAATATATAATTAAAGCCCATCTTTTACAATAAGAATTTTTTGACGTTTGATATATTGAGTATATTATATAAAATAGTCATTTACATATAAACTTCCTTCGTATATAGTCTTACTTAAATTTTTATTTTTAAGCCAACTATATACTGCAAATTTATGTTAAAATTAATGAACCAAACAAGAATGTCTCTATACATTACATGTTTAGAGAACTTTACTCACAAAATTTATAAAAAATGTTATTTTATTTATTATAAATAATATTCGCGTGTAATTTTTTCGACAAAAAAAAAATGATTTTTCAACCAGAAAATATGAATTTTCAGAAAAAAATTAATTTGTAGCAAAATAGCTAAACCTTCAACCAAAGAAATTATTTTTCAACTAAAATACGAATACTGCATAAAAAAATGATTTCTTAAAAAAGTGGTTTAACCAAAATTTTCAACAAAAAGTTGTATTCTCAAATAGAGAAAATATTTACTTTCCAGCAAACAGTAGCATTTTTATCCAAGAAAGATGAAATTTCTACTAAAACGGACGAATTTTTTAATCAAAAATACAAATTGAAAAAATTGAATTTTCCTCAGAAAAAGACTTTATTTTGACATTTTCACATCAAAATATAAGATCACAATAAGAAGTCAATCTTCCGCGAAAATTATACTTCAATTTTTAACCCAAAAATACGATGTTTCAACGAAATAGTTGAAATTTTAATAAAAAAGGGCAACTTATGAAAAAAAGCTGGTTTGATATTTATAAAAATAGTTGCATTTTTATTCGAGAAAGGTGTCGTGTCTATTCAAATAAATGGATTCTTAAACCAAAGACAAATAATAAAAAAAATAGTTGAATTTTTATCCAAACAATATTTCAGTTTCACTTTTCGGGATAAAAATATGAGTTTTAAATAAGAAAAAAATTATCTATGAGAATATTTGCATTTTCTACACAAAAATATGAATTTTTAATAAAACAGTTGCATTTTTAATAAAGAATGCTGAACCTTCATGCTTCGTCTGCTAGCCGCACGCGCTCGAGAAGCGAGGAGTGCGTATTCAACTGCGCATTTCTTTGCGTCACGATGACTTATATTTTTGTTGACATTTAGGAATTTTAGGAAAATATACGTCATTTTCAGAAACCGCTTCTGAAGCTAAATAAAAATTTAGTGAATTTACTATAAAAGTTACGGAATTTCATTTTCAGCAACCTAATTTCGTAAATTTCAGTGTCGGAATTTTCCGAACATTTCTAACAGTGAAATTAAAATAATGAAATGAAAATAAAAAAATTAATGAATAAATAAATAAAATGAATAAGAAAATGAAAATAAAAGGAAATTCTATACTTTTCCGATTGAACAGTTTCCAATTCTGGGTGCAGCATCTTTTTTTCCCGTATTTTTTGTCGTGCAATCGGAGAAGAGAGAGAAAAGGTATATCCAGAAATTGAACGGATTAATCGATTTTTTTCTATCTTTTTTTAATCGTCTTGTCGTTATGTAATGAACCGAATGCAGAATATTAAAATGAAACTCCTTAATATTTAATCATTTTACATTTCTTTGAAGCGGCTGCAATCTCTAACAATAGGAAAGTTGAGTGAGGCCGAAAAGGCACTCAATCTCAATCCTGGGCTCGATCCGCACTTTTAAGATGTTTAAAGTATCAGCGCAAAAATAACATGGGTTAATTTTCAAGCCAGAGTTAGAGATAGAGAAGAAAGGATTAAAAACATTAACCGAAAATTTAGATTGACAAAGAGATAGGCAAAGATAGACGTTGCCAGAAGCAGTATAGGATGAGTTAGAAAAGAGGAGACTGAAAATGATAAGCGAAAATTTAAATTAATAAAGATATGAAAATATTGACGCAGATAGATAAAGGATAGGGTGAGATAGAGAAAATGGTATTGAAAAAGATATACGTGAATTTAGAATACAAAATAGATAGAAAAGGCGAAGGAAGTTAGTTGCGCCAATCCCCCTCGGGTAGGTCATGAGTCTGCGCTGAAATTCTTCAATAGTCTGGGATCCGAAGAGGAGACTGAGCATCCATTTTAGGTCCTGATGATTTGATGATTCTTTTCCAGAATGTTCTACTGATTCCGAATATATCGGGTGCACATAGCGAATTCTGGGTCGTTTTGTTGTTATTTGACATTCTATGTGTTTAGATAAAAAATGTCATATCTCTGAAAATTATTAAAGTTTTAAAAATATTTTTCCATATTCATTTAAAGAAGTGTGATATGCATAAATTTTGTTAATAGTATATGTTGATTTAATTGATAGTTTTCGAGAAAAACAATAAAATAGCTTTTTAATGAAAAAACATTTCTACAGTACATTTTTTATCATTTCACAATTTTTTTCTGGAATCATATAGAACTAGCTGAGACAAAGATAATTTGTTTTGAATTTTTTTAATTATGCTATTGGTTTAGAAAATTCTATTAAGTAGGATGTTTGCGAGTGTGTGCTTGTGTTTGAGGTTGCATTTCAGATTGAAAACCTGCAGCCTTCGAGACCCTCATCGCTGCCTGTACATTCAATGCATACTTTAATAATTTTCAGAGATATGGCATTTTTATCTAAACACATAAAATGTCAAATAACAACAAAACGACCCGGAATTCGCTATGTGCACCCGATATATTCGGAATCAGGAGAACATTCTGCACAAGAATCAATCATCAAATCATCAGGACCTAAAATGGATGCTCAAGTGCTCTTGGATCCCAGACTACAAGGGACAGATTAGGAGAATTAGAAGTTCAACGATGGAAGGGGGGTCTCCTTTAAAATAGGCTGGTGTGTTAAATTAAGTGAGAGGCGTGTGGACTCACGTAAATCAAGTGCCCCGATCGTGAGAGGCAAGGGCACTCACGTAAATCAAGCACCCCGCAGGGAACAGAATTTACTACGTCCACGTCGTTGTTCCTGGGTAACGCTAAATGTTAAAACAAAGTTGACCTTGACATAACCTCGAAGATCAAGTTCAACGTCAAATTCAAGGTCACCACTAGATTTCTCGTTAAAAGTTACTCCAAGAATGGCCTCCGCCTTAATCTTAAACACCTGAGCCGAAGCAGTACAGATTGTATCCGACCCGTACCTGGGTCAAGCCTAAAAAACCTGTAGCTGAAGTTCAAGGTCATCCTTGACCCATGACCTGAGTAAATTTTTGGACGTAAAATTTCCTGCCAGTTCGATTGGCGTGGTCAAAAATAGGGGTTCCCACACAAAAAAAAAACAATGTGAACCTTGAAATAACCTTGAAGGTCAAGCTCAATGTCGAATTCAAAGTTACCACTGGATTCCTCGTTAAAAGTTACTTCAAGAATGACCTTGACCTTTTTGAAAAAATATTTTACCTGCAAAATCATTTAGGTGTTTCGTTACTTTTTGTACACCCTGTATATATATTTTTAATGTATATAGCATGGCCGTATATTTTATAGTAATATATAAAGGAAGTTTATACACGTTATTAAAAAGGTCATTGTAAGACAGTATAAAACCCACTTTATGTCAGAAATACGTTATGAAATATTATATTACCTTACTAATAGTGTTAGGCACGTCTTTACGAGGATATCAATGTCACCATGACCAGTTGTAAAAACCCTGACCGACCATGGTATTTAAAGTTGTCCTGCGAACATTGAGCTCCTCGTGAAGAGACGTGTGTAACACTGTGAGTGATATAGGATATTTTAATCGAAATCAGCATTTTAGGAGACTGCAGGGCCGTCTGAAAAGTGAGTCGTGAAAACGTACGACTGTCCTGGCAGTGATCTGACTGGGTTGTGATTGTCAATCGCGTATGGCTCGAAATTTTTAACCTTGTTCCTTCCGAGCTATAGAATGCAATCTGGTGTCATTATTTTTCCCAACAGTACAGTTAGAGAAAAAATTGTGCGTTATTCAGTGGCCGTTTGTGGAACTATTTACGACACTTGTCGGTAAAGAGCAAGGTGCAAGCTCTAGTCCTTTTTTTTCTGTTGCTTGTTCATCGCGTTTCTTGTAACATTTTTCTTCAACATGACCGTTTCTTTTAAAATATGAACATGTTACAAAAGGTTTGTTATATCTATCAGTGTAAGAAGTACGGGGCTTTTTATCTACTACTTCTGGAAACTCGCGATTCAAATGACCCGGTTTCTTGCACGTATAACAAACTAGCGCGTTTTTACGTCGCGGTTTTCTCTACCGTTTGGTTTATAAGCTTTCGAACCACTCAGGCCGTTCGATTCTTTTTTGTCTCTATTTTCTTTTGTTTTTACAGGGCGTTGGGAAAATACTTAGCATTTATTAAGTTCGGCGATCGTACTTATTTTGCCTGTTAATGTCGCAGTTCGAATGGTCTCGTCATGAATATCATGTGCAATAAGATCGATTACTTGATTTTCAGGAATATCTAATTTCATTTTTTTAATTTTACGCAATTAATAAAACAATGCTCTTGAAGATCTTGCCCAGGCTTCCTTTTGTAAGCAGCTATATCGTTAAACAATCGACCAAAACTCTCCTCTCCAGAAAATTGTTTTATTAATGCATTCGAAAATAATTCCCAGTTCAAAAAGGAATGCGTCAATCCGTCATACAACAGTTTAGCGTTACCTTTTAATTTACACCCAGCCAAATAAAATTTTACCTTATCATCCCAATCGTACACCAAACCACAATCATTGATTTTCTCTATACATTCGGATGCTGATATAGTTTTCGTCCCTGTGAACCGAACTCCGGTAAGAATTTCTCATTCCGGAAATGGTTATTGTTTGGTCGTCTTGAACCTGAGCTGACGATTCCGGTCAAAACGTGTACAAGTCCTGTGAATATCTGTATCTCTGTCTCTCATAAGTAGATGTATAGGCTGCGTTCTAACGCAAGATTTCTACCTTACCGGCATCGAGAAGCTTCGACCTGTAGTGGTTCGTGTCCGTGCTAAATTTTCTGGAAAAAAGGGTTCGTGTCCGTCCTAAGCTTTGAGATCTTTCTCGAAGGATCCTGATGACATCACGATTGCGCAATAGACTGTAGCCAAATTCATGTAAACAGGTTCAAGGTTATAACGTGCATGTGTCAAGGTTAAATGAGAAAAACAAGGATGATCTATTGCTTCCTGACAGATAAAACGTTTGTTAAATGCGCAAAAGATGCAGGTGTATAGGTGAAATTTTATATGCAGAGTTGCGCATGGCATCCTGTTTTGACTATTTATTTGATTTATTGCTTCCTGATAGATGATAGTTTAGCCAAAAATTCCTGCCTTTATTTGTTAAATGCGTAAAAGATGCCGGTGGACAGATGAAATTTGATATGAGGGTTATGCATGGCATCCTGTTTGGTTATTAATTTGATTTGAAAATTCCTGAAAGATGATGCTTTAACTAAAAGTTTCTACCTGTGAAAAACATGCTTCTCCAGTCTAGAATCTTTGAGAAGAATTATTAGAAATAAAAAAGTATATCTATAAAGTTAATCGAAGGTAAGAAAGGAATAAAAAAGCATTTCTTATAGTAGGTCATTTACTCAGGGATGCTTGTCGCTTTATTCTGGTATCAAGTAGTGAGCGACGACCAAAGAAAACAGCCAGTCGCGTTTAATCCCGTAGAAGCATTCATACATCGGCAGTCTGAGGCTGCACACATTTCATTATCCTATGCTATCGTTCTATAGAGAGATCACTTCTTTTTACAGCTCGCAATCGTTCGCTTTCGTATTCATTCTTTTCCATATACTAGGTCCGTCAACCTATGGACGAGGTATATGTAAAAAGATACTGAAACAAATTTCGAGACTCGCGAGAGAGATTATAGACAGCATGAATTTAATTGAGAACCTTCTAGAACAATTAGTTTTAAATCGAAAATAATTTTCTGAAATTTTCAAGACTGCAGAAGGTTTTGCGATTGAGCGACTCGAAATCAGTTACAAATCTCACAGCATGCCTCATCAAAATGAATTACATCATATAAAAAAATTGTGCACGAATCTTGGACAATGCCAAAAGATTCTTAAGAGATCCTTTTACGAATAGTGGGTTACTGTGGCAGATTTAGAATTAATACCAGGTAGCCACGTAGTATTGAATCAACTATTTTGAGATGAAGAACGTATAATATGAAAGTTCTTATTAGAATTTACGTACTTGCAATAAAGCAACATAAATCACAAAAATAATTCAGCAGTATTAAAATGTAATGCAGGGCAACGGTGAATCAAACTTTGGCAAAAATGATACAGTGGTCACGTGAACATCTACTCTCTGAAACTTTTAAATCCAAATTTAGTCAAATAGAAATTAAAAAATACAAAAAATTAATATAGTTTATAGAAATCGAGGATGATATATTGTTTTCTAGCTAGCTAATTTAATTCAGAGACCATAGAAATCTACCTTACCGATATATTATATAGATGTAGTGGTTTATGCTATGTTTCCAGAATATTCTCAATGACGGCATCGAATTCGTACTACGCAATTTTCTTCGAAAACAACTTCAAGGATATTTTTAATGCTGTATTAATTTTTTGCGTTTTTTCAATATTATAGTTTAGGGAGAAAAAGAGATGGAAAGAGAGAGATAGAGAGAGCTATGGAATAAAAAATGTTTTAATTCTACAGTGGATCACTGTAACAGATTTAGAATTTTTTATTGACATAGCTAGGATGTCAATTCAGCCATTTGAGATGAAGAAAATATAATTTGAAAATAAAATAAATCAGCTCCATAAATATTAGCGTTGACTAAGAAACGTTGAAATCATCTTTCACATAATAGAGTGATCTGCGAACAAAGATTAAATTTACTTACTTCAAACATTAAAATAAAGCATCATAAATAACAAAAATAAATTCAGTAGTATTAAAATTGAATAAAAGGAAACTGTGAATCAAGCATTGAAAGTGAAGTGATGAACACGTATATTAAAATGCACTATTATGTATAACAACTAAAAATCTTGGTTTTTCTTAGAACCAACA